>NW_022589722.1:17782456-17792010 GCF_004348235.1 Phoca vitulina | reverse complement strand
TTTATTTATTTATTTATTTATTTATTTATTTATTTATTTATTTATTTAAGTTTCCCAAAGCATCCTTCATCTTCAAAGAGTCTGGCTGCCAACTCGACTTTGCCCTCTGAAGGTCTCTTTCCATTCACCCTTGCAGACAGTGTTTAAAAAAAACGCCACTGCACATGGCCGAGGAGAGAATGAGCCCTCACTTCCCACTCTCCTCCCCCCCGCCCCAGTTTGGATTTAATTATAAATTGGCTGACATTGTCCTTGGGTCCTTCCCAAGATTAATTAGAAAACCAACATTAAGGACATTTGTAAAAAGTAAGCCTAGCTATTTATTCAGAGGAAGGAAAGGGGGGATAATTTCTAGTGCTATTTTCTTCCATCTTCTTGTGACATGCCCACCAGAGGCTCCAGGATGAATGTGCCAGCAAACAGATCAAAACTCCAGTGAACTCTGTGGTGTCAACTTTTTTCCCCCTATTTTTAAAAAAGCACTTCTTATTTATTTGGATTTATAACCTAGTCAAATGATGTCTCGGCGGGGCAGGAAAACACGGGGACCTCCTACAAAAGGAAGCTCATCTATAAACCAGAGCAAAAATCAAATCCATCTGGGTACTGCAGGCACTGTTTTAAAAGAGAGATTTTTAAAAAGCATTCTCGGGTTATCAGGCAATATATTCAATGGACAAGCCCATCTTGGCATGAATCCTGTTTTCCTGAACACAACACAGCTGCCCTAGGGAAGATGGGGGAATATGAAGCCCCCCGCAACACTTGGTCATTGTGTCAGACGTTAACATAGAAGTTTTCGCTGAGGCACCAAGCTACCTGATACGGGAGATGTGTCCATGCAAAGCGGGTGTTAGACTATGGGCAGAGGAGGTACGAAGAAGGGAGTCACCCGATTCTGGACCCTGCCCCAGAGTCTCCGTCAACCCTGCCCACATCAACACCAAGGGTGGGGTCTGAGGAAACGGAGAAGAGGTTTTAGGAAGGTTTCCGGGAGAGAGCTGTTGAAGGACCACAAATCCCACCTGCACCCAAGGGAGAGGCTGGGAGGTTTCTCCTTTCGTCTTAAATTGAGAAAGGGGCTTTGAAACCACTGACAAGTTTAATATACGCACCTCCACCGTCTGAGGCAACACATTTACCCACCGTGTGAAGCTCGAACCTACAATTTAGCAGCCACTTTGGTCACAAGTAAGGACTCTCTGAGCTGGGAGAGCAGCACCCCACCCCCCCGCCCCGTCTCAGACCCTGTCAAGGAAGGCATGGATGTGGCTTCTCCAGGACCAGGCAGGGCTGCCTACAGGGGTAACAGGGATTCATTCCCCAGTCTCTGGGTTGCAGAAGGAGCTGAGATGCAGGGCACAAGCCACAAGCGGATATAGAACCTCCTGAAGGACAGCAAAGGCGAGAATCCCCAGGGACTGAGAAGTCTCCCAAGAACCTGAAAAGTACTGCGAAAGAAAAGAGCCTGCTGGAAGCATCTGCCTGGTCTAGGGGGAGCCCACACCAACTCAAGACTGTGTCAGCCATGCCAGAATTCTCCTGCATCTTTTCCGCCCCCTCCTGCCCTCCTCCCAGCAGAGCCGGAGGCAGAGAGACAGAGAGTGAGAGAGAGAGCGAGAGCAAGCACAGATGCTGATCCAGCTGCTCCCCAGCTGCAGGGAAAGGCCAGCCGAGAGAGGGGGAGCGGGCCCGGCTGCAAATGAAAAACTGGGGGACAGCTTTCTCGGGATATAATTCACATGCCACTCAATTCACCCATTTGAAGCATACTATTTACTGGTTTCCAGTATATTCACCGAGTTGGACACCACTCATCACAATTAATTTTAGACCATTTCCATGACCTCAAAAAGAAACCCTGTACCTATGACCCCCCCTTAGCTCTCACCTCCCCCCCCATGCTGGTCCCCCCAGTCCTAAGAAATCATTAATCTGCTTTCTGTCTCTATGGATCTGCCTGTCTGGACCTTTCACAGAAATGCAATCCTACAATGTGTGGCTGCCTGTGACTGGCTTCTAAATGAAAGAACCGCCAGTGTTGACCGGACATCCTGGCTCTGCCACTTTCTAGGCTTAGGTTCTCGGGCAGGCCGGAGCAAGCAGTCCCTTCCTCAAAGGGAAACGATGGGGATTAAATATGTCCCCAGTTCACCGCTTCATTTGAGTGAATTCACCCAACTCCCCAGCTGGGCTCCAGCTGGCAGTGAAACGCATCTCCTCGCTCACCCGCCTCACAGCACGCTTGGCAGTGGGGGTGTCGTGATTTGGGTAATGTCTGTCCTTGCACCAGAGGAAAACTTCTGCCTACTTCACTTTCCTGTCCCCAAAGGCGCCTCGCGCGCGCCTGGCACATCTCCGAGCCTCAGTAAACATTTATTTGCTGGCTGACGATGGAGGGCAGCCGAGAAGGGAGAGGGAAGGCGCGCTGGAGTGCAGGGGGGTGTGGGGGTGAGTCCCCGGGCAGAGCAGCTCAGGGGGCTCCCGCATGTCCACGCCCGCTCGGGAGCGCCAGGAGGCAGCACCAGATGGCAGGCAAACTCTACTGCTTTGCATTGTTCTAGAGGCGAAGCGTAAAGTAGACAATGTGTCTGGGAAGCTTTGTTCCTTCCCATCCCCAGGGGGTCCTGTTTGGACTTGCCCTTGGACCCAGGACCACCGGCCCCCACTCCCCCACACCTCAGTGAGCTTTCTCTTTCCTGCATTCTCGTTCCTCCTCACCTCCTCCCTTAAAGCCAAGATGCCGTGAAACTAAGAAGATGAAGATGACACAGTCTTCTCAGCTCATGTGCATTCGTGCTCCCCAGAGGTCTCCGCCTCACTGCAGGGATCACGGGATCATTACACCCGAGCCTCCTAGAGATGGGGAAGCCCATCCTCATAACATAGGAGGAAGAGCGTATCCATCCAAGAAATCACAGATGTCATTTCCACGTGGCTGAGAGTGGTTTTTCAGGGAGAGCCCAGCCTGGCTTCCACGGAGCCCCAGAATTGGTGAGGACAGCATGGGGCAGGGTGGGCTAGGAGGGGGTGCACGGGGCAAGATGCAGCCTTGGGGGCAGAGCGCGTGCCAGGCACTCCCACAGATCTCGGTGTTTCCTCACAGCCCTTCTGTCTGCTAGAGACGTGCTCTCCCCATCTCACAAAAGAGGCCCAGGGAGCGGGCGCCGTCACAGAGCTAGGGAGAGACACGAGTGGGTCCCCTGGTGCTCCAGCTCGCCCTGACCCCTGCCCGCCCCCTGTGAAGGAGGCGGGACCTTCATCGACCCCAGTTCCAGGCCAGGAATCCGGCTCCACGAGACAGAGGTCACTCAGCCAGTCCATGGAAATTCAAACCCCAGTCTGGCTAGCTGCAAAGCCTGTGGACTTTCGGGGCCCAACCGCCCCACTGATGGCTCCCTGGGGGGCTGCAGATCTGAGAATGGCCTGGGGTCTCTCGGGGGAGGCAAGAAGATGGAAGAAATGAGGATGTTCTTGTGTGGACGTGTGTGTGTGTGTGTGTGTGCACGCATGTGTGGATCCATAACTGTGTCTGTGTTATGTGTCTGTGTATATATAAGTGTGTATGTCCATGTGTATTTGTGTCTGTGTCCATGTGTATTTGAATGTGTAGATGCATATTATTACCGCGTGTTTGCATCCGTGTGTGTGTGTGTGTGTGTGTGTATAGAATGTGGGTGCGTCTGTGTGCATGTGAGCATGTGTCCATGTAAGCTTGTATGTTGGTAGGTGTATGAGCATATCAGTGTATCTGTGTGTGTTTGTGTATGTTTGTACACGAGTGTGTAAATAACCCCATACATGTTGGGGGAGACTCAGGAGATCGGGCCCCCTCTACGGTGGAAAGTTATTCATTTTTTTCAGTTAATAGGAAACAAAGGAATCTTTTCTTCAAGTTCTGCTTCGGGGCCCCAGAATGTAAACTTTATGCGACTAGGTTTACAGTCTCTGAGGGAAGAATGTCCTTTGAAGATCAAGCCTGAGAAAACTTAGAACTCACTGCTGCATTTCAAACTTTTTTGACGACTCCACAGTGAGAAATAAAGTATGTCATTACACATACATTGAATATGTCTATATATGTATATATATTTCTTAAAACAATACTTGCCCTTACCATGTGTAATATGCTATGATATTTTAAATTTTTTTCTATTTCTTTTTTTTTTAAAGATTATTTATTTATTTGAAAGACAGAGAATGAGCAGGGAGAGCAGCAGAGGGAGAGGGAGCAGACTCCCCACTGAGCAAGGAGCCCGATGCGGGACTCGATCCTAGGACCCTGGGATCATGACCTGAGCGGAAGGCAGATGCTTAACCGACTGAGACACCCAGGTGCCCCAATTTTTTTCTATTTCTTTTTAAAAAATACCAGCTGTGAGCCACTAAACTGATGTCACAACTCACTAATGGGGCAGAGTCTACAGTTTGAAGAACACTGGCCTAGGGTGACACTTCCCTGGCTCTATATGAAAAGATTTCATCCATCCATTTAACAGATAAACACTGGGCAGTTGCTATGGGCCAACTACTTTTCCAGGTTCTTTGGAAACAAGTTTCCTGCCCTTCTGGCATTTTGGTTCTAAAGGAGAAAATGAACCATGAACCCAGAAACACTTAAATAATAAGATCATTTCAGGTGGCAGCGAGGTCTACGAAGGTATTTCAGTGGGCTGGTCAGGGAGGACTTCTCTGAGGAGGTGACATTTCTGCTGAGACCCCCATGATAAGAAGGAGTTGGCCAAGGCAAGAGGTGGGGGAGAAAGGCTGCTCTGTATTTCGTGTCCTGTCTGTACCATCAAAGGTTAGAAACTGACCCTGATTGGGACCCACTGGCAGGGATCCTGTCCCGCCCTCCCCAGCTCTCCCGTCCTCTCCCCTTTCAGCTACATTTTTCTCTGAAACTCCACGTTAGAATTTGGCGGCCCTGCAATGGCACATATTCATTCTTTCCCTGGAACATACAAAATAACATTTGGTCCAATTCATTCCATTATTAAGGCAAACTCCTGAAGACACAGCTGAGTTTGTGGAGGGTGGTTCCATCAGTCAACAAAGCTCAGCGATGAGGAGGCAGAGGACAGGCAGTGGGGCTCAGACAGCCATGTGTTGGAAAGCCCATCTGGGCGATGGGCAAGCCTCCCCTTCTAGGCTGTTCCATGGCCAGGCACAGCTTCTCCAGAGGTGTGTGTAGGGCCGGCAACCTTGCTGCCTTCAGTTCTCGCTCAAATGCCATCTTCTCTGCAAGCCTCCCTTGCCCACACTATTTAGGCCCCAGCCCTCCCTCCTGACTTGTCATCTGGCTATTGTCTGGCTCCTCATCAAGAATGTTAACCCCACAAGGGCACGGATTTTTGCCTGTGTTATGCCGAACCTTGTACACAGCTGATGCTCAATAAATAGCTATTGCACGGGCCAGTGAATAAAAGCTTCCATTTATAGAGCACCTACTATGTGCTGGGCTCTTTACATCCATGGTCTCTAGTCCTCATAGAAATCCTGCGGGTGGTTGTTTTTATCCCCATTTTACAGATGAGAACATGAACGCCCCGAGAGCCAGAGAGGGCAAGTGAATGCAATGAGTAAGTGATGGATACAGATATGAACTGGGGTCTCTCTGACTGCAAACCCACCAGGCCACAATGCATCCACTCACATAACAATAATGTTGTATAAACCAGATGACCCAAACCAAGATCCTTCCAGAAGCAAGCACCGTAGGCACAGAGTGCTCCTTTTTTGTTTTGCCTGAAGAAGGGCAAAGGGTGTGTGTTGTTAATCGGGAGAGATGCCTCTCTGCCAAATGGCTGGGTCATCCCCGCCGAGTGGAAGGAAAGTTTCATGTTGTATTGTTCTTCATAAGAAATTTCCATGCTTTTTGTTTTTCAGCACACTGAACATTTAGGCAGAAACTCAGGCCACTAAATACCTCCCCTGGAGCGCCCTGAAGTTGAAGCCGGTTGTGCTCCTGTGAGCGCCACTGGGGGCATTCCTAGGGACCCAGGTGGCCCAGCGAGGCGGGACCACCAACCTCCCATTCCCTGTTGAATTAACCAGGGGAGACCCTGGAGGCTGGGGTTCTGGGACAGCAACAGAGGGATCTTGCTTGGGGACAGCAGCTGCTTCAAATTATGAACTACTCCAAACAGAGCGCACATTAACAAGTTTTTCAGCCCTGGAAGGAGACCAAGGGACTCGGGGCACAGCCTCCTTCAGACTCCTCTGGGGGAAAGCCTACAGCTGAGAGGCCCAGGAAGGAAAAGCCAGGCGCAGTGACAGCGGAGACAGAAGGTCCTGACCCGCTTCCCTGACCAGCGGCCACCCGGGATGCTTGCGCAGAGCCTGAGCACCGAGGGGAGGGGAGGCCGCGCCGTCCCACGTCACCCTCTCCCTCTCCCCACCCCCAGCCGCCCCATAAGCCTGGTCAGGAGCTCCTTTCCCGCCAGCAGACTTCATCCCTAACTGTCCCGAAATCCCCGAGCTTGGAGCCGGGAAGTAAGGGTCCCGGGCAGGGGTACTTCCCAGGGCTGGTGGGGCAGTGGAGGCAGGCGGGAGAGTCCTGCGCAGGGCTCGGCCCATCTCTCCATCTTCAGCTCGACAAGGTTCTAAGTTCCTGCGTGGTGCCAGGCATCAGGCCAGGCCCCAGACACATAACCCATTCACCAACCTTACTGTCTGCCCTGGCCCCAAGGACCCCTCGTAAGCCTACAGTAAGAACGAACAGCTCTGGAGCCAGGCACTGTCCTAAATGCTTTTCACATGTTAACTCATGAATCCTCAAAACATCAGAAGTGATTTCTAGGCGGAGACCTGAAGTGAGGAAGCCAATCGGGAGCCTATCTGGGGAAGGAAGCCAGCGGCGGAGTGAGGCGCGTGCGTGGCGCGTGGCCTGGCAGGTGCGAGGACCCACGGCGAGCCTGGGATGCGGCGGGAGGCCCCGGGCCCTCACTGTGTGGGGGAGGGTGCTGCAGGACCGCCAGGCCCCGACTTGGGTTCCACGACAGCTCTGAGGCAGCGTTAGAATGTTCTTTGGCGGGAAGAGGGGTAGAGGCTGGGATAAGGCAGGGCAGGCTGGAGGAGAGCTGCAGTGGGGGCGCAGGGAGAAGCCCTTGAATCCCGGATCCATTCTGAAGGTAGAACCGAGAGGATTTGCGTGCGGGCTGAGCACATGCATGGAAAAACGGGGTGTCCAGGAAGGACCCTGAGGGTTTTTTGCCCCAAGCAGCTAGAAAGAGGGGGCTGCCGTCTGCCAGGGTGGGAGACGGGAGATGAGCAGCTTTCCCCAACTCCAGGCGGGTTCATGAAGATGTCCAGGAAGCCGATGGGGAGAGGTGTCTGGGGTCCGGGGGGCCGGTGTGTTAGTGGAGCAATACTAGGCCTGTGACTGCTTCACTCGGTAAAACCTCTCGTACGCCTCCCCCAGGCCGGCACTGTCGCATCGGGTGCGGCAGGGAACACTCGTCCTCGGGAGTTGATCCGATTCAGCAGGCCCAGGAGGACGAGATGGCCAGGGAAGAGGCCGGGAGAGCCGGAGGGGCCAGCGTTGGTGGTTATTAGTCCCAGAGGGGTGTGGGTGTGGGGCTGCGGGGCCGGGAGGTCAGCCGTGACCCCCCGCACCGCGGAGCCTCCAGGCCGTGACGGAGCCCAGGCCCTTCCCGGGAGGCCACGCCCAGCAGCGGCCGATGCACAAGGGGGACTCGAAGGCCAGGCTTGCATTAGATCTGAGCGGTGTCCAATTTGCTGGAACCCATTATGGACTCTCGCTGACCCGCTGTCTGGCCTTGGAGAAATGTCTAAAGTGTAGTGTCAGAGCCAACACTAGCTAAGACGAATAGCAGGGGACGCATTACTGTTTCCAGTGTGCGTAAGACACTGCTGGGGGCAGGGTGGAATCTGGGAAGGAGCCCGGGGAGCAGGGAGGGAGAGATGACCTGCCGCAGCGGGCTGGGGGCCGTTCCACCACCGGAGACAAAGGGCTGTCTGTTCCCTCCCTGAAGTTTCTTCCTAAGGCACCCTGAGGATCACCTGGGCCCAGTCCCCCGAAGCCCCACAGGCCTCATCTTCATGGCTACGTCCAGAGCATAGGTTTGGGACTGCCCCCAGTTTGCCAGCCCTGCTAGCTGGGCCACTCTGGGCAAGGGACTCACCTGCTCTATGCCTCAGTTTCCACATCCGTACATCTCACAGGATTACTAAAGGATTCAATGAAATAGCAGAGCATGAACTAGAACAGCATCTGTCATGCAGTAAGAACTCACTAATTGTTCCTGACGATTATTATTTACTGAGCATCTAGAATGTGCTGGCATGAGGGATGCCTTGCCATCTTACAACTTGTCCATTGCCCATTTCAAAGAAATCCCTAATGCCAGCACATTCTAAATGAGTTACCCAAGATGGAGAAACTCTCTCCAAGGATCTCTGAAAATGGAAGGGAGCAAAATTTCTCAGCCTGCTTGTTGAATGAATAAACGATGGGCTTTTAGAATCCACAGTGATTCTGTGGCCATGTGACCACATGCTTGGAGCAGGAGGTGAACCTGTGGGTCCTGCCCACCCCAGCCCAACCTGGCTACCAGGAGTGTGTGCCTACTGCCACCCCAGCCCAACCTGGCTACCAGGAGTGTGTGCCTACTGAGTCCACCGTGCCCCCCAACCCAGATGATCTTGGACTAGAAAAATATTGGGAACCCATGACTGGGGAAGAGGGATGGAGGACCGTCTGTGGCCAGGATCACACTATGCTTCTGCCACGTTCCAGCACCCAAGAGGGCATCAGGCTCCATCCTTCCTGCCCAGTCCCACTGACCAGCCTCGGAGTGGCCCAGGTCTTGGCTTCCCAGGTAATTCCCTGACTCCGTTCCCGACTTCCCTTCCTGAAGTCTCACCTGGAGGACCACACTGGTCTGCTCGAGGCTGAACATCCCTGACCGCTGTGTCTTTAATGTCTGCTTGGCTCCCACAGGGAGACGGAGCTCCGCACAGCCCAGGCAGCCCGGCCCACCACCCCTCCTATAATCATCTCCAGGCCCCTCTTATAGACTTTGAGAACAGCCCACCCACAGTGTGCCTGAGGGGTACACTTCACAGAAAGCAGGGATCTTCTGGTTTTAACCTCAGTGATTCCATAATGTTGGGGATGAAAATGTCTCATTATAAGATTTTCAGACACATCAAAAGGATTGATTGACCCTATCACTTTCATAGAGAGAATTACAAGCTGGTAGAAAGAGTAGAGGCCTGATGGGTACAAAGACTTGAGTCTGAATACAGTGAGGTCTCTCAGGAGCTGGCTCCCCTTGGACTCACCCCCTCTGAGACTCAGCTTCTCCATCTGGGGCAGATGGGGTGGTTACGAAGAAGTGAGACCATGGATGTAATGAATGGGTAGTGGGACTGGACTGTGGCAGGGGATTGGCATTATTTTTTTTTTAATTAATTTTTTTTCTTGAGAGACAGAGCAAGTGGGTGGGGAGGGGGGGGGGGGGGGGGAGGGGGGGGGAGGGGGGGAGAAAATGATGTTGGGTCCAACCGGGGGTGGCAACGTATGACGC
>NW_022589722.1:17706023-17782356 GCF_004348235.1 Phoca vitulina | reverse complement strand
GGGGGGGGGGGGGGGGGGGGGGGGGGGGGAGAGAGAGAGAGGGAGAGAGAGAGAGAATCTTAAGTAGACTCCACCATGGGGCTTGATCTCATGACCCTGAGATCATGACCTGAGCCGAGATCAAGAGTTGGATGCTTAACCAACCGAGCCACCCAGGCACCCCCAGCATTATTATAATTGTTATCGCTACTGTTATTTTTTGCCTGTCCAGTTCCTGTGACTTTTCCTTTCTGAATCTTATGGCTGCTTACACCCTTAAACTTCTCACTAGGCCATTTTCCCTAAAAGCTGCTGCAATGGGGGGGGGACCTCACTTCTTTGGGATATTGGATGATATCCTAATAATGCTGGCATTGCATGGGTACACAGTAAAGGCTTTGGAAACTGCCATCAATAACACAGTTCATAGTAATACTACTATATTGCCAGGTACCAGGTGACGTGCTAATTGCTTTACAAACATTATTCTCATGTAACCGTCTCCACCTTACATAGGAGTTTACTGCTAATGTTATCCCCATTTTACAGACCAGGAAACTGAGGTACTGTGTTAATTCGCCCAAAGTCACATAACTAGTAAGATGTGGGGATGAGACTTAAACCCAGATGATTTAACTTTGGAATCTGCCCTTCTGACCCACCATACCGCCTCACGAATGCGTAATTTTCAGAGCAAATGCAGGAGGGGAAAAAAAGCCCACTGATGTTTCATCTGGGATTTCTAGAGTTGAGTCACGCATTATGGGTGACAGGATAAAATGAACAATAAATTCCAGAAGTTTGTGTGGGGACAGCTGTAAGAAAGATGGGCACCACAGCTTACGAGGGTGGTCAGGAGTGATCCTGGGTCTAAGTGAAACCGAGAGGAGATCAGGGGAAGGATGAAACAGAAGATGAAATTATCCAGGCTTCCCAGGGAGGCTTCTGACCTCACCACTCAGCAGGCTGGGGACAGCATCATTTCCTGTCCCCGCTGAGCGATGCTCTGCGGCCGCTGCAAGAGACACAGCAGAGCCTTTCCCAGAGTCACCGCAGAGATCCAACCGCAAGCGGACAACTGCACTCCCGTTACCCCGCTCATTTTGCTGATGAGACTATCGAGGCCCGGGGCAGTGAAACCACTTGTTTAAGGTCCCACGGTAGGTAAGCGGAAGCCACGTGTTACTGATCATCCTCGTTCATTCGTCCAACAGACACACAACGAATACCAACCCTCTGAGATTCCCCAGGAGACAAGCACCATGTTCTCAGGGACTCGACTGTGAAGACCAGCCCTGTCCCACAGAGACAGAGTGTGAGCCACACTTACCACTTAAAGTGTTCTCACAGCCACATTTACAAAGTAAATGGGTGAAATTTATCTTAAATCAGCATCTCCAAAGTTTCGTTTTAACAGGTCATCAATAGTTGACAATATTACTGAGATATTTTTTGGGGGGGGGGTATAAGGCTTTGAAATCCAGTGGGTATTTTACAGAGAAGTGCATCTCAATTTGGACTGAATACATTTCAAGTGCTCCATGGCCACATGTGGCCAGTGGCCACTTTACTGGACAGCGCAGATCTAGATCCGTGGTTCTCAACCTCAGGATGTGTTAGAGTCACATGGAGAGCTTGTTAAAACTACAGATTTCCAGGTCCCACCTGGAGATTCTGGAGATGGAAGGCAAGACCTGGGAATCTGTATTTTAACCAGCATTCCAGGCGATTCTGATACAACTGGTTATTCTGGAACCACTGAGCTGATAAAATGAAATGCAGCCCCATCATTTGTCGTACCTAATAGAGAATGGCCATTTAGCGAGTGAACACTCTTCCTTAATTCATATTGATTAGGGAAAGCTTGATCTTAATGAGCAAAATCTGAATTAAAGACAACATTGGGTTACATTCAGCTGAATTACTTTTAAGAATAAAGACTCAAAAGAGTCTTCAAGTAGAGGGTGTTTGTTTAGGTGAGACTTCCTGATTAAAAATAAAGAATATTCATCCGCACACTTTGTTAAACTCTTGAAAAGCTAATTAAGTCTCTTAAGATGAAACAAACCTTCTGTCTGGTCTCCAGCACTAATTTGCAGAACAGAAAGTGTCCTTAGCAGACAATGGACAGTTAGTTGGATGGTCGGTTGGATGGTCGGGGTGCCTATGCTCAACTGGGAAAGGCAGGAGTGAGGGAGTGAGGAGCTACTCATCACAAACTTTAATTATGCACTTTCTGTATGCCAGACGCAGTCTTCAGCCCTGAAGCTCCAGGGGTGGATGAGGACGGGTCATGCTCGGGAAGGGGTCTGCATAGTAGCTAGTGGGACAGAGGAGGATGTGCAAAGTTCTGGGGCAGCACAGAAAGGAACACGTCAGTTCTACCCTGGAGCATGGGAAGGCTCCTCAGGTAAGAATGGAGCTGAGTGTTGGGCGCCCACAAAGTGTTTCATAGGTAGAGACTGCGGACACTGGCAGAGAGAGTGAGCACCTTGTCCCTGAGTGTTTGGAGAAGTGCAGGCAAGGAGATGAGATGCCAGGGGGGAGAAGACTGAGGGGATTCTGGGGAGGTGAGCTGGAGTGGGGAGGGTCAAATGGCTTGACGGCCAGGCCGAGACCGTACGATTTAGTCCAGCAGGTGATGAGGGGCCGTAACTGTGGTTATAGGGATGCACACAGCAGGCTTCCATCGACAACGGATGAATGAACGGACTGATAAATGACAGACTGAATGGGAACACTGAAGCCAGGAGGCCCGTGAGGTGGAGGGGCAGCTGTCCAGGTGAGAGGGTGTAATGAGACCTGGACCAAGCACTGACAGCGGATGGCAGAGGTTTTCAAATGACCCAGGCTAAGAAAGTCTGCGCTAGGGAGTCACCCTCCACGTGGCGAAGCCCGAAATGCGATTCTGTGCAGGAGGCTAAAAGCCCCAGGAAAGCAAGGAAGAGGCTCGTGAAGCCAGAATCTCCAAGAGCCCCGAGGAAGGAAGAGGCCGAAGCCTGGGTTTTCCACAGCATTCCTTTTCACAGGCATGCTTAGGTACTTCAGTGCAAGATCCTCATCTAAGAAAAAAAAAGATTTTTTTTTTTATAGGAAGATCATCGATTTGGTCAGAAATGCAAAACAGCTGCCAAAACCCAGTGGCTGGGAGGATCCAGGGGAGCAGGAGCCCTCAACCACCGCTGGTGGGTGTCCTGACATACACACCGTAGGGAAACTCCTGCGCGGAGGTAGGCGCGCACCAGAACGTTCGAATCCAGGTTGTCTGCCCAAACAAAACCCTGGAAGCAGCCTACATGGCTACCTACAGGGAGACGGATAAATAAAACGAGGTATAGTTATATGCTGGGAAACGATATTACAATTAAAACCAACTGAGGGCTGGACCTCAAAATACAAAGTTGAGGGGAACAAGCATGTTGAAGAATAATATTCCCAGGATGACAGCACCTACGCCGGCCTGGACCGCATGCTGTATGTGGTTACTCAGAGGGGACGTAAAAGCATAAACATGTAGGCTGGTATTTATGGGAAATCCACAATAGGAGATTGACAGGAGGGGGGTGAAGAGGAGACTCCAAAGAGATCTCTCCCTTCCTGATGAATTATTTCTACCATATATGCAGACCTAGTCAAGAGCTGAAACAAATATGCCAAAATGGTTTGTTAATTCGGGATGGTGAGGAAAAGAGGGTTTATTATATTATTTGCTACACTTTCAAAAATTTCCCAAACTGGGGTGGGGGGGGGGTGGAAATGGTAGAGTAGGAGGTAGCCAAACAGAAGGCTTGGAAATTACCCAGCCCTACCAACTGGCCTCGCCCCCAGCAAAGGAGCGGGCAGATGGTTACTGAATGTACCTGGAAGGTGCCCGCTGGGGTCTAATGTCGCATTGTATACACTCAGATGACTCCTGGGGCAAAGGCGAAATAAACACACTTTCTGTGCTTCCCTTTCTCAGCCCTGCACCCAGGCCAAAGTAAGGTTGCGGCTGTCACATCATTTATTGACACAAGGACGTCTTCATCTGCATGCCTTTAGTAACAGTATGCATCTGGTTGGCTCCTCTTGGGGGCCACCTCCCCCCATTCCCAGCAGACCAGGAACAGGACCTCACTGTGCAAGCGTCACACCCCTAAGTCACCTCTGAGTGCGGCGACGCCAAACGTGCACGAGAAAGAACTCTGATGGGGGGCAAGCTAGGGCTGCCCCTGCATCGTGGGGCTCCTCCCCTATTTCTGGCAAAGAGCTCTGTGGGCACAGAATTAAAAAAAAAAAAATTAATAGTAAGTTGAAGCACATAACGTGTGGAATTGAGAGCAAGGAAGCATTCTTATCACTATTTTTGAAGCCAGATAAAAATATCTGTCTGGAGCGCCTTCCTTGCAGCCAGGAACCGTGCCTTAGTCATCTTCATGTCTCCAGGGCTTTGCACAGAGTAGGTGTTCAGGAAATGCTTGCTCAATAAGCGGAACCACAAGGACACACACACACACACACATTTTTGAGAACTATGTTTTTGCTTTTGCGAGTTTCATTTGTCTTCATGGGGCAGGACCACCTAAATGGTTAAGGATGTAGATTCTGGAATCAAATTGCTTAAGTTCTTGGAAGAGACACGGGCTCTCTCTTTGCCCTGTACCTTCCCCTCACGGCATCTTGAGGAGGGCAAGACGAGGCCCTTCGCATCACAGCTGGTACAAAAGATGCACCCACTACACGTCAGTAATTTTCACCAGTTAGTCCTCATGGCAAGCCGGGTAGACGGGCAATACCACGTCCATTTTACAGATGGGAAAGCTGAGGTTCATAGAAGTCCTGTGACTTGTTGGAGGCCACACAATTTACTGGTGACAATGCCAGGATCTGAAGGCAGCTCCTCTAGCTCCCAAGAACTCCCCCAAGGCTGTTGCCTTTTCCCATTAGCTGACTCAAGGACCAACTTCCAGAGTCTTCTCCAGCTGCTTTGTTTTCCACCTAGCAAAGGGTCTGGTGGGAACTCCCTCAGCCAACTGGAAGCTCCTGATTTCTGCAGCACCAGGCCAGGAATCTGACTCAGGCCCAGAGGACTCTAATTCCCACATCAAAGCTGACAGCTCCACGTGGCTCTGGCTAAGTACAGAGAAGGCAGAAAGTTCTAAAGCAAGAAGACAATGGAGACTCCCGATGGGCTTTAATCACTCCCCACTCTCCCCAGGACTGACGCCCAGAGATGAACAGTTCCAGCGAAGCCTGGCCTTTCTATTCCATGAGTTAGAGAATTTGGATCCTCCAGGCTCAGAAAAGCTCCCACCCCCTTCTGCCACATTCATGCTTCATGAACTGAGGTAAACATGATCCCGGGGAGAATGCCTGGCAGGGGACTCAGGTGAAGGCACACTCTACCTCAAGTGCTACCAAAGCAGTGTTGGGACAGGGGCTCATGCTCCTGACTGCGGGGCCGCGTTTTTCATGGAAATGACCACCACAAGCACATTCAAAAATGAACTGTGAATGGTGTCCTGGCCACCAGACAGAACTTTGAACTCCTAGGGCCTGGCGCAGTGCCCGGCATAGCATCAGTGAAGAGGACAGATTAACAGGTAGACTAACAAGGGGGCTCTCACTAGGTCTTTCCAGCATCCCTGAGAAGGAAGCAGCATTATCCATACTTTACAGATCGCGGAAAGTGAGATTTGAGGAGGTTAAGTGGCTTGTCGGGGCCCCCCTGCTGCGGAGGGGCAGAGGTGGGTTTGAACACAAATCTGCTGGGCTTTTGGACTTTTGAGCTGTGTATGTCCCCGATACTGTCTCCCTGCTGTCATCCAACACACGGCAAAGCTTTCTGATCAACAGATATGTCACCGAAGCCAGGGCAAGACTGAAACCTCTAGTATAAACCCAAGGGCCAGATCTAATCAGCTGCCTGGGTTTTTTTTTTTTTTTTTTTTTTGGTCCTTGAGCTAAGAATGATTTTCATAGTTTTACATGGTTACATAGTCCTGTATATTCCCACATAATATCCTCAATTTTGCCTCTTGGCCCACAAAGCCTAAAATATTTACTACCTGGCCCTTTAAGAAAAAGTCTGCAGACCCCTAATATAAATAAGCTATATCTTATTTTATTTGAGGTCCCAGAGAGTAGGGGTGTGCCTGAAGCCAGAAGCTAGAGACCTCCTCTTTAGACTCAGCCCTTGGTCCCCCTCTAACGTCAGCTCTCACCACCACCCACCTGCTCTGTCAGACTAATGCCTACCTACCTACCCATCAGTCTCAGCTTGGTCGTCCGTTCCTCCAGGAAGCCCTCTCTGATTCCCAGAGGCCAAACCAAACAGGGGCCCTTTCCTGTGTTCTCATTTTCTCACAGACCCCTGAAACCCCCACTTCCTGCTACTTTCTCGTCTCCCACCTGATGGACTGCAGATACTATGAGGGCAGGCACCGTTCTGTCAGGGGCGAGAAGCAGTATAACGTGGGTGACCACATGTCCTGGTTTGCCAGGCAGCCCCTACTTGTGCCTGTGGACCCGCGTGAGTATTAACAACATTCCCATCATTCTCAAAAGAGTACCGTTGTAGAGGCTAAATCATATTGCCATCCTATGAACTGAACAGTAGCTTAAGAATATGGGCTCTGTGTTCGAATCTCACTTCTTCCATTTTCCAGTGGTGTGACAGTGGGTAAAGTAGCTAACTTCTCTGTGCCTCAATTTCCTCCTCTACAAAATGGAACTAGTAATAGTGTTTACATCATAGGTTTGCTGTAAGGATTCAATGAGTTCCTATACATCAAACACCTAGGACAGTACCTGGCAAATTGCAAAGGCTATGGAAGGGTCAGCCCTTATTGCTAACAGGTCACATGGAATCCGCGATGCCTAATGAGGGGTCTTGTCCATGGCCGACAGTCATACACGCTTCCTGGACCAACAGAGGAGAGGCAAGGCCAGCCCCAAAGCTCTGCCTGTCAGAGCTGGTCAGAGAGCAGCTGAGTTCATGGGCTTCCTGCCCCAGGACCCGAGGCCTGAGGATCGCTCCATGGGTTTAAGTGCTCAGCACTTAATTCCTGGTCTCGTCTCTACCTTTCTAGATGGAGCACTGATTTCAGTTTGATACAAGTCCTCCCAGACTATTTTCTATATGTTCATAGGCCTCTATCATAAGTGCATCCCTAGAAAATGTGCTGTATAGTTTCTTAAGATATATGGTATTGTACTGAGAGTATCTTTTAGCTACTTGCTTTTTTCTTCAACAGTAGAATATGAATTTATTAGGTTGAGAGCTACCTTATTCTTGCTAATTGTTGCATAGTATTTCATAGTTTGGATATAATACAATTTATTTGGCTATCCAAACCACTCGCTATTATAAACATCAGTGCCATAACGAGTATCTTTATTGGGCCTCTTTAAGCTCTGGAGAAATCTTCCAAGATGTTCACATCTCTTTTTTTAAAGTAGACTGTTGGGACGCCTGGGTGGCTCAGTTGGTTAAGCATCTGCCTTCGGCTCAGGTCATGATCCCAGGGTCCTGGGATCGAGTCCCGCATTGGGCTCCCTGCTCGGCTGGTTACCTGCTTCTCCCTCTGCCTGCCGCTCCCCCTGCTTGTGCTCGCTTTTTCTCTCTCTGACAAATAGATAAATAAAACCTTTAAAAAAAAAATAAAAAAGGGGTGCCTGGGTGGCTCAGATGGTTAAGTGTCTGCCTTCGGCTCAGGTCATGATCTCCAGGTCCTAGGATTGAGCCCCACGTCGAGTATGCTTCTCTCTCTTCCTCTGCCTCTCCCCACTGCTCTCTCTCTCTCTATCTCTCTGTCTCAAATGAATAAATAAAAAAAATTCTTTAAAAAAAATAAATAAATAAAGTAGACTGCTGCTCACTGTTTCCTCTCGGATTAGCCAAAGGAAGGCCTCAGACGCTGGTCATATTTCTTCTATGAGCCAGAATCACAAATCAACTTCTATTCCTATCCATGAAGGAAACAACGAAGTGAACAACAACAACAAAAATTAACAATTGTTTTAGCTAATAGAAAAAAGAAATACAAATGAAGTGACCCAACCCTCCAAACGCACAGAAGATGCTGGGATAGGAAGGAACGTCGACATTGTCAAGGTACCCCACACAGAGTCTCCGGAATGCAATGCTCCCTGTCAATTCCCCTTGAATACAAAGCTATTAACCGGATTCTCACCTTATTTATAGGTACCCTGTCATTTTAATGAAAACTAAATCTTGCTTGCTCTGTCTTTTCAATCCTGTCTCCGCTCAATTGCTTCCCTGTGGCTACATGGAAATAATTTATATTTAAATCTTCACCTTAGTCACAAGAGTTTTAGCTCACCTGAATGGAGAGGCAATTGCCACTAGACAAATTAAAAATACTCTCGAGAACTTCATGCAAACTCATCCAGCTCTCCAGGCTGAATCGACCCAGCTTTGACCTAAATGGGGATTTCTGCACAGTGATTTTTAAATAAAAAAATATACACTTGCATTATCTGAAAGAGGAGTGTGTGGTTTGGGGGGTGGGGGGGACAGTAAAGAGAAGAAGGGGAGAGACGTCCTCAGGAGAGGGGGTTAGGGGAGCTGCTGCAGGGAGCAGAGCTGGGAGAAGAGACAGAAAGATGGATTTTTCTCCCACGTTAAGCCGATGGTGCCTTCACTGGCCTCGATTTTCCCGAAGATGGTCTTCCTGGGGTTTCGCCTCTCCCAGGGTCAGCCCCAACCTCTCCCCTGGATGAACGGTGCCTCCCCGACCCAGTCTCTAGCCCTGGGCAGGTACCCAGTACGACAGCACCTAACACAGTGCCTGGCACGGAAAGCGTCAAATAAATGTAGCTACTACTATGAATCCTATTATTATAGTAAGTGCTCAATAAATGGTTGCTAAATCACTACATGAAAGAAACGCCTGAATGGACTATCCCCACCTTTCCTCAGCTTCACGTGCTAGAGGTGAGTCTCGCCACTGCCTCCTTCACGTCATAGCACAGATATGAGGGTCTCCCGTGTCTGCGTGATGTGGGACAGGACAGTCATTGGACCCCACCCTCGGCAACGGAAAGAGATTCCAATGCAGTTCGATCAGAATGAAGCACATTCCCTGCCGGCAATTTGTGGCCCTGAGGTGGCAGGTTGGGTAGGAAGGGATTTGGGCTGGGACCAAATCGGGCCAGGACAAGAGCTCCAGGGATTTTTTGGAACCTGCCTGCCTCACAGCAAACTTTTCAGGCACATTAAAACCCGGCAGAATTACGGTTGCCCGAATGCTGCATCTCATCTGCAAAATGGAAGGACGGGACCAGCGGGTCTCTAAGCTTCTCCTCTGCTGTACAGCCTTAAAGTATACACTCAGCCCCCAACTTACAGACACAGAAGTAACCACATCGTTGTGTTTTCTGAGAATTACAGGGCCACCTGATGCCATGCGGGGAAGTGACACACAGAAAGCATGACCACAGTATTGCTAAATTCAAGTGTGAACTCTTACCCCTCCACACACTGAGAGCAGGAAATATAGAGTGACAAGCACCACCCCCCACCCAATGGCATGGGACAGTGTGAAACGGAGGTGTGGTAGGAGAACAGGGCCTAGTGTAGCAGAGGATGGCATCTGGACCATTTCTCCATAGGAAGAGTTACTCAAATCTAAAGTTGTGGAAAAAATGTTTCTGTGGAGCTCTCTGGAATATGGGTAAGGCTGGACGAAAAGGCCATTTCTTTAAAAGGAACTGTGAGCTCAATTGACCTTGTTATCTGTCCTCCCATCTCAACTGGTAGCATCTGTTCACCTCCCAGAAGTTGCCTAAAGAGCACCCTGGGACTGAGTCCTTGCCTTGCTTCCTAGCTGTGATGGTCGGCAAGTTCTTAAGCTCTTGGGCCTCAGTTTCCTCATCTGTGAAATGGGGATTATCATGGCATCTGTTTAATGGGGTAGTTGGAAGGTGAAGTGAGATAAACCAAGTAAACCACTCAGCATGGTGTATGGCACACAGTAAGTGCTCAATAAATGCAAGCCATTATTATTAACCGTTATTACTGCTGTGCTAAGATTTATATACATTTGCTTAGTATCTCTAATGTGCAAGGTGCTTTTGAGAATTCAGCTGACAACCATAGGCTTAAACACCCAAATGAGAAGAAGACAAGGTATAAAAGCACCTGGATGCTAAATTGATGGACCCAGAAGTGCTGGTCCCTGGCATGGGCCCTTGCTGACTTCCCAGAGCAACTCCTGAACCCTATGCCCTACCACAGCCCCTCTTAGCACCTGGCAACATCGGAGGGGTTGCTGTGGTAACCATAGGTCTGCGGCGTCTACACGGGAGAAGAACCATGTGCCCTGCAAAACCACCTCCTACAGAGAGCCAAAGGATTGACAATATAAAGACTTAAAACAAAGCCAAGGTCGGGGCGTCTGGGTGGCTCAGTCGTTAAGCGTCTGCCTTCGGCTCAGGTCGCGGTCCCAGGGTCCTGGGATCGAGCCCCGCATCAGGCTCCCTGCTCGGCGGGAAGCCTGCTTCTCCCTCTCCCACTCCCCCTGCTTGTGTGCCCTCTCTTGCTGTGCCTCTCTCTCTGTCAAATAAATAAATAAAATCTTTAAAAAAAAATGAAAAAACAAAGCAAAGGTCAACAATAACAAAAAACCCCAAAGGTTCTACTTAGCAGCAGGCTCCTTTCGATAGAGTAGTATCCATACTTCCAAGCCTTGTCCAGGAGACCTAAAAGTCTAGAAAGTGACACATAGGAGCTCAATTTGGGTGGGCCTAGTAGCAGAATCAAGTTTCCTGCATTTTGACAGCGATCGTCAGCCAGCCACCTGGTCTTCTGTGTCTCTGGCAGCTGGGTGACGAGGGAAACACAGAGAACAGTCTCTTAGGAGCATGCCGGTCCCACGGTCTGGCAACCAGGGACAGTCAGCCAAACCCTGGAGCATGCTTCCATCTGACTTTTAGGAAAAGTCAGGTCAACCCTGTGAATCACTGTGTAGCAATGTTTTGAATGACTTTCTGGAACCATCAGAAAAGACCAGAGTGTCTGCCCAAGAAATCCCCAAAATAGCACAAGAGTAATGGTGCAGATCGGTTCACGTCTCAGGGGTGCGCAGGCAGAGAGGGGGCGCTCAGCACCAGCAGTGCCCGGAGCTAAGATTTTGATCTAACTTGCTCTAAATGAAAGCCCAGCCCAATCCTTCACACCAGCCCCTTCATCAGCTCAACCACAGCAACAGTGCTACCTACCAGCACTGACTAAGCGCTAGGATATGCTAGACGCTCCAAATACATTATCACATTTACTTCTCGAAGCAATTCTGCAAACAGGTGTTCGCTAACGCTAACGTGGTGAAATGGAGCTCAGTGAGGGCCCACAGACTTGCCTGAGGTCACACAGCTAATTAGTATTGGAATCCCTGCTCGCTGACTCACAACGTTATGCCTTAATGATTAATGTTTAAAAATGAAAAAAAAGGCATTCAAAATTTATCACTGGATGATAAATCACGGCTCAATTTTTCTCAGCACAAAGCAACTCTAAGTAACTTGCGACAAGCATATGTATTAAGTCATAAAATAAGTTTGGGTTTTTTATACCAAACAAACTCATTTGCTTATATATAAATATCAAGGACTAGAAAAGCAGAATTTCAAGCCAAATTGAATTAAAAAGTGTGCAGTAACATCACCCCTCAGCCCTTTCAGGAGGCTATATATTAAGATTTTCTTTTTTTAAAGGCCTTCTACCTAATGCTTCTAGAGAAATAAGACAGATGAGGTTTTACAGATTTATTTCAACATAAATTAATGCTAACCATCTGGATGGATAAGATAACCAAATAGCCATAAAATCTTGGCAACCTCCGGCATAAGAAAAATTGCTTGGGAACAGGGAGGAGAAAAAAAAAAAATCCGCACAGAGTTTGTTGGAGGAATTCCAAAGTGATCACAGAGTTTACTAAGATTTTGACTTACTCGTGCACTTTAATCATAATATATTTGCAGCATGGGGGACTACGGGCAGTCTTCGAAGGGACAAGGTCACACAGATAATAATTCCTTATGGTGGTGAAGCACCTTGACTCAACAAAGGTGTCTGGCTTTAATTCTGAGATTTCTGATGGCCCCTGGAGCTAGGGAGGAGAAGGGTCTATCGTTCTCTGCAGATGCTAGAACTGCACTCAGAGAGGGAACAGACGGTTGGCTCTGCCACTCAAGACCGATGCCCTTTTCGCTATCCAGTGCTGAAGCCCATGCACCCAACCCTCCATCCATCCAGCCACCCACACATCCACCCAGCCATCTGTTCATCTGTATTTCCTACCAAGTCCTATGTATTCTGTAATCCTTTAAGAAAGAAAAGAAAAGGGCTCCTTTGGGGTGGGGCCACCCCCATGTGTCTGGGCACAGTTTTGCTTGGGGATTTGGAGCCCCGCCCTCCTTCCTGGTTCTGCTGTGTCTCCCTGCCCCTCCCTCATTTCAGTTCACCTCTCTGCCCTTGTGCGAACCTACCGGACTGGTAGGACTCCTGCCTCAACCAGGCTGCCTCTCCTCCAGCTTGGGACACACGGCAGACAAACAGGAGCATGATGGAACGGAATCCAGGGATGACCATCCAGTAGTGGTGAATTTCCCCACAGATGTAAGTGCATACCCGTGTCTACCCACACATTCATTCATTCGCTCACTATTCCTTCCTTCACTCAACAAAGAGCTCCGAAGCCCAAGGGACAGAGCAATGAATAAGATTCAAATGTCAACTAAAACTGGTCAAGGAGTTTTAAACCATTCTCCCTTGGGGGTGATAGTCTGGTGTTGGAAAATCAAGGACAGATCCCTGCTGAAGTCTGGGAGTGGGTGGTCAGGGGGATCTCACCATATCTTACTGTGTCCTGAGGAAAATCGGTCTACACCACCTGCTCTGAACCGTTTATTCTGACCACGGAGTTGCTACGGGCAGTTGAACATGCTCAGTGTAGTCACAGCTGGATGTAGCTCTTGAGAGGCCCTCGGCCCTGACCTAACCACGGGGCGCCTCCAGGGTGGGATTCCAAGTAAAAACAAGGTCAAACCAAGAAGTAACTGTAAGTCTAACCCATTTCTGATTTTTCCCACCCTGATTATGTTGATGATTTTTATAAACATCAGAAATTTCTCTTTTTCTTTTCTTGGGGGTGGGGGGTGGGGAGCATGTTCCCAGCTTTGCTGAAGCCTGAGTCCTGGTCCTGCCTGTCTGCCGAGTCATCCCTCACCGGGCAGGCTCTGGTCTTCAGCCAGCAGGCAGCAAGCCCTGCTCCCGAGGACATTCTCCTACTCCCCAGGCAACCTCCACTCCTTTTCTGCTTGGGACCCCTCTTCTCCCTCTCCCACTCTCTTCTTTCCTGCCAAAGGCCACTCGCCCCTTTTGAGATACCCAGTCCATCTTCTGAAGCGGATCCACACCTGTCCCGCGAAGACAGGTACGGTTTACGCCCACCCGACAATCTGGAGCAAGAGGGCACAGAGGGCACCGCGCATCTGCCCGGTGGTGCTGGGACAGGGTTGGTACTCAGTGTGGCCCCCGCTGTGGCCACAGTGTCTGGCTGGTTAGGGCCAGGAGCAGCACTCGGGTCCAGAACCCGGTTCTCCGCACTTTCAGCTACTGTATGTCTACGGCTGCCACTGGGATGAAGCGTCTATTGCCACAGGGGCAGCTCTTGTTCCCTGATGAGGTGGCTTCACGTAAGAATCAGCGGAAAGGTGACATCTTCAGACCCCACAGAGGGCACCGTTACTAACGCGAGACTCTCCCTCTGTTAGTCTGTGAAAAACAAGACCGCCAACTCCAGAGAGATGGAAACCGAGACATTACAGGTGTTACCAAAGCTGGGGTCAGCGGGGGTCAACTGAAATCAAGGGCCCACTTGTGTCTGGTGGTCAGCGAGCGTTTCTTGTCACCAAGGATGGAACTAAAATACAACCGTAACAAATGCTGCGGCGGAGATTTTTAAGATTTTATTTATTTATTTGAGAGAGAGAGAGCGTGTGTGCAAGCAAGCACAAGTAGGGGGAGGGCAGAGGGGGAGGGAGAGAGAGAATCTCTCAGGCAGACTCAGCTGAGTGCAGAACCTGACTCGGGGCTTGATCCGATGACCTGAGATCATGACTTGAGCCGAAACCAAGAGTCGGATGCCTAACTGACCGAGCCACCCAGGCGCCCCCTAAGCAGAGATCTTTTGCATGCTGCTCCATCTACCTGCATCAGCGGTCAGCCAGAGGAATGTCTGTTGATGCCTCAACTCCATGCTCAGGTGAAACCTCCCTCAGGAAGCCTGCCTGATACTCTTGCTCCCTCACCTGTTCCCACCCAGGTGGAGCCTGCCATTCCCAATGCTGTACAATATCTATACTTCTAGTATGGCCCAATCCCACATCATATTACTTCAACATATGTCAAAATAGTCAGTGATACATCAGTGTCTTTTTTAAAAAAACAAAACAAAAAAATTTAAAATGAAAAAAAAAAGGTAGATGAGTGTTTCTAGACTGCTCAGACTGAGAAACAGGCTTATGAAAGTAAACAGGTTTCCTTTCACTGCAGGACTTACCAGAGCCTTTGGTGTGCAAGAGTACTCTTTGAATTTCCAAGGACTATAGGAGGTGGTACTTCTCTTCCAGGAACTCTGGAGGGTGGCAGAATGTCTCACTGGGCTGGTGTGATGACTGATTTTATGTGTCGACTTGACTGGGCCACAGGGTGCCCAGATACTCAGTCAAAGGTTATTCTGGGTGTTTCTGGATGAGTTTAGCACTGGAATGATAGACTGAGTAAAGCAGATTGCCCTCCCCAATGTGAGTGGGTCTCATTGAGCTAGCTGAAGGCCTGAATAGACCAAAAAGTCCGACTCTCCCCATGAGTAAGAGGGAGCTAACTCCTTATGCCCAACTACCCTCAAGCTGGAACATCAACATTTTCCTGCCCTTTGGGCTCAAACTGAAACACGGGCTCTCCTGGGTCTCCAGCTTGTTGGCTGCATATCTTGGGATTTGTCAATTCCCATAACCACATGAGCCAATTCCTTATAATAGATCTCCTACTAAGTATATACACACACATCTCCTAGTGGTTCTGTTTCTCGGCAGAACCCTAATACAGCTAGTATCCTGAGCAACACCCTTCGGTAAGCGTGCCTGTATTTACGGGGCTGCCCTGGAAACTCTTAAGCACAGCCACTGTGCCGACTTCTGGTTCAGCATTTAGGATGGGCAGACACACCGTGGGTTCTCAGCATGTACATCTGAACTGAGGCTACAGAAAGTCAATGTGGAATTAGGGATCATTTCTGTTTTCTGGGATCGTTCGGGGCTTTACTCTGAAAAGGACCAGAAACCCAACCTTCACAAACTGAAGGATTCCTTCGCTGACTTCAGTTTTCCATCTTCTATTCTAATGCCCTAGGAGGGGGGAACTGAGTCAACCCTTACATGGCAATCTTCTCAGATAACAGATGCATTTTTGCATTAACACCTAGGTCTTATTTTTGTATGTTTTATTTTGAAACTGCATTATTCCTGAAAGTAATGAAATGACATCTTTTTAAAGACAGTGAGATACATTTTTTATACCGTAAAATTCACCCACTCTAAATGCACAGTTCAATGGCCATTAGTTTATTTACAGAGTTTTGCCACCATCACCATCATCTAATTCTAGTGTGGATCTGTTGCTCCACAAAGAAACCTTGTACTAACAGTTAGCCTCATCCTCCATTCTGACCCCCCCAGCCCCAGACAGCCACGGATCCACTTTCTCTCTGTGGATTTACCTATTGTGGACGTTTCATGGAAATGAAATGAAATCGTACGCTACGTGGTCTTTTGTGACTTGCGTCTTTCGCCTGGCACACTGTTTTTGAGGTTCACCTGTGTTGTAGCACGAATCGGCACCTCATCCCGTTTTATTAATGATCCCTTTTCCTGGGCACGACCATTCAGATGGTAATGCAAACAGGCACATGGCCTGAGCCTGCTCCTTCTCGCTCAGGGGCGCGTAGCGAGAGAAGTTCTGGCCCTCTGCTTCCACGTTCTACACGACAGACTGGAAAAAGACACGGACACTGATGAAGCACTTACCTTTGTGCTACAGGATTTCATTTATCATCTCAGTGAACCCTCACAACCACCTTTTCCAGGAGATAAGATCATCTGTCCCCATTGTTACTGAGGTTCAGAGACTGTGAGGGACTTGTCCAAGGTCACACAGCCTTTAAGTGACAAGTTGAGATTCAGTCGTGGACCTGTCCGACCCTAATATCTATTCTCCTCCCCCCTGAATCCGCATCCTCAGCATGAACGTGGAGCTTAGCACTCAGCACGGCAGGCCCGGGGGGTCCAGGTCTCCTCCACTGGAGGAACAGAAGCGTGTGCGGTGTATGTTAAAGGTCAGGGTGACCTGGAAGTTAGTTACGCTGAGCACGAACCACAGGAGAAGGGAGAGAGCCTCCCTTTCCATCCGCCCTGGGGCAGGTGTGAGAGCCGAACCATGGTCTCGATAAGCAGAAGTAAGTCGTCTACTGAGAGGACATCCTGGGAGGCCCTGCACTTCTGCCCAATAGTCCAAATGATAGTGTTTCCTAGTAAAACATCCTTATTTCTGCGGCCTCACCAGGCTCGATGGACTGGCCCCGGCCCTGCCCACCTGCCCACACCTCCCTCCCTTCTCTCGCATTCCTAAAGTCTAGCCCCACCGTTTGTTTTGGGTTCTTCGAACCACCAGCTTGCTTCTGCTTCTTCCTCTGCCTGATCGTTTCCTCCAAATGCCCCCATGGCTGGCCCCTTCCTCTCCTTCCCATCTCACGCCACTTAGATGTCCCTGCCTTAGTGAGGCCTTCCTTCACCGGCCCCCACACTGTCCAGCCACCTTACCGGCAGGCTTCGTGGTATTCTATTACTGTCTGGTGAGTGAACGGATGCTGAATGAGATTCAGGTCCCTGGGATGAAAGCAGATGGGTCATGGCGCTTTACCAACCGAAGGGCAGTCCGGCAGGTAACCTGGACTCCCGGGGATGCAGGTGGGGCACAAACAACAAAAACCTGCCAGAGGGGTGTGGGCGAGGCCTCTCCCGCTCAGCGAAGCACACTCAGAACTGCCTCGTGCAGGAGCCGGGAATCTGTGATGAGCTCAGTAACCCCAGTGCCACCTTTAATGGGCTGGGGACCTGTTTCATCTGCTTTCATGCTCTGTTGTGAAGGATGCGAAAGAGAAGGTGCCTGTGCTTCCTCCGAGGGCAGGTATCAGGGCGGCCAGAACTCAACGGTCACACTGGTCAAGCCCCAAATCCCATGCAGCGTCCACACAGGCCTGGCCTCAGCGTCCACCCAGGGCCCAGTGACAAATGGCTTTGGTTGGAGGACTCTCTCCATCCCTGAGACATGCGTGGGGCAGAGGCCAAAGCAGAACCCCCACTCCAGAGCTCTGCCCAGGGGAGACAGTGGCCCAGCAAGAGACGTGGGCAGCCTCCCGAGGGGTTTACAAACAAACGTATATATCCTTGTTCTCCCCTTGCTTGTCTCCTGCTGGGGGATCTTCACTGCGGGGAAGACATTTCGGACCCTGAATCCCACCCCGGGCAGACAGTATTGGCTTGAGGAGTTGCAACTCTCTGGGTTGGAATTTTGCACTCATCTACCTGCCAGGTGACCTTGAACTGAATCTCTTAAGATTCCCATTTCCTCATCTGTAAAGTGAAGACGGTGCTGTTCACCCTCGTAGTTTGAGTGGAATGAAATGAGGCCAATGTCACATTTTTCAGGGCTGTTTGGGTATTTACAAATAAAATGTGCCCAACAGTAGAGATTAAAGCCCACCCCAAAAATTAATTAATTAAAATAAAATAAAATGTCACAGCTGCTCAATGAACATTCACTGCCACTCCCTGAAAATGTAAATCCTCTACTTCCCACCCAACAGAAAAAATGAAAAACCTTGTTCTTTTCATTCCTGGGCACCGAAGACAGCTAACGTGAAGAAAAGGGGTGTCTTGTTACACAGAATTATTGTAGCACTAGATAACAGATATAGTGGCTGAATTAATTCAGCGATACCTCAAATATGGCTGAATAATCTATTCGTTTGATTTCTTTTCCATTTATCAAACTCTGCCTCCATTTCCTCATCTGTAGAAGAGCTGAGCTGGGAGAAATTAAATGAATTAGTGCCCGTACAACATTTAGAACAAGACGTGGCACAAAACGAGCACCAGGTGTTGGCCATTATTACCACGAATGCCTTCTATGTGCTCAGGCCAACGTCCTAGCTCTGGGGTGATGGCCCTAAACAAGAGCCAGGGTCCCTGTTCCCTTAGAGATCGTGTTCCAGAGGTGGTGACGGGGATACCAGGCAGACAAGCAGAAGAGCGAAGTCACTGCTGACGGTGGTAAGCACTGTGAGGACAGCAAAGCTAGGTGACGTCACGCGTGATGGGGAGATTTGGGAAGACGTCTCGGGGGAGCTGAGATTTCATCTGAGATTTGGAGCCAACCACATAGAGATCTATGGGGACGTTGTTCCAAATGCCAAAATCCTACGGTGGGGACAAGTCTGGTGTGTTTGAGGAACGCAGGCCAGCCAGTGGGGTGCTATGGATGAGGATGGCAGGAAGCAAGGGCCCCTCGGCAAACAAAGAATCACCGTTCCCTTTGCCCGTGAATCTCCAACGGCCCCTCTCGGCAGCATGGCACCTAAGGAGACAATGCCCCGTACCCGAAATTCTGTGACTACTCACAGGGACCGGACTTCCCTCCCCCTCTCTGCTCCGCTCCCTTTGAATCTCTACTGGTGTCTCCCACTTCCAAATGGACACCTGGAGAGACTTATACCAAATTCCTCCCGCAAACATCATGTAACCTGTGAAAGGCCGATCAAACAGGGTGGCTATTTAGGCTCTGGGCCCCTATAGGGGCCATAAAATATCTTGTGCC
This sequence comes from Phoca vitulina, assembly GCF_004348235.1. Classification (NCBI taxonomy): domain Eukaryota; kingdom Metazoa; phylum Chordata; class Mammalia; order Carnivora; family Phocidae; genus Phoca; species Phoca vitulina. The sequence goes on along the minus strand of NW_022589722.1, from coordinate 17,763,440 downwards.
TCCTTTAATATAAACGCTGTTACAAAAGCCTGCCTTGATCTGCAGCTTTCACAATAATATACTGTTTGACAAGCTAATCTCTGCCCCCTTCCTCTTCTCATTCACACCTATCATCTGGTCAGCTGAATAACGCTTTTGTTTCCAACTGAGTCCAGTTCTGGGGCTTGGAACCAAGTTTGGTTGTTTCCTGTATTCCGTAGGCCATTATTAGAGACCCCCCTGACCCATATGCTAAGACCTTTGTTCATTTTTATCAAGACACTGGGCTCTGTTTGTTGTTACAGGAGCATTAAAAATAATTTAGAAGTCATCATTATGAGAATAATGGTTCTCATTTATTTTATTTTATTTTTTAAAGATTTTATTTATTTATTTGACAGAGAGAGAGAGAGTGAGAGAGGGAACACAAGCAGGGGCAGCGGGAGAGGGAGAAGCAGGCTTCCTGCCAAGCAGGGAGCCCGATGCAGAGCTTGATCACAGGACCCTGGGATCATGACCTGAGCCGAAGGCAGACGCCCAACAACTGAGCCACCCAGGTGCCCCAGTGGTTCTCATTTTTGAGGGCCAATTAGGACCAGGCACGTTACCCATATTCCCTCACATTGGGCGCTCAACAGCCCTGCCACCCTGGTAGTGAAGTCTCTCATCTTCAGGTGAGGAAAGCAGAGAGCAAGAGATAATGGAGGCTCACGGGTCAGTGAGGGGAGGGGCTGGGCCTATAGCTGCCACGCCCGAAGCCACCACCACCCAGCACCAGAAGAAACGAGAACAGTCAGCATCAGAGCAAGATGAGAAGGACCACCTGCGGGAGGCAGAATGATGGCCCCCAGAGAGGGCCAGGTCCTAAGCCCCAGAATCTGTGGCTACATGACCTTACACGGCAACTGGAGACTCTGGGATGTGATCAAGTTAAGGGGCTTGGGAGGGGAACATTATTCTCGATTATTTGGGTGATCATCCCAAGGTGCTTACGAGAGGGAAGCAGGAAGGTCAGAGTCAGAGATGGGACAATGGAAACAGAGGCCGAAGCAGTGTAGCCACAAGCCAAGGAATGCAGGCGGCCTCTAGCAGCCGGGAAAGGCAAGAAACAGATCCTCCCCAAGAACCTCCAAAAGGAGCTCAGACCTGCTGACACCTTGAGTTCCGCCCCAGAAGACCCAGATCAGACTTCTGACCTTCAGAATACAATACATTTGCATTGTTTCAATCCCCTGACCTGTGGTAATTTGTTCCAGAAGCAATAGGAAACTAATATGCCATTTACAAACTGAAGGCTGGTCTCTTGCCCCAATGAGATAATGACTGAAAAACGAAACTTCTATAGAAAGGTCATCACTCAGCTGTTTCCATCATGTGCAGCTGGTGCAGGGGAACTGGCTGAGGCATGTCCCGGTGCAGACGGGGAGCCCCACCTCTGCAGTCAGTGCTGGGCTCGAGCTCATGCCTCCCAACCAACGCACGCGTGACCTCGAGCAAACCCCCAGCCTCCCGGAGCCCGAGTTCCTCATGCAAAACACTGGCGGGTACCAGAGAAGTTCTTTAAGGGATTACCAATAATTAACCTGACCAAGTGTTTGCAGCCTGCCAGATAGCTGCTACATGCTTAATACACATTATATCGTTTAAACCTCAAACAACCCTATAAGAGGATGATGGGATTAATTCCATTCTACAGGTAAGGAAACCAAGGCACAGAAAAGCACACGGCTTAGGGCCGAGAGTCTGACTTCGGAGCTCATGGTTCTTCAACCACTACTGTGAGTAAAGTCCCAACACAGTATCTGGCACTGAGTTAAGCACTCCACTAGTAACAACTGTTATTGTATTTGTATTATTATTTGCTATTACTATTTCTACTATTACTCTTGGTCCCAGTTACCTACTTGGATCCTGAAGATAGTCATGTATCCTACTGACATTACATAGCTAAGAAAAAAAAAACACAAAAAACCAGAGAAGGAAAACAAAGATTGGAAGGACGGGACTCTATCACTTAGGTAGAAAAGGATGAGGCTACGTCTGAGGTCATTTGCTACCATTTTTCATTGTTGGGGGGGGGGGGCGGCGCACACGAGAGTTCACAGCTCCAACCAAAAAGTAAGCACAGGAAAAGCCAAAGTCATTGATGTCTATGATAGTTTCTTAATTAGATCCATTTCAATGATAAATTATTCTGTTTCATCAAAAATGATGCCCATCATCACCCATTTTTGGTTCAACTTTAAAAAGTATTTCTTTATAAACTTTTATTTGGCCAGAATATTTTAATATAAAAACTGATCAGCATGACCTCCACTAAAAACACATGGTGTAACAGAGATACCTACACCAAATTTATCTGAGCAAGCAAAATATAGTAAAAAATAAATAAAAATGTATCTTCAGAGTTATGCAGCAATATTCTTCAGGAAAACACCAAGTATTTTATATTTTACCTTTCAAGTTTCCATGTATTGAGATCTGCTATTGTGCCTGGCACTTTATATACATCAGTATTTAATGTGTTCAACATTATTAACCCCAGAAAACTAAGGCTCAGAGAGGTTATGTGGCTTGTCCTGGTCACACAGCATCTGTGTTTGAGAGAACATCTTTTGATACCTCACACAAGTTAAGAAAACCAGAGCATTATATCCCTGATTGAAAAACCAATAAGGGAAAAATCTGCACTAGTTTCAAGCTGGGGGGTGGGTTGGGGGGGAGTGCAAAGAAAATGTTCTAATCTGCCAGCAAAGACTGAGATTTCTTTTTTTTTTTTTAAGATTTTATTTATTTATTTGACAGAGAGAGACACAGTGAGAGAGCGAACACAAGCAGGGGGAGTGGGAGAGGGAGAAGCAGGCTTCCCGCCGAGCAGGGAGCCCGACGTGGGGCTCGATCCCAGGACCCTGGGATCATGACCTGAGCCGAAGGCAGATGCTTAACGACTGAGTCACCCAGGCGCCCCAAGACTGAGATTTCTCAGTTAACAAGAAAAGCCATTCAACATTCAATTAAATTGATAATACATTTTTGGAGCTCTGTGTGTCCTAGACATCACTGCAGATATTCAATGAGGGGCAGGCCCCGGGCTCAAACCCCAGCTCTACCACCGATAAACTCGGTGATACCAGGCAAGAAGTTACTGAAACTCTGTGGGCCTTGCTCGTTTTCTCATTCGTAAAACGGGGATTATAACAGGATCTTCCTCATGAGGATTGGGGTGAGGGAGATGAATGTGAAGAGCTTGGAACAGCTGGTGGCCCACAGGAAGCCCCAAGTGAGAGTGGCTACTGTTACAGGAATGGTAGCCACTATAGGATTTATGAGCTGGTTACTGCCCACTATGACAGACGATGCCGCGTCTTCATGAAAGGTTAGGAGATTTAAGCACTTAAGCAAGCACTTAGAATTGACCTGGAAACCTTTTAACTACTAGAACTACGGCTTGATTAGCCAGTACCAAACTTCCTCCCCAAACACGTCAGCAAAAAACTGTTCTGGGAAACAGCAATCTGGAAAGCACGGCCTTATCTGTGCTGGGAACATAAGAGAAATTGGGCTCAGGGGAGGACACGGACTACAACTAACTGCGAGCCATTCTCTACCTTCTGGGAAGAGACCGAACAGCCGTAAAGACATCGGGAAGAAAGACGCCCCCGGTGCTTCTGGAGAAGCAGCAGACTGCACGCATGCCACTTCCTCACTGTTCAACCAGGTGCCACACGACTGACCGCTTTCGATCTTCTAGCAGCCCTTCCGGGGGACGGTCTACCAGACTCAGAGAGGTTAAGGAACTTGCCCCAAGTCACACAGCAACAAATCCCAAGCTATTTTCACTAAGCCAAGAAGTGGAGGCATAAAAGGCCAGCACTCTAGGAGACTAGACTGAATGTTAAATGAAAGTCTAGTGGAAAATCCCACTGTCTGGTGGTAGGTTCCAGGGGTGATTATGACGCCCTGATATCACCGTAAGGATGGCTAATATTTAGACAGTGCTTGTGACGTGACAGTACTCTGCACATTATACTTTGGTCTGTGGGGAGCTCCTATTATTGTTCTCACTTTATAGGTGAAGAAACTGAGGCCCAAAGGGGTTAAGGAACTTGTCCAAGTCAAACACCTGGAATAGATATCCCCAGATGTTTATTCTTGAGAAAATGCTTTAGGCTCACCATAGAAAACCTCCTCCAGTCAGTGTTAACCCATATAACTAACCTTCCCATTAAAATATAGCCCTGGTTAAATATAGCCCCCCAAAGATAGATCCAGTCTAAGTTCGTGGAACCTGTGAGTGATCTTTTGGAAAAAGGGTCCTTGCAAACATGATTAAGGATCTTGAGATGAGGACATCACCCTGGATCCCCAGGGTGGGTCCTAAATCCCATGACAAGTGTCTTTATAAGAAGCAGGAGAGGAAGAGGCCATGTGAAGGTGGAGCAGAGAGACGCAGCCCCAAGTCGAGGAAGCCAGCAGCCACCAGAATCTAGAAGAGGCAAAGAACAAATTCCCCCCCTAAAGCTTCCAGAGGGAGAACAGGCTGCCAACAGCTTGATTTCACACTTCTGCTTCTCGAACTGTGAGAGAATACAGTTCTGTTGTTTTAAGCCACCCGGTTTATGGTCATTTTTCATGGCAGCCTTGGGAAAGTAATGGGGAAGGTATGGCCCAGGATCAGGAGTCGAGGCTAATCTTCAGGCCCAGATGTGTGGGTGGGAGCAGTGGGAAGAAGAGGCGCCTTGCTAGTGGCATGTGAAACCCGGGGGAGGCTCACTGGCTGGAGGCTGGAGGCTGGAGGAGGAAGACTTGGGAGTCAATATAATGAGCCAGTTTGCCAGCCAGGAGAGCTGCCCAGCATTGTGTAGACTTCTTGTGAAGTACTGAGTTGCCCAGCACGCCGAGTAATCTAGCCCTGTTAGGAGGTTATTCCTCCCTAGGTCTCTTTGGAGGTGGGACTGGCATCGGGAGCCGACCACACTCCCATGTCCTGCTACGACAGGAGCCCAGGGCCAGTCAGGTGGCCAGCGCTCAGAGACACTCACTCCCTGAATCAACGGACACCAGTCACGAGAGAGCTCACACAGTGGTCTTCCTTTACGGTTTTTCTGTAGTATTTTGGCAGGATAGGCTAGGAAGCAGAAAACAACAACGTCTTCAGTCTTCGTTTCTGGAGCTATCTGCTCCTTCCCGCCCCTCTCCGCATGGACACCTGCAGTATGACAGATGGGACATCTGGGACCCCGAGTGCAGTCATACCTGTCACTCATCCCAGCTGTTACTCTGTGTGCCAGAGACGACCTTGGCCATTGTTCCATGATCCCCTTGCCCCTGCAGTTTGCACCCCACTGTGTGGACCAGACAGGCCTCAGGAAGCCTGTAGGCACCATGTGCACGTCCTCTGTTCACTGTGCTTCTAGAAACAACCGTCCTTGTGCTGTGCTGAAATTCTCAGGCATTCTCGGTCAAGGATCAAAAGCCTGGGCTACCCAACTCGTCTCAAACATATAAAGCCTGGGCAGAAATCACAGCATTCTTTCCTCCGGGGCTGATGATTAAAATATTTTCTAACCAGTATGGCGGGTCAGAAGAAGTGCACCCCCATTACAGACAGGAAAGCCCAGAGTCCCTGCCCAGTTTGCTTACTCCAGTGTCCCCACTGCCACACATCTGTAAGGAACGCAGGGGCTTCTGTGGGGCTGGGGAAAGGCTCTCCTCGCTTTACGGAATACGGAGGGAGAAAAAAAACGGAGAGGAAAAAAAAATTAAGCGTGGGCAAAATGGCTGAAAACGTAAGTAAAAGAAAGCCTTTCTGTAAGTAAGCTTTTGTAAACAAAGTATCACCTCACTTGTAACAGTGGCTTTTTCTACATGCCAATTGTTCTCGGGAGTTGAATAAGATACTGTTCTGGCTCTTAATTTACTGCCAGATCCTCCGGGAGAGCAGACAAGTAAAGCACTGATTACAGTCCAGTCCAACAAGTGCGTCAGTGAAGAAACTGGTAAGAGCAGTACTAGTACTGATATGTGGCCAGACGTTCTAAGCACTTTATATGGACCATCTCCCTGAATATTCACGACAACCCTATGAGATGGGGTTTCATACTGGCCCGATGCTGCAAATGAGGAAAGTAAGGCCCAGCACAGGCAAATCACGGTGGGGTCGAGATTTCATTCCAGCAGGCCGGCTCCTATCTGCCCCTCCTATCTGCCCTCTTGGTGAGACTCCCAGGAGCACAAAACTGCTACATGCAGTCAGACTAGAGATCATCCCAAGAGGTTTCCCGGAGGAGGGAACACAGGCCAACAGACGAGATGGAAGCTAAGGGGGAAAGATAATCGGTGTCCCCATCCCATGTTAAGGAGTAAAGATAAACCCGGCCATTGGCCACTATTTTAACTCAAGCCTTCCAATCCGGTGACTAGCTTTTCATCTCCATTCGTATCTTAGGGCTTTCTCATGTGCCCATCGCCTGCAGAAGGCATGTCAGGAAAACCAGGTTTGTTTTTGTTTCATATGGGAAATCAGTCACTGAAAAGGCAGAAGCAGAAACATGAGCTGAGAGTATGTGTGCATGTGAGAGAGAGAAATGGGTGGGGGAGTCCATGAAGGAGGTAGCGTGGGGACACGGGGGGAGGGAAGCAGCTCACAGAGGGCCCTGAATGGAAAAGGAAAGAAGGACCACTCTACCCCAGGGGTGGTGTTGGGCTGACCCTACTTGGAGATTCTGAGCGTGGGGAAGCCCCTGGGTTTTGAGGACGGTCTCTGCTGCTGGCCTCCTAGGGAGGGTCTCCCCGTCCCTGACAAGGACAGAGTCAGCAGGCCAGGGACCTTCTGAGGGCCATTCCTGCCAGAGTGCAGTTGGCCAGGGGACACCCTTCTTTCTCCTTCCTCGCCCAATTAGGTCAGTAAGATCTTCAGCAAGCTGAGCGGAGAGTACAGCTTCTTCTTGGCAAGCTTCCACCACTGTCCAGCTGTTGGCTTGTTTAGGGTTTACGAAAAGAGGGAGGAGGAGAGTAACTCAGATTTATCAAGTGCCCCTTGCCACAGGAAGAAGTAGGTGTGTGTGTGTGTGTGTGTGTGTGTGTGTATTCTCTCTCTCTCTCCACTAACATTGGCTGCATTGAGCACTTTCCATGTGCCAGGCACTAGCACTTTATACATTAACTCAGTTTTCTCAGTACCTTTTAAGGACTTATTGTTACCCCTAACTTAGAAGTTAACTGAGAAAACAGGGAAGCTAAGATCACAGAATGAGAAAGTGGCAAGGCTGGGATTTGAGCCCACATTGCCTAACTTCTAATTTTTTTCTTTTAAAGATTTATTTTTTTATTTTAGAGAGAGAGAGAGAGAGAGACAATGGAGGGAGGGGCAGAGGGAGAGAGAATCTCAAGCAGACTCCCTGCTGAGTGCAGAATCTGATGCAGGGCTCAATCTCACCAGCCTGAAATCATGACCTGAGCCCAAATCAAGAATCGGATGCTTAACTGACTAAGTCACCCAGGTGCCCCATTTCTTTAAAATTTTTTTAATTTTAGGGGCGCCTGGGTGGCTCAGCTGTTTAGCGTCTGCCTTCGGCTCAGATCATGATCCCAGGGTCCTGGGATCGAGCCCCACATCGGGTTCCTTGCTCAGCAGGGGAGCCTGCTTCTCCCTCTCCCACTCCCCCTGCTTGTGTTCCCTCTCTCGCTGTCTCCGTCCAAAAATAAAAATCTTTAAAAAAATTTTTTTAATTTTAGAGAGAGTTTTAAAATTGTTTTAAAGATTTATTTATGCCTAACTTCTAAAGCAAGAAGGAAGGAGCTGTTATCATACCCATTTTACAGATGAAAAACAAAATTCTGGAGAAGCTGAGAAACTGTGCCCAGGGTCCCACAGCTAACTGACAGAGCATGACTTGACCTCGGGGTCAGCCTAGACCCAAAGCCCATGCTCTCTAACCTCCAGTTGGCTGCTCTGTGTGTTGGAAACACTCCCAGTCTGGCGCAGGAAAGACACGAGTCTGACTTGGAACAGGGAGACGCCCAATTCATGTTTGTGGACAGCCTGAATAAAGAATGAACAAAACCTCAGCTAACACACCCGGGTCTGGAGACTAACTTCAGAATCCAGCCTCGGGGGCAGCGGAAGGACCCAGAAGCATCCTTTTCAGAGAAAAAAATAATCATTTGCACCATTTCTGAAAGCTGGAGGAGGAATGGATTGAAAACAAGCAAAGCTCTCCAAATAGCGATAAATACCTTAAATTACCCAGCAAGTTTAAAAGCCTTCATGCTGCTCTTTTTTCCCCAGCACAGAAACAGGCTCCTGATTGTGGCTGGTTTAGAATGGAACATTCAGGAGGGTGTGGAGCCAGCAGGGCAGGAGAAGGGGGGAGGGGTGGGGAGGAAAAGTCTCCGGGCGCCCAGGAACATCCAGCCCAGCTGGCTGGCAGGGGACAGAGCCGGCAATTGTACGGGCTTGGGCCTGCAGAGGAGTGCGTACGTCTGCGGATCGCTGGGGCTGGGGACTTCCTTAGTTCCTGGGGGCAGTTTCCCTTGTCCATAGAAATGGGGAGACAGAGATGTCAGGGTTGCAATGGCTGCCTGAGGACGCCTTCCTTTCTGGAACTCAGTGTTGCCTGGGGCTTCTCTGGGTTCTTACAGGAAAACAACTGTATCGATTCCAAAGAAGAGAACAGCTGATGGAGGGCTGTAAATTCCCAGCATCCAATTCCCTCCGAAAAGCATGGGTTTAGGGTGAGCTTCTCCCTCTTCCTCCGTGATCTGGGGGCTGCTGCCGTCAGATGAGTATAAATTAGTGCTGTTCACCGGGGCGGCGGGGGGGGGGGGGGGGGGTGGTGGCAATAAATGGTCACTGGCAAGAGGGAGGGACCTGGAATGCTGCTTCCCTTCTGCACCACACAGCTGATCTCTAGCCCCAGATAAAATAAACATCATTTCCGGAGAATGTATTCCGTGCCCACTTGTGTGGTCAGCTGCAGCTCATGGACCAGCAATCGTAGCCCAGAGAGCTGGGCAGATTCTACTGACTGCTGATAGCTCATGCTGGCGTGTGTCTCCAGGGAGCAGGTTCAAACACCTGTGACCTTAGAGAAGTTACATAAGTGCCCTCTGTCTTTGTCTCCATATATGTAAAATGTGGATAATGATAGTAACCTACTGTCTAGGGTTGTTATAAAGATTAAATCAGTTAATATGTATTAAGGGCTTACCACTGATTTGCGGGCTTACTCTGTGCCAGGCACTTTATAAAACTTGACACATATTATCTCATTTAATCCCTATATGACCCTATGGAGGTGCTAATGTTGTCCTCATTTTCTTGTTGAGTAAACTGACCTCCAGGGAAGTTAAGGCATTGGCTCAAGGTCAAGGGTAAATTGTTGTAAGGGGGTGGTGGGAGCTGGGATGGGAACTCAGGTATTCTGACTCCAGCTTCTATGGGTTGGCTGTTCTGGCTACACTGTTCTGGCTAAACACACCCCCCCCCCCCCCCCCCCCCCGAACCGCCCCCCACCCCTCCCCATGAATCCAGTTCCTTTATAATCAGCAGTTTCAACCCTGGCTGAACATACAAATCACCTCTGGGGATTTTAAAAGATATGAATCCCTGGTCCCCCAAGATTCTGATTCAGTAGGTCTGGGCATCTCAGGAATTTGAAAGGCCCTCCCAGTGATTTGGATGTGTGACCACAGTGACCAATATCACCTGGGCCCTCGGGAAGTGCCTCACTCATCCCTCACCGCCTTCTAGCATAGAACCATTGCTGTCCCTGTGTCACAGATGAGCAGGCGGAGTCCCAGGGGAGCTCATGGATGCCCGAGATCAGAAATGAGCAGGAAGCAGAGCCTGGATGAACCCTGGAGTCTCCTGCACCTGCAACACCCTGCTCTGCATGGAAGCACGAAGAAAGGGCCACTCGTCCAAGACTGTCCTCTGTCTCCACTGGGCCCCTTCCCAACAAAGGGCAAAATTCTTCCTCTGGGGCGCCTGGGTGGCTCAGTCAGTTAAGCAACCAACTCTTGATTTCGGCTCAGGTCACAATCTCAGGGTCATGAGCTCGAGCCCCTCATCGGGCTCTGCACCAAATAAGATTCTCTTTCTCCCTCTCCCTCTGCCCCCCACCCCTGCTTGTACCCTCTTAAAAAAAAAAAAAAATTCTGCCTCTGACTGAGATGCAAGATAAGGGCTGATATAAAACTCCCAGAGTCTTCAAGAACATGCGTGTCATTACTACATGGCATTTATCTAGCGCTGGACCCGTGTTCTAGCCAACCCATGGAAGACGCGGCCTCGGCAGGCAGCCTGTGAGCTGGAGGGCCCACGTGACAATGAGCACCGAGTCATGCAGGCGGAGGCTGCCTGACCTCCACATCTTATTACACAAATAGTGGTCAGCAAGGGGAACACCTGCGGGCCTCCACGGCGCCGAGATGCTGCTGACCTCTTACGAGAGAGGCTGCCGACAGTCACCAGTTCGGGACAAATGACTGTGAAGAACCAGCGACTCTGCTGGACCAAATTCACTGAACAGAATGATTCTTGGGGACGAGTCAGGCGGGGCCCACTTAACTCTCAAAACAGAGTCACATCATTTAACACGAGTTCTGTAAGTGAACCCCACTATCTTTATTAAGAAACGACCAGAAATTTTATTCGACAAGCATTTTTAAGGCACCTCTTATTGGCCAGGTGCCATGCCAGCCACCGGCAGAAGGGATATGACCAAGAGAGAGTCCTCGCCAGCTACCCAGCAACCGTTGGCACAGTTTTGGAGAAGAGGATGGGGCAACAACTTGCCCATTCTGGCTCTCTGGGTCCCAGCACACACAGTATTATAGAACCATGGCGGAGGGTGGGGGGGCAGTTCTGACCTCTCCTTGCCTCTCTGTCCCCCAATCTACTGCTACCCCTTCCCCTTCCTCCTCCCTTCCCAGTCTTTCCTTCTTTGTTTAATCAAGCAACATTTGTTGGCCATCCATTGTATTTCAGAGCAAAATCTGTATTTCAGGCATGTTGAGCCTCGAATACTGAATTTGAATACCAACAGAGCCGGACGCTCATATTATTTCATCCCATTTTATTTGTCCATAATCACACCCTCTAGAATTCAACATACAGACAGATGCAAATGACTTACAGAAATGCAGAGTCCCAAGAACAATAGAAGGAAATTGGATAGTCTTATCTTAATAAAATCTTGCTTTGGCAGGGCAGAATTCAAGGTCAAGGGGGCTGCAAAGGTCCTCATGTTTCACAATCACCCCTGATCTTTCTGTATTTCAGGAAAAAAAAAAAAACTACTCCACAAAACCCAAAACTTCCTTTATTAAATTTCTCTATTCTTGCCTCCATCCAAAGTTAAATTGTTTTTGGAAAGATTGAGAAAAACAGTACAGGTGTTTTTCAGGGAGAAAGAACCTATTCTTGGCACAATTTTAAAATGTTAAATATATTTTTAACCCCTACCCAAACAGAACTTGCAATTGGTAGCTATTTAAATAAAGTATCCCTATGCCAATTCTATATATGTTGGTCTAAATATGCTAAGAAAGAAAGAAGGAAGGAGGGAGGGAAAGACACAAGGAAGGGAAGAAGGGAGACATCAAGTGGGTATTTGCTCTGCATCTAGAGAAAATCACTAATTTTTGTTTCCAATTTACATGCAGAGTTTTCAATGGGCGTAAAAAAGTTTAAAATTAGGAAAACTACTATGTATCCTTATTGAATGTATGTAACAGACACTCTGCAAGGCACTTTAGATTGATCATCTAAGGTCATCATCAGAATGACCCCATTGGGTTATTATTATTATTATCCCAAGTTTACAGAGAGGAAATGGAGTCACAGATAAGTCACACAACTTACCCAAAGTGACACATTAGTACCACCAAGATTCACACCCAGGCAGTGTGACCCCAGGACCCGCTCTTGTAACTAACTTCCACACTCAAACGGCACAGTTTGAAGAGAGACTTTCCAGACTCTGATAGACTTTCCAATGTTGCTCAGGTGGTATTACCTTCCTTTGCTTCCCACGCTGTCCCTTGCTCCCCGCCAAAGCTCTATCTTCCCCCACATCCTCAAAGGAGTGTTCTTATCGTGCCTGTCTTTTGCAGATGTAGAAATCAGCCTAAAGTCAGACAGTAACCTAAGCAAGGCCACAGAGCTCACAATAAATGGGGTAGAGAAAGCCGGGCCCCAGATTCAGGCCCTTCGACTCCAAATCTCAAGGCTAATTCCATACATCTGCTATCAACCCCAAAGTGACCAGACCGCCAGAGAAAAGATGGCAGGGAGGGGCAATGAAGAGGAGCAGGCGCGCGGAGGTGGCACCTGTCATACACCTGACGCCCTCGGGCGTGTCAAGGAACCACTGTCTGTTTCCTTCTGAATAGCACGGGCGTTGGCCACATTCGTCATTTTAATTAAACCTCTGACGTCTGCCTCGGGCTTGGGGTTATTAAAAACAGTTTGGTATCTTTAAAAAGCCACATACAGCGAAGTTCCCTAAATGCAATCAATAAACGGGCCCGAGCTGGTGACATGGAAATGTGTGCATGGAACGGTTCTAGTCATTTCATAAGTGGCACGTGCAAAACTTTAGGATATCACTAAGGCCCCCTGGAAGAATTATTTCCTTATAAATCTATGGCGGTCTTAGGAAGTTGAAATGGCACCATAAAAAGAAACAACCCCACCTCCCTGGAAAAAGCGCAGCCTACTTACTCTGTCTGAGGGGCTGTGGGGGCTGCTCACACTTGTAACGTTTTACAGTAACACCTGCCGGCGTCCATGAGCTACTTCCTCCCACCGCATGCTGCTGCTGAGCTGTGCTCTGCATTACATTTTACTGGCAAAAATAAATCTTACCTTCTTTATACAAAGCCGGGCTTCTCCAGAACCAACCCCGAGGGAGGGGAATGCTGTTCAACCCTCAACAGAATGGCCTTGCTGTCTCTCACAGACCTGAGGAGACTGCACTTAAAATAAAACCTAAAAGATTCAGAGAAGTTTTTTGTCACCATCCTCATTCTTCTTCGATATATGAGCTACGTAATAGTCGTGCTGAGAAACAGCTTTTTAAAAATGTTGCTGCCGCGTCTGGCTCTTAGTTTTGGCTCGGGTTGTGACCTCACGGGGTGTGGGGTCGAGCCCCATGCTCAGCAGCAGTGGGGGGGGTCTGCTTGAAGGTTCTCTCCCTCTGCCCTTCCCCCCCACCTCTCTCTTTCAAATAAAGTAAATAAATCTTTAAAAAATAAAATAAAGTAAAGTAAAATAAAAGTGTTGCTGCCACTTCACCCTCTCATCTAATATTCACTTCATGGTAGTCTTGCTGAGCATTGGGCTATCGGGTTAGTTGGCACTTAGGGATCTAGAGAAGTAATGGAGAGATGCCTCGACTATAAAGGGGGAATCACCTGCCATACCCCCAGTTATCTGCCAGGCAGCTGTCTGGAAGTGCTCAAGTTCATGGTGGAGAACTAAATGGAGGTTACCATCTCATGTCCAGGGCAGATGGAAGTTTTGGATGGAGATGGGTAACTCCAAGGGGCAGGGGCCTACATCATGTATCTGCATCCTTACCACCAAACACAGCCTAGTTGCTGTGACATAAGATATGATGATGATCCCTATGTTAGATGGATGGATGAATGATGGGTGTAAGGGAGGACAGACAGACAATACGTTGGATGGATGGGTTAAATGGATGGATGAATGAATGGACAGAAGGAAGAAATAAGGGAACAAGAATAACACAGTCATCCTTAGGAACTTGTTAAGAATGGTACCTTAAATGGGCTAAGGAAAGGGAGAGGGCCGTCTATGTTACATCAGTGTCCTTGAAATGATATTGGAGCAACCCAAACAGAAATGCACAGCTACAGCTAATCTCATTTCTCTGCAAAGGCATGATGCAGTTAGGGAAACCCTTCCTAGTGAGATATTTTGTTTTTAGGGTCAGCCTGCCCAAGCCCCTCTGAACACCAGCCTAAGCAAGGCTGTTGACGATTAAAAAGAAAAACTGCTTGAAAATGGTAAGTGAATAGAACAGGTTACCAAAAAAATATAGGCTCTGTGTGTCCATTTAAAAAAAAAAAATACAAAGATGTATATCAGAGAAAAAAGTCTGGAAGGATATTTATCAAAACTGTTAACGATGATTATTTCTGGATGATGGATTTACTGGTGATTTCTAGTTCATTCATTCGACTTGTTTTCTGTATTTTCTGTAATAAACAAATATCTCTTTCATATCAGGAAAAAAAATTTAGAAATTCCAAGAAATCTGATTGCGCCAGAGAAGAACAAGTAATAGCAAACAAACCCAGTGCAATAAGCCTTAGCTAAATCTCAGATTCAGTAGACAATCACGAGGTCGAAAGAATTGTTGAGGGTTTCAATCCCAGCTGACTTACGAGGGTAAATCTGCAAAAGTCCCATAGCTGCTCTGAAATGATATGAGGATAAGGGCTCAGTCTTCCCCTCCATTCATGCAGATAAACCTCAGAGAATCACACAGAGGTGAGGGCAGAGTGGATCAGGGCTTGCCTGAACCTCCAGAAGGAAGTCTGCCCTGTTGACCTAACCCAGACCAGCCCCCAGCCCCTACCTGACGTTCTCGAGAGGCCTGGCCCCGATCCCCTGGGCACCTCCCGCTTTGCTGGGGGAACAGTTGGTATCTGTTTTTCTTGGGACTATGGTGAGGAATAGCTGCAGGACGCAAATCACATTAAACAAATTAGTGGCTCCAGAGCGGGTCTATGGCACAATTTCTAATTCATACAATGCCTCCAGTTTTGCTATTTCAACTAAATCATTTATCAATCCCTTCATGGATGTCAGTAAATCTCAGCATCTGGGGACCTGTAAACATTAAAATAAGAAGCTATAAAAAATATTAGTAAACCAATTAAAAGCTTAAGGAGCAATAAACTCTACTTGCATTACACCTAAAAAACAAAAACAGACCCTCCTCTTCTGATATTAAAGAAACACTTCTCTATCAGCAGTTTTTCAAAGAGCTTTTTCTTTTTTCTCAAAAGAGCCCCCCGGTCTCCCATCTGGTGCCTTGGTGAGCTGGGGATCGTTTATGGATCAGGCAAAAAGGAAAAAAGGATGGAAGAGAACCTGGGTGTTTGTGCTTCCAAAAAGCAAATGTGATCAATATTTGGTTGCAGGAGTTGAGAAATGGCCGAGAAACTGTATTATTTGAAAAACATCCAGTCTGAATCACAACTGGGAATTGACTAATATTTACCCAAACCAAATAAAAAAGAGGCACAATTATTATCATTAATCACAATAATTAAGAGTGGGGAACCCAGCATGCTGTGGAGTTCTGCCATTCACAGGGCACTTTCTCCAGTTATTCCATCCTCATCATCACCACACGAAGTGGGGAGAGTTGTGATTCCTACTTTTTAAGATGAGAAGCCTGGGACTCAGAGATGGAAAGTGGCTGGCTTGAGGACACACCGCTAATGAGTGTACAAGCTAATGCTTGTACCCAGATTTAGGACTCCTAAGTTCTTTTCCCTTCCTCAATGGCGGGCTTTGGCCACCATACCAAAGATAAGGGATCCGCCCACGGAAATCCTACTACGTGCCAGGTGCCATGTTTGCGATGGGTTCCCTGACTTCAGTTAGTAATCCCTGTGACCACTTGAGCTTCTCTTAAAAAGGACTTCCTGCTTTCCTTCTCCTCCACCCATCTGGAGCTCACTGAGTCATCCCCAAATGGGAAATGAGGCTCAGGATGTTTAATTAAAAGTAATATCTCCTCTTTGCCAAGATTCTTTGTTCTAATCCTGACACAAATAGAAAGGACAGGTGGCTTCCGAAAAGCAAGGAGGTGGAAATACTAGTAATCTCCAACTTCCAGCATACTTCATCCAAATTCTGTATCTGCCATGGAAGAGAACTCTTCACCAGATATCACTAGATTGGCCTGAAAATCCTGTGTGAGACCAAGGCAGAGCCCGGCATCCCGGCTCTCACCGGTCAGGGTCAGAGGAAGGAAGCACCTTACCCAGGAGGCAGAGCGGGGCCGGATGGAAAAGCAAACACTTAGGGGCAAGTAGAGAAGGGCTGCTCATGCTTCCCCCATGTCTGCCACATCCTGGGCACTGCCTGTGGCTCTTTACATATTATCTCATTTGACCCCAAGGGCAAGTGAGGCAGGTGCCACTATTTCCATTTTTATTGATGAAGAACCGAGGGCCTGAGAAGTTGTCGCTTGCTCAAAGACACATGACTCGAGTCAAGCTACATCAGGTTTGGGGCGCAGGTGAATCAAAGTTCATAGCAATTCAATGACATCACTTCGACCTTCATCAGAGTGAGTGGGCAAGGCCAAGTCCAGGTGATGGAAACCAGATGGACAGTGAGAAGAAAGAGGGGCAGGTTAGTGAAGCTGTGGACACGGTCATTCGGATCATGCCTCCTGCATGCTGGGCCCTTACCGGTAGAAGAGATGTCACAGGAAGGATAAGGACAACAGAAATCCAAGACCTCAGAGGCTGGACCAGGGACCTCTCTAAGACCTATCCAGCCCCAGCGTTCCTTGACTGAAATTCCTCCTCAGGTGCTCTACTCGGTGGCCTCAAATCATGGGATTTGTCAGGACCGTGGGGGGAGCTAGTCCGTGTCCAAAGACCTAAGGTCAAAAAAAAGGTCAGCTCTACACCCCCTTACGAGGGCTAGGTTTGGGGTTTGCTTTGGGGACGAAGAGGATGTGGAAGAGGGATGGAGGTAGAAGGATTAAGTTTTTTATCTTCACAAAGCTCAATCTGAGAAGCAAGTGCAGAAGAGGACCTCGAACTTGGTGGAAATTTCCTTCAGGCCTTTCTCTCCCACTCACCGTGCACAGTGATCTCTTTCATGGGTCTCCTTTGGCCTACAAAGCGAGCTTTCACGTCCTCTGTGCAAAACTGGTTTCCCTAACATGCTGAAAATAGAAGAGATGTCCACAGCCATGTTTTCCCTCCGGCTGCATAGCGAGACTACCTCAGGAGAAGCAGAGGCCCGGCCATCAAACCCAGCTACGGGTGGGAGGCCGGCCTGGGCCAAGCCCAAGGGTAACAACGCCAGAGACCCGGGGGGCTGGAAACTCCAGTCTGTGGGCTTTCCCTGAGCTTTCGGAACCAAGGGCTTTCCCCGGATCCTGGCTTGGTACCCAACAGAACTTTCTGGGTTTAAGAACAATCAAACCCACATCAACAATGATTTTTTTTTTTTTTAGTGCCTCCAATGGGGCCAGGATCTGAGTGAGGTGCTGGGGTACAAAACAAAACAGATATGGTCCCTGGAGCTTATAGCCTACAGTCTCGACTGGTACCATCCAGCAGAAGTATATTGTGAGCAATACAAGCCATCTTTTTGAACCCAAGAAACACGTTTGGGAAAATCCTCCAGATTTTCTAGAGGCTGCATTAAAAAAAAAGTAAAAAAGAAACAAATGAAATTAACTTTAATAATATATTTTGTTTAATCCAATATATCTAAACCTTTATCACTTCAATATGTAATCAACATAAAAATTATTGAGACAATTTATTTTGGGGGCACTAAACCTTCAAAATATGGTATGTATGTAATTAATCCTGACAGCACATCTCAGCTCACACAAGTCGTATTTCAAGTGCTCAGTAGCCATGTGGGCTTGGAGCACCCCACTGAGCAATACAGCTCTGGACCATGAAGATAGAGGATTAAGCGGGGACAGTGATGGCTGACAGCTCTTGGAGGCAAATGGCGAAATAAAATTACCACCAATAATATTTATCAAGCACTTACCGTGTGCCAGTCACTCATGTGATCTTCCCTAAACAACCCTAAAAGACTGTCATCCCCACTTTACAGTTGAGGTAAGTGAGGCACAGAGAGGTTACACCTCTTGCCCAAAGTCACAAAGGGGGTAATCAAGGGCACATAGATGCGGAATCCAGAGCTTGTGCTCGTACCCAGAGCATCCTCCCAAGACTTGAGCATGGAGCCAGAGGACTCCATGTTAGAACCCATCCTCCTCAGCCTCTCCAGTGTTGCCCTTTGTGATGAAGATCAAGCAGGAGAACATATCTGGAGCCCTTGCTAAGCTGTGAAGGGCTTCATGTCAAATACTGAGTCCTAGTAAGTGATGTGGAAGTGGTTTATAATGTACCCTCTGCAGCCAGATGGCCTGGGTTCAAATCTCAGCCACACCACGTACGAGCTGTGTACCTCGGACAAGTGACTTAACCTCCCTATGCCTCAGTCTCCTTGTTTAAACAATGGGACTAATAAGGGTCACCGTGAGGATTACATGAGTTAATATAAATAAAGTGCCTACTAAGCACCTTGCTTGGTATTGAAGGAGCCAACAGTAAGGAACAGCTCTAAATATTTTGATATAAGCAGGGCTTAGACGCTGTGGGGTCCGAAAGGTATGTCTTTCAGGAAGAGGACGAAAGCAGAAGGCAGAGAGAAGGGCCAATCATCAATCCACTGTAAAGTCCCAGTGTTAGGGACCCCAACTCCCCTCCAGGGCCACTTCCTCATCTCCGGATGAACAAGATGGAACACAAGGTACACACTATTGTGGGTTGAATTGCGTCCCTCCAAAATTCCTACGTTGGAGTCCTAAGCCCCAGCCCCTCAGAACGTGATCATATTCGGACATGGGGCCTTTACAGAGGTAAGCACATGAAAATGAGGTCATTAGGGTGGGCCCTCATCCAGTGCAACTGGTGCCATATAGACAGAAGAACTTTGGATGCCGCGGTACAGAGAGAACGCGTGTGAGTGTGAAGAAGGCCATGGTCAAGCCAAGGAGAGAGCCTGGAGCAGCTCCTTCCAAGCCCACACCTGGATTTTGGCCTTCTGGCCTCCGAACTGGGAGACCACAAACTTCTGCTGTTGAAGCCCCGAGTGTGCGGGACTCTGTTCCAGGAGCCCTACCACACTAACACACACGGGGACACACGCCTCCCCGACCCCTGACCCCATGGTGCTGCAGAAGGGCCTGGGGGGCAGCCCCCAGCCCCGTCCCCGTGGCGTGCTCAGAAAACTCTCCATCTCCCTGGCCAGCTCGCTTGGGCGGACCTGCTGCAGTGGAAAACTATCCAGGAAGGTGGGCTGTGTCCTCGAACACTGCTCACTCTGTTTCCCCCCTGTTACCTTCAAAATCCCCCTCTGTCAACCGGAGGGGAAATAAAGCGTGTCTTTATTTGGGCCCAGGCTGCCTTGGACACCACGCTCCGGCCGGAGCCAAGACCGACACAGTGGCTCATTGAGCACGGTCCTCCCTCCGTGTGTTCCGGACACATTACACCGGAGCCCCTGGACCCTCCCAAATGCACACGCGTCCATCGAATCTCCCAAGCCGCAAAGGAGGGTGAAGGCGCAGAAGCCCCTCCGGTCGCCCGCCGTCATGACTCCCTGTTCATTCAAACACGTGGGGCGCGGGGACCTTTATTTCTCCTCTTCCTTCCAAGATCCCCACCGTTGGGGACAGTTGTTGCTCATTCTTGGCGCGGTGAGATTGGACGTGCAGGAATTGTCACCCGCCGCGCGCAGGCGGAACCCGGGGGAGGGGGGCGGCCGGCCAGTGATTTCCGAGGGGTTTTTCTCATCTGCCTCCGGAGAAAGAAGGCACTGTGGCTCCCAGATCAATTCTGCACTCTTACATGCTGCGGCGGGAGAGACGGCTTCCTGGAAGACCTCACTCCCTTCTCCACAAACAGCCTCTTAGGTTCTAATCAATCATGCCTCTCACCCGGGAGAATTAGCGAAACATAGCAAGTCTTGTATTCTAGAACTCGGAGCACGGGCAGGACAAATGGCCCTTTAAGGGGAGAGGGCGTGGAACCTTTAAAGTGTATCCTTTTTGTTTCCCCTCCCAGAGATAAGACCTGCAATGGTGACCTCAAGACACTGCCTGGAACAGAGACGAGGACTCGGCTTGATTGTTCTGTAACCTGAAAAACAAACTGGTGTGCTGGGGGGAAGCCGAGAAAGGGTTCCACTGCTTATGAGCTTTGTGGCCTTACGTAACTCAGCTTCCCCGAGTCACACTTCCTTTCTTGATCAATTTTTTTAAAAAAAACAAAGATGAAGTTCCAGTTGGGCAATGTCTAATGATTTTTGCCAGCACGTTGTCCTTTCGCAGAGAATAGACCACATATCAGAAACACTGAACTTTCTGGGTACGGCCAGAGGCAGGGATGTGGGCCGGGTCAGCCCCGGAGCCTCAGTGACTAGAAGGGGTCAATAAATGCTTGCTGAGTGGAAATAAAGACTGACTAGGCCCTTCTTTGTTCCTCCAAGGTCTCCCCCTCCTGCCCAAGAGAGCCCCACTGGTTGCGAAGACGGTTTGTGGATGTGCTTTACTCTGCAACCCGTGGGCTGAGGGTGACATTCCAAAGTCCCATGAGCGAAGCGGGCAGGGGCCATCTGTGCATCAGTTAGGCCAATCACAGTTAGGCTGGGGCTGAGGATGTCATGGGGTTCAGATGCCACAGAGGCCAATCGGGGGGTCGCCGCATGCACCCTGACCTCCACTAGCACACCACAGTTGGCCCCGTAGGGATGCAAGATGGCAGAGTTGGTTTAACATGGCTACAGGACACCCCCACTACACTCTGGAACTTCCTAACCCAAACGTGCTTCTTGGGTTCAAAATGATTACATTTCCGCTCTCCTTTTTACCCAAATCTCTTACCCATTTCCTGGAACGCTGTCTCTCTGTTAGGCTGGCTCTCCAGCGTATTCTGTCTGACCAACAAGGAGTAAGACAACGCAGCCTGACGTCTGCTAGGGACCTCTGGCTGTGAAACACCAAGGAGGCCCCTGCCTCCCACATACCTTCCCCAGCCTCCTGAGGGTTCCTGCTCCCCAAATGCACATCGTCTGAGGTGTCACAAACCAGAAGGCAGTTCTCCCTCCTCTCCCACCACCTGCTCGGCCCCTCCAGCCTGGGGCTTCTGGACAGAAGCCTGACAGATCTTCAGGGAATGAGGACAGAGAAGGAATCCATCCTTCGCCATCCTGCTGAGGCTAGAGGGGCAGAGCTGCCTCCACATGGGAATCTCTTAAATCAATCAGGAATGAATTAAAAGAAATGGCATGAAGTGGAACATTCCTGCCCACAACTCCAGCTCCAAGGTCAGGGGGATTTGTACTGAGCAGCTAGAAGCGTCTCTGAGCTCTGCAAAGCCGCTCACCCCACCACTACCCAAAGCAGGGCATGCAGAAGAAAGCTTCCCCGTCAAATCCACAGAGCCCCCCCCATTTCCATCAGCTGTTGTTACTGGGCATGAATGCAATGCTCCCCTTCCCCCAAAATTCTCAGCATTCCCCAGATTTTGATGAAGGGATAAGACAGAGAGGGACAGAGACCCAAAACACACAAGCCAGCAGCCAAAGGACGAGAGAAATGAGAGCTAACGACATGTTCCTTATTTGCTAGACACTGTGCCAGATGCTTCGCATATGTTTCCTTCAGTCCTTACGGTGCAGATGCCGTGATCATCTCAGTTCTGAAGATGGAGGGGCTGGGGGTCTGATAAGCTCCACGTTCTAGGGGAAGGTGGCAGTGGAGATTAATAGGAAATAGGGATGAGGGGCTGCAGGGTGATCCTGGCTCATTTTGCAGAAGACCAGACACTCACATCGGTCTGGAAGTGACCTTGCACCCACCCCCTTGAGCAAAGGGATGGGGCTGTCTAGCCCCAATTCCTTGCTCCTGGTGACTGGACAGGCCAAAGTCTCCAGAGCCTTGGGCTGGGGACAGGGGGTGCACAGGAGGTACAAACCCCCAAAGGAAAGGAGAAGGAAGCTTCCCCACAAGGTACACCCCTCCTCTGTGCTCGCCCTTGGTGCAGGGCGTCCTTCCCACGGGGGGACCAGGGAAGCTGCACCCTCCACCAGGAGCACCCGGGGTTAACTGCCACGTTCAGCCCTCTCCACACACATCCATGTCCTTGGCCATTTCCCGCAGTCCGTGGGTGTCTCTCTGTTGATCTCATCACCAGCAGCTTCTCCCACATCCCTAGGCCTTTTTAGAAAACTCTAGGTGAGGAGCTGATGCAAAAGTCTTTGGGTTCCACCAAGTGCTAGGATAAGCCCAGAGGATTCTGAATTCCGAATACCTGCTGACTGTGGGCAGCCAGGAAGGCCCCCCACGCCCCACCTTATATCCATGGCTGTGGTCTTCAAAAAGCTCCCTCCATGGAGTCAGGGTCTTGCTAGATCACCTTCGCAACCCCAGCACCTGGCACGTTAGATGCTCAATAAACTCTTGAAACGAATGTCTTACACTGGGCAACCCCTTCCTTCTCATATGAGGACGGTGAAAGGCCACGTAGGTGCGCAGCACGCTAGGCCCCCCCTGGCCTCACACAGCACCCCATTACGTTCTGCCAACTGGGGAACTAGCTACACATCCATGATTTGCTCCAGAGGCATTCAACTGCCTTGGGAACAGCATTGGGCCCCCTGCAGGTGCAAAGGACCCTGACGTGCAAACACAGCACCCTCCTGAGGTTTTTTAGCTGGTCCCTCCAGCTCTTTTTGGGGAACAGGGGTGGGGATAAGGGTCTGGAGTTATCATTCATCAAGGCTGGACAGGAGAATTGTCAGGGAAGCTTTTTCAGGCTGCTCCTCAGTGCCTGGGTCTGACTCCACAGTCTCACTGGGCAACTACTGCTTAGGAGCTGCAGGCCCAGCGCCCAACAGCCCGGGTTCTAATCCTGTTCCACCATTACCTGCTATATGCACACGGACCGTCCCTTCACCTCTCGGACTCGGTTTCCTTGCTGAGAGAACGGTAGCAGCCCCTACTTTATGGGGTGACGGATACGGTTCCAGGAGATCATGTACAATGACGATGTGAATACAGACCTCAGACCAATGCCCGGCCCGTGGTAGGGACTCGGTATTATGGGGCTGCAGCCGTGTGGTCTAGACCGCCCTCCCACTCAAGGGGAGGTGGCGTCTTCTTTCTTCTCGGGTACTCGGACACACTGCCCGTCCCACTCGGACGCCTCTGGGCCCCACTGGGAGTGGCAAGTTACCTCCCATGTAGTAGGCGCTCAGAAATATCAGCTGACGGATGAATGAAGAAAATGAAGTATTTCCATACAATGGAATATTCTTCAGCCTTGGGAAGAAAGGAATCCTGACACACACCACAGCGTGAATGAACCTTGAGGACAGGAGGCTACGTCACGTAAGCCAGTCACCAAAAGATAAATGCCATACGATTCCACTTATATACAGGAGGCATGTGAAGTAATCAAACTCAGAGAAACAGAAGAAGAGTGGTTGCCGGGGGCAGGGCGGAGGGGGAAATGCAGAGTTGATCAGGGGGTACAGAGTTTCTGTTGGGCAAGATGAAAAAGTTCTAGAGAACTATTGCACAACAATGTGAATATTCTTGACACCACCGAACTGCAGACTTAGAAATGTTTAGGATGGCACATTTTTTGTTATGTGTTGTCTACCACAATTTTATAAAAAAGGATAAATGCTTCTACAGACAAAATGGGACGGTCGCTGGGCCCAGGGAAGAGAGCAGGCCGGCCCAGAGTGTGGGCGGGGAGCACCATCAGAGAGCAGGGCTGTAGCCCCAGGCCCTTTGGACCTGCTTCCAGGGGGGACATAGCTCAAGATCAAAACCGACAAGACTCAACAATTCACAGCCTCATTTCAGCCTGCGAGCTGCATCGGGGCTTCCAAGACGGAGTGGGTGGCTCTTCCAGACCGGGTTTAGAAATGACACGTTCCATCTCGGGCCTTAGGAATTTAGGACATGGCAAGTTAACGGTAAACATAGCAGTCGTAGAATATTTTCTAAATTACCCACCCTGCCATGCACCCTCTGCTCTCCAGAGGCGACCGGCCGGACACACACCAGGGATCACTTGCTGGCTGGTTGTAGCTACATTGTGTGGTGGCCGCGGCGCCCCTCCCCTGCCCCCACCTGGTCTGGTACCTTCCTCTCTTCTTGCAGCCACCCAGGACGTGGGACCCCATCAGCTGCCGCCTGCAGGGCTGACAGGCGCGGCTCCCGGGCGAGCAGCTTTCCTTTGTGTAATTAGATCAATTATCCTGCTGCCGACAATTACTCTCATTGCCTGGTGCCACTTTTAGTTTATTTGGCGGTTATTCTTCTCCTCTCAATAAAACTGCAAGTAGGATTACCCCGAACATGTAAATGACTGTTAAAAAAACACTCAGAACTCTCTGCACTTTTCATGAAAGCTCTAAGAAGTGAGGGGAAGAATGGGACGGAACGTGGGTTGGGGACCTCGGGACATGGGTTGGGCTCAGTTGCACCTGCTTTATGCTTTACAGCCCCGCTATATGGGTCTACTTATCCCTTCCCTACCCTACCCTGTCACCCTCCTTGTCTAGTGTCACCAGGGGTCTTGCTCCTGCAGAGACAGAGAACTCTGTATGAGGTGAGGACTAGGGCCAGGGGTGATACCCCCCAGAAAACACCTACTGAGAGTTTCTGGAAGCAAGATCCGTGATAAGAAAATAGGTCAGATTAGCAAGAGTTGGGATTGGAAGGAGCTGAGGGCAGTAGAAAGAACAAATTAAAAAAAAATTTTTCTTTAATTAGGAATAAAGTGCTATAAAGACTTAGGGTGAAAAGTGAGGGGAGGGGACGGGACGGCCATGCGGTCTGGCTTCGTTTCATCAAAACCTCCCAGAATGTCCTTGGGTTGGTCACTTCTGCTCAGTGCTCCCACCAGCACAAGAAGCAGTGACCAGGGAGGGGCCCAGCCAGGGAATCCCAGGTAGGAGCGGCCTGCAGGTGAAGGCTGAGCAGAGGGGTGAGGGGCTTCTCCCACTCCCCCTCCAAAATGGAAACACTCTCTTCCATCTGGGGTTCCAAGTTAATATTTTGTTTACAGTGTTTTTCTTCTCAAAAACATTGGCGGGGTGTGGGGGGGCGCTGTTGAGATGTGTAGTGATGAACAGAACAGTGCCTTGAACAGAGCAGGCATTCGATAAATGTTAATTAAGTTACATGCACTCAAACATCTCTCATTTCAAAACGAACAATCCAGGTGTCATATTCTTGGCTCACGTTAAACCTTTTCGGTGCAAACCCACAGATCATTTTCACATGAACAGACGCCAAATTGTAAATCAGGGCTCTTACATCCGGTATTAATTTTTTAATGCAAATAAGAATTGAACATAAAGCTTTAGATTAATTTAGAAATTAATCCAATGGTGTTATGCTGGATGGCTTTGAACCAGGAGAGGAACTGGCACCTGGGTGCTGATAAAATCCAGGTATTAGAGACTATTTGAGCTATCTTGAAATGGGGCTAAAAATTAGGAATAATAATGATAATAATTAATAAATAGTTATGTGTTAAACTCGCCCCAAGAATCAAATCATTTAATCCTTGTAACAACCCCATGAGGTAGGGCCATTATTATCTGTGACTTGCCCACGATCACAGAGAATGGATGTAACCCCAGGCCATCCGGCTCCTGAGGTTCTGTTCTTCACCGCCCCATCACTGCCCCATCACCGCCCCACACTCGCCAGGCCCTCAGCAATGCTGCCTGAGGGACCGCCTACTGTGTGCAGGACCCCGGGGCAAAGTTCACCAAGCACTACTGTGCCTACTACATTTGAGGCAGAAATCCAGTCTGATTTCAAATTCCAGCCCATATGGAATTGTCCCACTGGGTGGGAACCTGGTTCCTGCTTTTCTGCCCTGGAGACTCTGTGAACACATGCGCTGCCCCCCCTCCTCCCCCAATATCATCTCCTCCGGCAGCGCCCTCCTACCCCTAGCCCTGGGCCTGCATCTCCAAATGCATAAGCAGATGTGTGGGGGACCCTTTCACAGACTTGGCTTCCAATTAGTGAGATTACCTGGGCAAATGTCCACATACCCCAGGGTGGATGAGGTATTTTGATCTTGGCACCTAGAGTTTAAAGCATAAACAGAAGATTCTCTACCTGGGAGAGAAATGCAAAACACGCCCCCCCCCCCAACTCACTAGGTTCTGGCTACAGCTGCAGAAGACCCTGAGGAAGAGTCAGACCACGGTCCTCCGAAGGGCTCTGCTCTGGCCCCTCCTCCTTCTGGGTGACCTTCCCAGCAGTGTCATCAAGCCCACTTCTCCCTCGCCGGAAGAATCTGAAGGATGTCGATGAAAACAAACCAGGGAAGTTCCTCAATTTTTTTGACCACATGCCCGGCACTGAAGCCAGAGTGGGTAGTTTTCATTATTGCAAAATGCTGAGCGCAGAGTAATGCCATTCCCTTGCATCTCTCCTCCCTCCCCGCCTCTACTTCTCTCCCATCCTCCTCACACCCATCCGTTGGCCCTGGGGGGGGCGGGGGAGGGCAGGCTGTGCAGGGAAGGCGTTCTTCTAGAACCAAGTGATTGACAGAGTGCCTCCTGAGTGCCCAGGGCTGCCGGGACACTGTTTTCGGGGGCTGCCAGCATGCCTCGTCCACCAGCAGCAGCCTCTGCATGGTCATTTACGAAGGTCTCAAGGGCGACCTCCATTACGGCAGGTCACCACGCCGAGCACCGCGTTCCCCATTCCATTATTCCAAGGGGTGTCTTTTTTTTTTTTTTTCCTCCTCGCCTACTTTGTATGCACTGGCACAAAACTCACCAGCTGTCAAACACACAATACTCGAACTCCTGGGCAAATCTGTGTCCAGAGAGTTGGTATGTGAAAGATTTTTTTTTTAATTGCTCCATTGTGGAAGCAGCCCTTGAAGGCTTCGTACAGAAACCACATCCCCCCCCCGCCCCCCCGCCTGCCTAGGCTGCACTTGGAGGGGAGAGGAAAACAGACTTGCATCCAATCCTAGCTCTGCTGCTAATTGCGTAACCTCAGGCAGGACCTTGAGACTCTCCGAACCCACTTCTCCTTGCCTGAGAGGGGCTCATTATTGCATGTGTCTAACGGATTGGCTATAAAGAGGAGCAACAGTATGTGTAGAATGCCCTGTCACGGAACACCTTGCCCCGTACGTGGAAAATGCTTAACACAAGCTAGGGAATGCTGCTGTTAATGATTATGGGTAATAGCAAAATCAGCCCACATCTGTTACATGGCAAGGGTTAGTGACCTCGGTTCTGGTCCATTGTTCTGTGCTTCCCAGCAGCGTCATCATCAAGGCACATCTCCCTTGCCGGAAGAACCTGAAGGACGTCAGTGAAACTACTAACTGACAGTGTGCTGGCTAGTCTCCATTTGCCCTCCTTTCTGTCCTCGCATTCGTTCTCTACCCTTCTCTCTTCCCCAGGACGCTGACCGCATGGACCACATCCACGGGGCTCCTGGCTGGCTGTTGGCTGACCTGTTTCAGTTTGGCCAATAGGAG
Source organism: Phoca vitulina (assembly GCF_004348235.1). NCBI lineage: Eukaryota > Metazoa > Chordata > Mammalia > Carnivora > Phocidae > Phoca > Phoca vitulina. The sequence goes on along the minus strand of NW_022589722.1, from coordinate 17,736,101 downwards.
GAACCAGGAGAAGGGAAGAGAGGGAGGGAGGGAAGGAGAGAGAGAGAAAGGGGGACAGGGAGAGGAGAGTGGGGTGTATCTCCCCTGCTTCCACTGTAGTTCCGTGGCCCCAACCCTTCAGGCATCAAGGTGGCAATGGCTCATCCCTGTTGCCAGTCTCAGGGCACCCCAAATCTTGCTGGTTTCCTCGTTCTGGCTCAGGTCTCTGCACGTGGTTCCTTCATTAGAGAGTCTCAGAGTTGAATTCCGCTTCCTGCTGGACCCAGCTAACCCACTGAAGTACTATGGCCGTCCCCTCATGGGGCATGGTGATGATTAAAGGGAGTGGTCCAGAGGGAGCCCAGCTTTGGGTATGGCCCCAGATGACCTTGCTCCTAGGATGTAGCTCTGAAACCCTGGCTGGACTAAAGTGAAACCAAAAGCAGACCAGGCACCTGTACCATTCCAGATGCCTAAGGCTTTCAGGAATGTACGTTCCAGGGGCACCTGGGTGGCTCAGTCAGTGAAGCATCTGCCTTCAGCTCAGGTCATGATCCCAGCATCCTGAGATTGAGCCCCGTGTCAGGCTCCCTGCTCATCAGGGAGTCTGCTTCTCCCTCTGCACCCCCCCCACTGGTGCTCTCTCTCTCTCTCTCTAATAAATAAAATCTTTAAAAAATTTTTTAAAAAGAGGAATGTACATTCCATATAATAGCAAAAACATGGAAACAATATAAATGCTCAACAACGAGGGACTGGTTAAGTGGGGGGGGGGTAACAGAAACAGGATGGTGTGGGAGTCAGCCTCCATGGTGGCTCCAAAGGACCCTCCCTCCTGGTATTCATGTCCTCCAACACTAAACAGGGGTGACCTGCGTGACAAATAGAATACTACCCAAGTGGTCGTGTGTGACCCTCAAGGCCAGGTCATAGAAAAGACACAGCTTCCGCCTGGCTGCCTCCCCCTGGGATCCTTCACTCTAGGGGAAGCCAGCTGCCATGTTGTGAGGACACTGAGGTAGGCCGCCATTTGCCAGCCGCGGGAGTGAACCACCTCGGAGGTAGGTCCTCAGGTCCAGCCAATAGCTGAGTGCAGCCCAAACCAGAAGGGCCCAACCAAGCCACTCTCAAATTCCTGACCCACAGAAATTGTGAGAGATAATGATCGTTTCAGCCACTAAATGTTGGGGTGATTTATTATTTTAACAGAGAACATGTAAATGGAAACATCATACAGTAGGTAGAAATCTTAATTTGGAACAATATTTCATGAAGTGGAAAATGTTCACAATCTCTTAAGTCAAAAGAACAAGGTACAAGATGTGATCTCATTTGTTTTAAATTTATATTTTTATATATTCCTCAAAAAAAGACTGGGAGAAAATAAATTTAAATGTTTACAATGATTACCTTTGGGTAGAAGAATTAAAGTCCCTCTAATTTTCTTTATGTCTTCCTGTGTTTTCCAAAGTGATCACTTTTTATACTCTGAAAAACATGTACTTCAAAAAAAAAAAAAAAATAGCTTTCCTGGTATATTTTTTTTAAAAAAATGGTAATTTACTTTACATAAAGTGAAAATATTTTTTCAAGAGAAGCCTGTTGACTTCCACCAGGAAAACACAAAGACAATGTCTACCTTGCACGCTGCCCCCGGCTCCTTCCTGATCTCATCTTGCTTCCTTCCCGTAGGCCTAGCCTGGCAGCTAAACGACATATTCCAGCCCACAGTGTCCTTTCAGAGAAGCTTGGATGCGACTGGGACCTTCAGAAGGCTCCACTTCAGCCTTGTGACAATGAGTTGCCCAGGCTCTTCTTGAATACTTCCTGTGATGGGGAGCTCACCTCCATGAGGCGGCCCCATCATGTGACAAGCAACCCTCGTTGTTAGAAACGTCTCATTGAGATGAATGGCTTGTTCCTCTTAAGGTTGGTCGCTTATTTAGCAAACAGGAAAGAGTGGCTGGTCTGGAAGCACCACGACAGCGAGCACTTTGCTCTGTTCATTGCTGTACCCTCTTTACCCAGCACAGTACCCAATACAAAGCAGGTACTCAAGAAATATTTCTTTTTTTTTTTTTTTTAAGATTTTATTTATTTGACAGAGAGAGACAGCGAGAGAGGGAACACAAGCAGGGGGAGTGGGAGAGGGAGAAGCAGGCTTCCCGCGGAGCAGGGAGACCAATGCGGGGCTCAATCACAGGACCCTGGGACCATGACCTGAGCTGAAGGCAGACACTTAACGATTGAGCCACCCAGGCACCCGTCAAGAAATATTTCTTGAATGAATGATTGGGTAGGTGAATGGATGAATGGATCATATTTCCCAGGCACTTAAGGCTCTGGGTGCTCAGTATTGAGGCGAACACATCCCATCCTGGCCTTCTTGGAGTTTAGAGTCTGGCAAGGGAGATGGGCATCAAAGAATAACTAGTAACTAAATAACTAATTGACGAGTGCAGTGGGCGAGCACTTCAAGAGCCCAAGCAACCCGGTTTAAGGAGGTCCCAGGGAAGCTTCCCTGAGAAAGCGACATTTAAGACAAGGTCTGAAGAAGAGGCAGGAGTTGGCCAAGCAGAGAGGGGGTGGGGAGGAAGAGGAGTGTTGCAAGCAGGAGAGAACACAAGTGGGGGCCATCAGAAGCTCAAGGCAATCGAGAAACAGAAGAGCGACAGTGGGAGGGGTGCCCAGGAGGGGTGGTGAGGATAAAGGGATGAGGCCTTGGGACGCAGGACAGAGGGGTGTGAAATGTTGTTTTCCCCCAGGAGGGTGGAGACATGTGCAAACCATTCCCTGCGTCCACCCCCCCCAGGGAGCAGCATTCTGCACACGAGACGCAGGAAGGGGCTGAGGAGGGACTGACACGGCAACATGATGGCGAGTACGGCCCCCCAATGACGAGAGAACCACATCTGCTGCGACCACCATGAAGACCAGCTCGGCCCCTGACGGTGAGGACAACAGGTTGATGGCCGCCTGCTGGAAGGTGTTCACCCCCGTAGGATCTGTGCTCTGTAAACTCATCTGCTTTGTTGCTGTTGTGTTTTCTCATTTCGGATTTGTTTATCCTTTCATTTCCTAGTTTAATTTCCTTTTAATAAAGCCCTAATCTTGTCTTGGCTCACCTAATGGGAAAAGGGATTAGTCTACAGCCAACCCAGGAGGAGGGTGGAGGGGACGGCTGTGGGTCCCTTGGAAGCCAGGCCCAATGAGGGGGAAAAGCAGGGGTCGGAGATGTCCCTCCACAGCCCAGGCAGACAGACAGCAAACTCAGGAGAGGCCAACATAAAAACCACCACGGTGTCCACCCTGCCGGTGGGTCACTCCTCCCCGGACTCGGGCCAAACTTCCAACACAAAATGTCTCTTCCGAAGCCGGAGCATGGAGGCCTGAGCTGCAGTCCTGGCCCACCTCCTGGCCCTGTGCTGGGCAAGTTCTTAAACCCCTGAACCTCCATTTCCACACTTGTGTGACAGACTGATAATCAGAGTTCCTGCCGCAGAGGCTTCTTGCAAGTACCCCGCACAGAGTGAGTGCACTCAAACCACAGTAACTAGTCCTATTCACTTGAAAGGTGGATGAGCCCTGCCGCGGGGATCGGTCCTGAGCGACTGATGCAGCTAAGCCAGGGGCCTACTCCAGGACCCCTCCCAGCTCTGACCAGACCCTCCCAGCCTCAGGCACCAAAGAGGTCTAAGTTCAACCTCACTTTCGAGGGACAGACCTGTGTTGCGGATGCCAATATTCGTCTCCTACCTGTACTGGCCAGCCCGGCCGCCTTACTCCCTTACCCTGAGACCAAACCGCCGGGTCAGAAGTTTGCAAGCCAAGGCCCCACAGCTCGCTGTAAACGGGAGGTCCGTGACTCAAACCCAGACTCCGAGCCCCGGGCTCTTTCCTCTGCCCCCGATGCTGCTCCCGAGGCCCTAAAACACAGAGCAGGAAGACAGCTCAGGAAGGAAGGCAGACTGGCTTGCCGGGACGCCTGGGAAGCGCCGGCCAGCGCGCACAGGTGTGCCTTTTCGGCAGGTGCATCAAGTCGCTCTGCCTTTGAAGGGAGGAGACTGGCCACATGTTGGACACTGGAGGCAGGAAACAGAATGTGGCCTTGATGAAGGATGGAACCGAGAAGCCACTTAAAAGGTGACTGAGGAAAGACACTGGCAGGAGGGTGATCTCTGAGGAGGCTGTTCCTTGTCATTTTAAGCAGGGAGAGTCAAAAGGCAACCTGAGATGAAATGCATCGGGAGGATGTGGGAGCCCGCCCCAGTGCCTGAAAGGTGGGGAGCAAATCATTGTAGGGATGTCTGGAAACTTCTCTGAGTGGAGAGATATTCAGGAGTGTGTGTTCTGGGTGTGTTGGGAGGAGGCTGCGGGGCACGTCCAGCCTCCACGCAGCAGTAAGGACCGTGATTAGCACGGGGAAGCCTCTCTCAATTTGAAACAGTTCTCCTGCTCATGAGTCATTTCAAATTATACCAGACAGCTCCCTGGGAGAAACCCTTCAAGAAAACCAGCCTCCAGCAGCAGATGGCCACGTTGAGAACACCGAAGAGATCCCCTTCCTGGCTAACTGCACCCCTGAACTCTTGGTACCAAAGGAATAAAGTATAACTGTCTGGTTACGAGAGGACCATGGGGGGACATTCTGATGTGCCCTGTTATCACCCTGGGTCGAAACAGTGAAGGCTGTGCTCTATGGGAGCCAATGAACACCCTCCTGAGATTCAGACCAGACTCTCCGACACAACTGACATTTCCACCCCTGATCTAGGACGAGCTGTTCCAGACAAAGCAATTTTCCAGAGAAATCGCTCTAAATGCAAACAGACAAAAATAATGAAACTTTTCTCGTGTATGTGAATAAAAGTCATCAGAGTGTTCTCTAAATTCTCAAAATGGGACTCCCCTAAACATGTCAGGGTCATGTAAGAGACAAAATGAGGAAAATCAGACCCCTCACTGATAATCTCACATGGGCAGATTCCCGCGCCCTCTGGCAGACAGGCCCTCCCGTGTTTTGCAGGAAAGCTACAGGGCTTAGATTTGGAAACCATGGGACATCATCTGAATGACTGCTGTTGACTCAAGCACTCTCAGAGCTTCGGCTTCCGTGTCTATACAATGGGTGTCGAGTAACTCAATAGGATTGTTTTTTTGTTTTTGATAAGTTAAATGAGACCAGCTGGCTTAAAACCGGGCACACCATTAGTATGGTAGTGGATTCCTTAAAATACTTCCGAACGTAACTAAGAGTTGCAAATGAACCCTAAAACCTCAGCAACCTTCACTTGACTACATATCCAGGGGCATAATTATTTAATTTCAAAAAACATATTTTTGTTTTTATTGTTTTAGTGATAAAAGTAATACATGTTGATTGTAAAAAAAATACTCTAAATATAAAGAAATAATTTGAAAGGGTAGATTTTACGAGGTAAAAAGTAATTTTAAAAGTCTCTTGAACATGCTTCCCAGCTCTTGTAAAGAAAACACCCGGACACAGGCTTGAGATTTTGTCAGGTATCTTCCCAGGCGTTTTAAGAAATGCACAGACGCTCTCTGTCTTCCCAATGATAGAATTATTCTATGCATGTTGCTTTGTAATCTTTTCTCATTTACAGTGTCTCATAAACATTCTTTCATATTAAAAATCACAGCTCTGTACTGTCATCCTAAAGGCTGCTCGGGATTCTGCAGTAGGGTTGTACCATCCTTTATTTAACTAATCTCCGCTGAATGATTTTTGGTGATTTCTAATTTTTCACTGCTATGAACAACACTGAGATGAATATCTATGTCCCTGCACACTTTCCCAATTGGCTTTCTCAGCAGCGGTGCTTGTGATAGGCAGGACTAGAGAACTCTCTATGGTGGGGACTGGCCTGGGCCCTGGAGGATGTCTAGAGCACCCCTGGCCTCTCCCCACGAGACACCAGGAGCAGCTCACCAGTTGCGACAACCAAAATGGCCAGACATTGCCAAATATTCCCCTACCAGGGTGGGGGCGGGGAGTGGGGGGCAGGGCACAAAACGCTCCCTGGCTGAGAACCACTGCTTTAGGATAAACTCCCCAGACCAGAATTCCATTACTTTTCATTTTGTTACTCATTGCGAAAATGCCCTCCAGAGGTTAAGTGTCCATCCTCCCTTCTATTTTTTGCTAGTGTAACGGTAAGTAGGGTCAGTCCACTGTTTTGTTTTGTTTTTTAATTAAGTTAATAGACTTTTTTCTATTTTGAGCATTTTAAGTTCACAGAAAAACTGAATGGAAAATACAGAGTTTTCATTTAGCTACTCACCTCCAGTTTCCATTATCCACATCTTCCATTGGTGTGAAGCCTTTGCTAGTTGATGAGCCCTTATTGATACATTACTTTTAACTAATGTCTGTAGTTTATATTAGGGTTCACTCCTTGTGCAGTGACATGTATTTACCATTATGATATCATACAGAACCGTTTCAGCACCCTAAAAATCCCTGTGCTCGTCCTATTTATCCGTCCCTCATCCCTAACCCCTGGAAAACACTGATCATTTTACTGCCCCCATGGTTTTATCTTTTCCAGAATGTCATATAGCTGGAATCAAACAGTATGTAGCGTTGGTAATATGCATTTAAGTTTCCTCCGTATCTTTTAAGAGCTCATTTCTTCATAGTGCTAAACAACATTCCATTGAATGGACGTACCATAGTTTATTTATCCATGCACCTCCTGAAGGACATCTTGGTTGCTTCTAAGTTTTGGCAATTATGAATAAAGCAGTTATAAACATCCCTGTGCAAGTACTGTATGGATGTAAATTTTCAACTCATTTGGGTAAATACCTAGGAGTACAATCACTGGGTTGTATGGTAAGACTATGTTTAGCTTTGTAAGAAACTGCCAAACTGTCTTTCAAAGTGGCTGCATCATTTTGCATTCCCATCAGCAATGAATGAGAATTCCAGTTGCTCCACATCCTCACCAACATTTGGTGGCATCAGTGTTTTGGATTTCAGCCATTCTAATAAGTACACTTATCTGTCATTATTGTTTTAATTTGCAATTCCCTAGTGACATGATGCTGAGCATCTTTTCATGTGCTTATTTGCCATCTGTGTATATTTTTTGGTCAAGTATTCAGGTCTTTGGCCTATTTTTAATTCAGTTCCATTCTTATTGTTGAAGTCTAAGAGCTCTTTGTATATGTTGGACACCAGTTTTTTTTTATCAGATATGTTTAGCAAATATTTTCTCCCAGTCTGTGGCTTATCTTTCCAATCTCTTTTTTTTTTAATAATTTTTTAAAAGATTTTATTTATTTATTTGTCAGAGAGATAGAGAGAGAGAGAGAGAGAGAGAGCACAAGCAGGGGAAGTGGCAGGCAAAGGGAAAGGGGGAAGCAGGCTCCTCACTGAGCAGGGAGCCCGATTCGGGACTCGATCCCAGGACACTGAGATCATGACCTGAACCGAAGGCAGACGCTTAACCATCTAAGCCACCCAGGCATCCCTTATCTTTCCAATCTCTTAACAGTGTCTTTTGAAGAGCAGAAATTTTTAATGAGATCCAACTTACAAATTTTTTCTTTCATGGATTGTGCTTTTGCTGTTTTATCTCAAAAATCATCACCAAACCCACGGCCACCTAGATTTCCCCCAATGTTATCTCCTAGGAGTTATTTTCTACAGTTCTGCATCTAACATTTAGGTCTACGATCCAGTTTGAGTTAATTTTTGTGAAAGAGGTAAGGTCTGTGTCTGAATTCACTGTTTAACTTCCCCCTTAGTGAGGCTGGGCATTTGTATTCTCTCCTGAACTGCCTGGGTGTGTTCTTTGCCCAAATTTTCGGTTGTGTTCGTCCAGCTATATTTATATTTGCCATTTAAATATCGCTTTTACATACAGTGAGTTTTACCCATTTTAAGCGTACCGCTTGATGAGTTTCTATAGATGTAAAGTCCACTAACAACTGTAACTACCACCGCCTCCAAATCTTACGATCCTTCCATCACCCCAAAAGGTTCCCCCATGCCCCCTGTAACACTCTCTCACCCCAGCCCCAGGCAACAGCTGATCTGCTCTCACCCTAACTTGGCTTTTTCTAGAATTTCATATAAACGGGATTAGACAAGTTTGTAGTTTCGGAGCCTGGCTCCCTTCACTTAGCACCCTTTGCTGAGATTCACCCTCACTGCTGCACGTCCTGGGGCTTGTTCCCCCTTGTTCCTGAGCAGTAAGTACTCTATGCCTTGGCTCTACCACATGGCACGTACCCATTTGCAAGTCTGTAGACATTTGGGTTGTGTCCAGTTTAGGGCCTTTAGGAAAACTCCTATGAGCGTTCATGTACAGTCTTTGTGCTGTGACCAGTTGCTTTAAAATATTTTGTCCTGTTCATCCTCCACCCATAATATACAAGCATGTCCTTCTTCCAGACCAAACCGTGTCAACGGATACCAATAAAGGGCAGTGCAGCCTAGGGGACTCCAGACCTAGATTTCAAAGCTCAGAATTGGAAGTTACTGCCAACGCCCCCGCGACTGGAGGATGGCATAAAATTCTAACAAAAGGTCAATGCAGAGCCAGATTTAACTCTGAGAACGCCAATCCCTGAAAGCCGCCCAACAAACCAAGGTGCGTCGAGAGTATCAGGACCAGGAAATGCACTTTACACTGACATTTGCAAGCTTAGCACTCCCCATCTGACATTTCTAGAAAAGACATTCTCCGCTGGAACGCCAGGAGAAAAGGCATGAGCGCAGCACTCCGGCTCTGTGCCCGCTGCTGGTATTTGGGGTCTGTGAAACTCAAAGCCGCTGCTCTTTAAAGATTGCCGGTGCCTTTCTGGTTTTAGGAAGAAGGAGGGGAAAAGCTAGAAACTCAAATTACAGCCAACAAAAGGAGTTGTAAGACCTGGACCCGTTCAGATAGAGAAACTTCCTTCCCCTATTCCAGGGAGATTTCCACCAAAGTGACACAGGAAGGGGAACAGGAGACAAATGCCCCACAGCTCCTTCTCTTCAAAGTGCCCAGGCCAAAAGAAGGGGGATTCCTGGTGGACACATAAGCCGGTTTTCTGTGTTACCCCAACATTAACTTTGCACCACGTGTACCCACCCTAACCCCCCTCCCCAAGCCCCAAGAGTTCCCTTTATCATGAGAGTGGTGGGTATTAAATGCCCTTTCCCATCCCATCTTGGTTAGGGAGGGCAGGAGTTCAGGTCAGGACACACGGTTGACCCTTACTCCATACCCCCACTGCTAATAGCATCATTTTACACATGAAGAAACTGAGGCACAGAGAGCTTAATGGCTTGCCCAAGGTCACACAGCTGCTAAGTGGCAGAGCCAAGATTCAAGTCCACACTCTTAAATACCACACAATGCCACTAAATAAGTAAGTGGCACAAAACTCAAGTGTTAGAAAAGTAAAGAGGGCGCTCCTTCTTGCTTCTTTACCTGAGCTGGCCATGAAAGGTACCACAGGGATGGAGGGTCCCGGAGCACGCCTAGAAAGCCAAAGACTTTTTAGGGGAGCATCGCAGGCTGGCAGAGAGAACACGGAGAACAAAGGGCAGAGACCCAGGATGTGGCTCTGGCTCAGCCTCCCCTCTCCAGGCCTCCTCTGTCCTTCTCTGTGAAGCAAGGAGTGGCTCATGATGTTTCTTCAAGTCAGACAGTAACTCGGTCTGGCCAGAGTACAAGGTGGTAGGATTGGGTGGAGAAGTGGGGTGGGATCCCTGAAAACCATGAACAGCGCAGAAATGAGGATATGGGATGGCCAACCACCTGGATCTGGATCTGGACGGCACTGCTCTACCATACCACCCTGGATCAGTCCCTGGAACTCAGTGACTCCATCTGTAAAATGGGATGATCGTGGCTACAACCCAAAGTGGAACCTCATACAAAGAAGTATCGCTCTTGGCACATAATACATACTCAGTAAGTGCTCGCTCTCTTGTCATCATCATTACAAAACTGTGCTTTAGTAGGGGTAGTATTATAAAACTGTATTTGAGCCAGCCCACCCTGCCTAGAATGAAAAACCACACGGGGGCCCAGCAAGAACGATGTTCCCTGGTAGCTGCCGAACACAAAGACGGCCTGATGAGCGCAGCTCGGCTGCTTCTGGGCTGTGTGATCGCCAAGCCACACCTGCGGCCCCTGGGCCCCGACCCACTGCCTCAGATGCAGCTCATACTCCTCCCCCCACAGCAGCGAGGCGCGTCCCGCGGCTCTGTCAACCCACCACATGTCCGCAAACTGGAGCTGCCAACGCAATCATTTCTCGTCTTGTTCAACGACATCATCCGGCTGAAGTGGCTCTGCCAGGCGTTCATTCTGCCGGATGCCTCCTGCACGCGCCCCCCGATCCCCGGGGACCGGACGGTGGTTCGTAAGGTAACTGGCAGTTTTGGCCCTTTTAAGACTCTGGGCATATTTAAAGGATTAGAAGCCATGGACACGTGCCACCAACTGACCCGGTAGCATTCGTGATGGGAGGGGCCTGGAAATGCTCATGCAAGTGTCAAAATGTACTTTCCTTCCCGAAAACGTGGATTCTGCCCCCCTCCCCCCACCACCATGGTGTCTTTCACAGAATTTTGCTACCTACAGAGCACAGACCTGGGGGCAGGGGTGTTGAGCACCCTCGGTGTGTTACCCTGGACTCCCAGCTGGAGGTCAGATATCACCTAATGAAAGGCTTTTGTGATCCATCAAATTTAAAAGAGGAGTGGAGTTGGCTAGAGGCAGGGCAGGTCTTCAGTGCATTTTTGCTCCCAAGGGAAAGGCCTTCGGGCCATCATTCACGCCACATACTTTTCCTTGTCTCTCCTGACCTCCTTGCTGCACTTGATTATGAATGAATGAATGAATGAATGAATGAGCCGTCAAATGAACGACCTCAGGAGATAAATGGAGAGAACACATCTTGTTGAGGGGGTGATGATTTGTTTTTTTTCAACAGAGGGTTTCTAGGGGGTTAACGCCCGTTCTGAAGACAGACGAGCAGGAAGCAGCCAGGTCTGGGTTAAAAACACACGTGGTGAAACAGTCACCCAACCAGTCTCCAAACACAGGGGAGACCTGTCTTGACACCTGAATGAGGTGGCCTCGGGGCTGGTAAAGGGCCCCGTTACAATCGCCCAGCAAGTATGTATTTGACACATAAATAAAATGACCCCAAGAAGTTGCAGGAGTGAAAACACAGTGAAGCAGAATGGAGGAGAGATCCTTAGGGAGAGATCTGGAAATGGGACAAGATGTACAAGGGGCATCACAGGGGATGGACGAGGAGTATCTCCAGTCCCCAGGGGAGACCCCGGCGGTTCTGGGAGACCGGGGGCTGGACCAGTGCCTCTTCCCTCACCTTCCCTCGCTCGGGCTGTAATCCAGTCCGGAGAACCTAATTCCACATGATGAAATCTGGGTGAATCTCAATGAATTTGGAACCCAAGCTCCAGGAAGACAAGGATTTGTGTCTATTTTGTTCGAGGATATGTCGCAAGTGCCTAGAACAGCGCCTGCCACAGAGCAGGTGCTCGGTAAAGCTACGCTGAATGAATGAAGTGCTAGAAAAGAAAAGCGAAGGGTGTGGTAAGAGCTCATGATGAGGGGACCTAAGCTAGTTGGGGCAAAAGGGAAGGCTTTCCCGAGGAAGCCACCTGAAGGGAATAAGAGACTGCGGAGGCGCTACGGGGTGAAGGAAAGTGAGCTGGGGGAGGGGACGGGCGTGTCGGAGGGACTGAGAAGCCTCCCCTCGGGTGTGGACAGGGGCAGGCAGGGGCCAGATGGTGCAGAGCCACAGTCTGGGATGATTGGGAAGCCTGCCCACCCCCACCCAAAAAGAAATCCAAATTAAGACAGTAGAGGGAGAAAGGAAATGTGACACACCCCCCTCACTGTGCTCTTCCCCTCCCAAGGCCACTAAGTAATTAAAAATCATTTGATGATATATATCCGTAGAATAATGTGTGCTTTAATTGTTTAATAGAAGGCAGTGAAGAAAGCATGAATTACTGCCCCAAATGGGATATTTGTCAAGAAGAAGGACGAGCCATGACCGGTCGGGGCTCACATCGAACTCAGGGAGCAGCAAAATATTTCAAGCTTTGGAAAGAGAAAGCGACACAAAACAGAAGACGGCCCCCTCCTCCCGCTTCCTGGCAGAGCCCAGAGGCTTTCGTGGCATCTATGCGCTTATTCCCGGACGGAAGAGGGAAGAGCGCTCATCCTCCCCACCAGTGGCCACGCCGTGGAAAATGAGGGATGGCCTCTGCCTGACAAAGCCGATGATAGAGAAGGGTTTCCCCGGGTCCCAGAGAACAGGGTTTCAACACCCCCGGGCTCACTGGAGGCCCACAGCTGGCGGCGCCTACACTTCCCGGCTTGATGTCACCTACTGCTTCAGCATGCTGGGAAACGGGTGGGGTGGTCGTGGGCTCCCCGGAGAGGGGCGTTCGTGGGCTCCCCGGAGAGGGGCGAGGAAGAGTGCATGCTGTCTGCACAGCACCGTCACTGGCCCAGCTCAAGAGGCGGCTGCAGGGTGACCGAGGGACCCGGGGTCCTTTCAGAGCAGAGCCCCCACAAACTTGGAAGAGGACTGAACAATTTCATCTGAGCAAACTGGCAGGCTAGGGGACCAAACGGAGCAGACCACGGGGTGGTTTCCAGACGTCCTCCCTCTCCCCCCAAACAGTCAACTCCAACCCCTGGTCAATTTCTGACATTCCCCCATCAGGGATTCCTTTCTCTGTGGTGCGGTTTTGGGGCCCCTCACACCAAACAGTACATTCTTGGAAGACCAGACTCCCTCTTATATTCAGCACTTCCTCTCACCTCCTTCAGCGCAGTGCTCCCCTTGCACAGAATTCCACCTGAGCTGGGTGGAAGCCTCTCTGGAGAGCAACTTGGGGGCAAGGACTTGGTTGTTTGCCACACGGTGGGCACCTGCTAAAGCAGCAGAAGCCTCACCCCGGTAACTCTGCTCACACTGTGTCCCCCCTTCCATCTCCCATCATCACCCCCAAGGTTCTCTGTCCTGCACTTGGGGCACACACCACGTTCCCAGGGCAGAAGAAAGAAAGAAGCTGGAACCGGGAGCCCTTGCAAGCTCCCGGACACACCTCCCCCCCGCCACACCTCTCACTGTGGGCACCTCCGGGAGTGGGTTTTAATGCACGGTCTGCTGTGTGACATAATGACCTGGGCCTGCATCTGTCCTCACTCAGCTCCATCTTAGAACCCATCCAGACAAGACAAGAATTCTGTGCAAGGGACTTGCATAAGGGATGCTCCCGGGAAGGCAGGGGTGCGACGTGAGAAGTCACCCTTGGTGCAATGCTCTGCTGTCACCACCTTGAGACTCTTGATTCCTAATAATATTTTAACCAGAGGCCCCGCAAATAATGTAGCCGGTCCTGGGAAGAAGACAGGAGAAACGAAGAAGCCCAGAAAGGATATAATTTCAGGCTTAATGCCGGTCTTGTTGCACCCGATCCCGTGGGGAGCTCAGGAGCATGACTTTACTCCTCTGAGCTTGTGTGACTTGAGGTTAAGGGCTGCCCAGGAAGAGGTAAGTTCCTCAATTCTTCTCCATCTCCGTGCAGGGGAGAAGCAACTCCAGTAGCCCAAATGCAGCCTCTGAAGCAAGTGACAGGTGTGGCCATAAAACCCAAGCACATAGAAGCTGGAGGATGGGCGCCCAGACAACGGAAGGGGACCGGAGGGGGACTGGGCAGAGTGCCAAAAGTGTCCACTAACGCTGTCAATAAGATTACTTGAGTTGAATTATCAGATGCAAATTGTGAGGTCTAAAGAAGAGCGGATGACTTGCCCTAGGTGACCAGACCGAAAGGGATTTCAGTGAAGCCACTCCCTTCCAAAGACAGAAGCTGTCATCTTTCTCTCCCCGCCAGCCAGGGCTCATAAATACACCACCGTGAACTCGCTTCCCCACCTCACCTCGCTGCATCTTCCCACATTCGGTTAACAGCATCCCAGATTAAGCAACAAATTGGTTCTTAACACTCTCCAGCAATCTGCACACATCACGTAGCAAATTTCCACAAATGCCTCCTGCTAGCCATGCTGCACAACTACGGGTTCACACAACTGTGGGTCTCCCTGGGGTCACGAGGGACCCTTCTTTCTAAACTGAACCCAACCAGGATCCCATTTCAGGAGACAGCGTTCTTTAGGGCAGACCTAAATTGTGGGGTGCAACTGCTTACGTAAGTTGCCTAACTATCCAGTTGGGTCCATTCCTCCATATTTGCGATGTCAGTCTTGATTAAAATTCCTGATCTAAGGGATGTCTAAGCTTTTCAGGGAGACAAGAACATCACTCTTTGCCTTGAGATGTTTTAGGGAAAGAAACTAAAATGGGGGGCACGTGCACCCACTTTATCCAATTTGCTTTAGTAACTTGATACAGCTTTCCGTCTGCTTTGCCCATTTTTGCCCCAAGGAGAAGAAGCTGTCAGCTTCCCTTTTAGAGAGGTAATTTACCAAGCTCGTTGATATTCTCCTGTCTCTTCTTTCCCCTTTAGCCTGGCTTCTCAGATTTCATTTCCAGCCAGTTGGTGGATTGTATTTCTAAGCTGAGATGCCGCTCTAAGCTGAGAGCGCTCGGGTGGGGATTATCATCATTTTTATGGTTGTAACAGCTAACATTTACTGAATACTCACCCCCTGCCAGGAATTTTTTTATGCATTTAACATAAATTAATTCATTTAATCTTCACAGCAAACCCTATGAAGTGGGTACTGCCATTATTCCTACTTTATAGATGAGGTAACAGTTGCACAAAGAGGCCACACAGCTAAAGGAGTGGTCAGAAATCCAAGATGGTCCCTGTTGATCCTTGTCCACCCTGGTATGCATGTCCTGTGTAATCCTCTCCCTTTGATGTGCACAGGACCTGGGCATATGATGGACTATCACTCCCGTGGTTACATTACATTAGAAGGCAAGGGCAAAGGGATTCTGCAGATGTACTTAAGATCCCTAATCAGTTGACTGTGTGTTAATCAAAAGAGATGCTATCCTGGGTGGGCCTGACCTAATCTGGTATGCTTTTTTTTTTTTTTAAGATTTTATTTATTTATTTGACAGAGAGAGACACAGCGAGAGAGGGAACACAAGCAGGGGAGTGGGAGAGGGAGAAGCAGACTCCCAGCTGAACAGGGAGCCCGATGCGGGGCTCAATACCAGGACCCCAGGATCATGACCTGAGCCAAAGGCAGATGCCTAACGACTGAGCTACCCAAGCGCCCCAGGTATGCATTTTAAAGAGGGCTTATACTTTCTCTGAACTCAGACAGACTCTCCTGCTGGCCTGGAAAAACCAAGTTGCTATGATTTCTACAGCTACAAGGAAATGAATTCTACCAAGAACCACGAGAGCTTGGGAGGAGACCTGAGCCGAGCCTCACAGGGGACCCCAGTCCTAGAGGACACCTGGATTGCTGCCTGAGCCGAGGACCCAGCTAGGCCTGCCCAGACTCCTGAACCATGAAAACTGTGGGATATGCAACGTGAATTGTCATAAACTGCTAAGTTGGTGGTGACGTGCTACGCAGAACAAATATACCTAGTAAGGGGCAAGGCTGGGCTACAAACCCACATAGCCTGGCTCTAGAGTTCTCACTTGTAACTACTTTTCTGTTTGCCACTCTAGATCTGGGACCTGGGGTGGGTGGGAAAGGAGTTACTGAGTAGATTGGTCAGAACACTCTGCTCTTGTGAAGCTGGGGGTGTCTCATTCTCACTCCATCTATCCAGCACCCATCACATTTCAGGAACTACAGGAGGCATAAAGCAGCCACAGGGGCGGCCAGCATGGGCTCTGGCACCCAGTGGGGAAGAGGCACTCAACAAATAACAACAACAATTACAATAAGCAAAGGGCTACAGAGAAGTAAAGGTGCTAAGGGAATGTGTAACAGGTCCTAGGGAACACCCTGGCCTGTGTCTGAGCAGGAATCAATCAAGCAGAGGTGAGGAGAGGGGGAAGAGCTTTCTAGGCAGAGGGAAGAGCATGTACAAAGGCCCAGTGGTAGGAAAATGCAAGTACGGGGGAGGAACTAAACCAGGTCCCAAGTGGCTGGTAGGGAAAGAGGGTCCTGAGATGGCTAAAGAGGGAGGCAGGGGCCAGCTCTGTTGGAATGATACTGCTCATTACAGCCGACACTGACCGTCTTCCACAAGAGCAATTCAATGCCACATTACCCCGGACAATGGGAGCACTGGTGGCCCAAAGTCAAAAGCACTGCTTTCTGAGAAGGGAACTGGAAATGCTTTCAGACTCAACAAGCCCTGATAGGCTCATGTTGAGATCCTGGGAGCTGAAAATAGAAATCCTTTGCCCTCTGTCTTTTCTTGCGTGTGAAAACAGAGCTGGTCTCAACATGTGCGGTCAGTGGGCTGTGAGAGGTGGGGAGCTACCTGTCAGCACGTGTCAAGCTGGAGATAAGGCCCCTCGAGGAAACGCAGGAAGAAGGGGACCTTGGGGATTAAGCAAAAGAACTGCAGTCTCCTGTCTCCTGACCTCGGGCTTACTGGCAAATGTTGGGGGGCCTGACCTGCACTGCTTCCAGCCCTGAGTCACTGTAAGGGAAGCAGCCATGTCCCAGGAGTCTTAAGGGCCTCGGCAGACGGAGACTGAGAGCACTGTGCCAGGCGGCAGTGAAGGGAGTAAGGGCATGAGATTGGGGGGGCCGGGGGGTCATCTCCTGTTGCTGTCACTTGCCAGGTGTGACCTAAGGCAAGTTATTAACCTCTCGGAGCCTTGGCATCATCATCTGTCACGTGGAGTTTCTACATTACAGGGTTGTGATGATTCAAATAAAGTATAGAAAGCCCCAGAATTGTATCTGGAACAGAGAAAGCGTGCAAGGAGAGGTTAACAACTAGAAACACTGCTGTTAGGACCACCACTGTGGTGTCATCACCACCATCGTCATGGTCATGACCACCAGCAGCAGCAGCATATTCTACCAAGTACAGAACTGGCTTTATGAATAAGCTTATAAGCTTTAATCTTCCACAATCCGAGAAATTGGAGTTAAGGATGCATTAAATACTCGGGAAGGAGACAGAAGCCCCCCTTCCCCCCGGGCCCCAAATACTGGGAGTATTCCATTCTTGGTGGCCACGGCTGTGGCAGAGAATTCAAGTCCCAAGGTCAAGGAAACACACTGCAATTTTGTCCACCTCACCAGTGCACTGAACCTGGGTTCACTAAATAATCTGTTGATTGCAGTCTGGTGCCCTAATTGGCCTGACTCCAGAGAGAGGACGTGCTGATGTGCTAATGAGAATATTCCAGTCCTTGTGGCAGTTACAGTTTGATTTAAATTAATAAATTGGCTTCTCGTTTATTTTTTAAAATCGCAGGGGAAAAAAGCCTATTCCCTGGGGCGTCTCCACGGAAATGTTGCATTTGCATCCACAAATATATTTTGACCACTCTTTGGGGGCTCCCCAGGCCAGAGACGGTAATTAAGAAAAACACAAAGCATTCATGTATGCTTCCCCAATGCACAGAACGCTTTCACACCCATTTTTTTCATTTGCTCTGCCTCGATCTTATAAAGTATTACACTTCTCCTTGTTTCTCAGGGGTTCGGGGTGAATGCTGCTTTTAAGGTTAACATGAATAGACAAAAGTTCTGGTCTTTTAAAAAGAAGTTGTTAGTGACATAATTGTAAGAGGGGGTGTTGGTTAGAATGAATTGTACAGAAGGCTTTATGAGGTTTTAAAAAAAGCTTTTCTTATTAAATAACTATAAAACCTCACCAAAATAGCTCAAACTAACTTGGGAGAAGGCCAGTCATAATTAGTGAAAACTTAAAATGCAGAATATTTTTTTAAATGCACTTTTAATACGTGAAGTCCACATAGTAAAAAGAACCCACAGCTAATAAAGCGCCTGTGTCTTTCACAAACAAACAGGACTCCATGAGCTGGACTGGTGTCCTTAACGAGGGTAAATAGTCCCACTCTGTGAGCTTGGAGGAGCCTCGAACACTCACTGGGCCTCGACTTCATTTGAAAAGAAATCAGCCACCAAGGGAAAGGACTGGATCATCTCCAGGTACCTTCCAGCTCTACAAGACTCGTCTTTTCTAATTATGTCACACTATTAATTTGCTCCTCAAATTCCTTCTTCACGGTGAAGGTGGAGGAAAGGCTACATGTTCTAAATTAGCAGGGTTCAAATTAATGAGCTTTTACCATCTTCCAGGTAGATTTGGAGATGAACAAAAATAGAAAAAGAAATGAGATCTAGTAGTACTTACTCGGACACAGAATCGTGGGTTCACCTGGTTGATTTCTGCTCGCAGGGCGTCTGTTTAATGGAAGCCTGAGATGGGCAGTTCAGGTGTTTTGCTTTTATTTCAGAAAAAAAAGGCATTAGTCAGCTGCCCGTTTGTCCAACAGTGGAGAGTAAAAGGATGACCACTGGGGTCTTTGAAGAGCATGGAGACAGGCACCCCCGGGTGGAAGGACAGATGTTGTTGGAAGTTCAACCAATTTTCCAGAACGTTTGGGCATCTCTGGTTTCTCATCCTGGGAAAAGGTTATTGCCGCGGTTTCAAAGATTTTGTGTCACTGCTTAGAGCAAGGTTGGGCCTGGTAACTATAAAAGCAAAGGCTGATTCTTTACTGGGTGTTACGGACAGAACTGCATCCTCCCCAAATCTGTATGCTGAAGCCCTAAGCCCCAGTGGGACTGTATCTGCAGACGGGCTTTACGGAGGTAATCGAGTTTAAAAGAAGCCATAAGAACGGGGCCCTCATCCGATAGGAACTGGTGTCCTTAGAAGAAGAGACACCAGATCTCTTTCTCCCCTCTCTCCACTCGCACGGAGAAAAGGCCACGAGAGGCGGGCGGCTGTCTGGACGCCACGAAGAGGCCTCACCAGACCTGGACCCTGCTAGCGCCGCAATCTTGGACTTCGAGCCTCCAGCAGACACGTCTCTCACATGAGGCCGCTCCGTGCAGTGTGTTGTGACGGCAGCCCTCGCTGACTAATCCCCTGGGGAACACGGAGTAACAGGACTCGCTGAAATCGAGCACCTGCTAGTACCAGGCCCTGGGCGGAGGATTCTAGGTGCGTCATCCCATTTAATTCTCACGCCAGCCATATGAAGGAGGTGCTATCGTGATCCTCGCTTTACGTGAATTAGTTGGCTTTATCAGTTTGCTCATTTGTTTCCTCGGCCCCTTCACTCACTTACTCGACAGACATATGGCAAGCACTACACCTGCAACTTCCTACAGAATAAACGGCTTTGATTCCAAAGAAGGCCTACGAAGGACACCAAACGCACGGTTCACGTGGCCTGGATGTGACTTGGAGACCACACACACTCGGTCTCGAGTGATCGGGGTGTGTGCCTCTTACCGTCCCATCTTCCTTGCTGCAACAGCCTTTTCATACCTATTGTTTTAAACCACCTCCCTCCTTTTTCTTCTCCTGCCAATTATGCGCTGACCCCCTTTCAGACCTCAAAATTGAGGTTTGCACATAATTGCTCTGACAATTCCCTTCGTATAGAGGCCGAGACTGAAGTGCATCTTAATGACATGCATAACTGCTTAGCACAATGCTTTTTCTTCACTAACCATTCTGTGATTCAGCTCGGCAATTCATTTACCACCCATCTTCCCTCAATAAAGGCTTCAGGTTCCCCTTCTCCAGCCTGAGACTTTGAGAGCGAGCATTGTGCTTCTCTGGAGCCCCCATTCATCACAGTCATTTTGCTCATTTGCAATTTCCAGAATGGAGATCCGTTCGCGCTACACCGAAAGCATTGTTGCTCAAGACACATCTTAGGGCAGCGAAGGGGAGCTTTGACAGGCTGGTGCTTTTCTCCTATCCCAAAACAAGATGAACGTAACTGAAATTAAATACGCCTTTCCCGACTTCATCATGCATCTGCAGACAGGAGAGCTGGTGGCCTGCACACAGCATCTGACGCCAGGTGCACGGTAATCTACGAGCAGCGGCCTGGGCCACGACCGCGCACCAGCAGCAAAGTGTTAATAACCACATCGGGCTCGGTGCTGTAGTTTACACACTGCCCCCATCGGCCGCACCATCGCCTGAGACAGATTATTCCCATCTTTCAAGGGGACAGACCTAAGCCCTGGGAGCCTGCATGACTTGCTCAAGAACACCCTTGTGGCGTGGTGAAGCTGGGACTCGAACGCGGGGCTTCTGGCTCTCTGCCTTGTCCAAAGGCCACCTGTGGACCAAATCCAGGCGTCCACTTGGTCTCGAGGCCTTCGCGCTGCAACGTCATAGCTGATCTGTCACTGCAGAGACCTACGACGCTCACCATCTAGGAAACAGGTGTGGACCTGGTCTAGAACTTGAGGAACCAACTTGGTTTAGCTCTTTAGAATGCTCCAGCAGAACGAGGAGGTTCTGGGGCGCCTTAGCTCTTAGTACGTGGGCAAGCAGGGAGTGAGCGCTGAACTAGGAGTCAGCGGACCCTGCCTATGGTTGGGGCGGCTACTGGTGATCGTATACACTAACACCCCCCCCACTAGGTGCCTGGCCTTGTTCCAGGCATTTTACTGCTGTATCTTCATTTAGTCCTTGCAACAAACCCCTGAGGCACAGACTAGGATTATCCCTATGTTGACAGATGAGGAAACTGAGGCACAGAGAGGTTAAGTCCCCCAGTGAGTCCTGGCAGGGCTGTCTGCTCTACACCAGCACGCTTTACCCCCTCCTCTAGCCTCGGCTTCAAGGTGGGGCCTCATCTCAGTTTGTTAAGAGCTTTCTCAAGGGGACTGAGTATCCAGAGCTTCCTTCTCTTTGCATCTACAGGGCGTGATCTTCCGTGAGGCCAGGCTTTAGGACCATACTAGAACACTGGAAGCAGTATGTTACCATGAAGGAAAATCTTGACAAATGGAACACCATTAAGTCCAAATATGCATTCAGTCCTTTTCTTTAATGTACTAACTAAACATAGCGGGAGGCCCTCCCATCCACAGGACCCCGTCAACGAAACGGTGCTCTGCTGGAAATTTCAGGTGGTGCGGATGGCTGTCGAAGAGACGCTTACAAATGTAAGCATTTGGGCTCCATCCCGGCCTAGTCCCTGGAGGGGAGGAGGGAGCCACAAGGAGCCCGCGCCTCGGCCAGCAGGGTGGCGGGCTCACAACTTAGATTTGTTACCTATTTCCACAGTACTTTATGCTCAGAGCAATCTCTGGACGGGGCAACATTGCCTCCAGCAGCACTATTCTCACTTCTCTCCCCCAGCAGCCTGCTGCTAGATTCCGCTTTCCTGATGTCACCACCCCAGCATCTTGCAGTCCTCGCTCAAACCCTGGACGGGGGAGTTTGGGGATTAGTCTCCTACTGGCTGCTGCAACAACCCATTGCCGCAAAATCGGCAGCTGAAGCCAACACAAGTGTCTTCTCCCACAGTTCTGGGGGCCCCAGGCCCCGGGGTCAAGGTGTGGGCAGTTCCTTCTGGAGGCCACTTCCTTTCCTTGGCTCAGGGCTTGGGCCCCACATTACGCTGACCCCTGCTTCCATCCGTCACCCCATCTCCGTCTCTTACCTCCCTTGTCATTACCCGGAACCCAACTACAATAACCTTCCCTACTTAAAATCCCTGACTTAACCACACCTGCCAAGTCCCTTTTGCCATGTGAGGTAACATATCCACAGGCTCCAGAAATTAGGATGTGGACACCTTTTGTGGGGCCGTTCTGCCTACCACAGTTTAGGGGGCAAGTAACTCCAGCCCTTGGGCTGTGAATGCCCCTGGATCAAGGGCAAAGTCAAGGACAGCACCAGAGTGGAAGAGCGGATGTCTGCTCTGGTTCCCTTAACTGGGTTCAGCAGCCGCTGAGGTACACGTTCACCTTTGAGGCTGGCTTGACTTTTATCCCCCAAACAGATCCTTTCCCCAGGCCACGATTAAGGTGGCCCCCAAACTGGTGGCATCCCACTGTATAAAGCCTGAGATCAGAAGCACAGCTACCTTCCAAGATTTGCACTGGATTTGGACACTGCTATTTAGCAAGTTAAATTTGAACATCCAAACTGATAAAGACAAGCAGGGTTTCTTAGGCTCAAGAAAGCCTGCACCCGGTTCACTAATTGGATAAAGAATGGCAACAATTTGCCAGGGGCTGTTTTTGGCAAGGACTTATCTTCACAAGATGCTTATCACTTCTTCCCCTCCGACTGAGTTACACCGTGTACCCTGGGGAAGGAGACTCTGTTATCAATTGCAACTGCCTCTCATTCTCCTAGCTCCTGGTTCTTATTTCAAGATTACCCAGGCTTGAATCCCATATTTTTTTCTTTTAAACAAAAAGAAAATTGCAATGTTATATGTTCTTCTCTGATAAGACAATGAACAAACCAACCAACACAATAAGCTCATTTTGCCACTTGCTCAAGAAAAATGGCAATTTGCTCTAAGGCGGGGTCGGGGGGGGGGGGGGCAGAAATCAGTTCCTCTAGATCCTTCTCATTAAGAAAGAAGTTGGCAAATTATTTCTCCTGTACTGATCTCTTAAGATCTCAGTTTTGAAGAGAGCGATGAATCAGCCCATTTTTTGGCACTGGTTAGAAGCATGTTGGAAGAGAAGGCTATTGATTAACAAGAGGTTTGGGGATTATCTGTGGATTTCTATTTCTTACTCAATCCCTTTCCCCCAGGACCATGAATAATTGGATGTCAGCTGCTTCTGAACTCCCCTAGTATCTGCCAATTCCTTTAAAAAGTCACATTTCTTTTCAGACACCAGCTCATTTATCCTGTAAACTGGAGGAAAACCTACCGAGAGACGAGGCTGAGGTTCTCAACAGAGATTAACCACTCTATGAACAAGAGAGCCCCAGTGCAGAGAGCAGAAAGTGGAGGTGCTGTTTGTGAGCCAGTCTAAGTGGTGACAAAAGACTTTTGAGGGACATGTCCCATGACAGCCTCCTTATTGCCAAATGTCACTCTAACATGCCATTTCCCTATAAAATGAGATAAGACTTTCAAGCTGCTCTGTGAGTCCTGGAATGAAGGTGCTCTGAGAATGATAATTACAGAATTACAAGGCTGTGGATGGCTGGGCTCACTTATTAGCTGAGGGACGGGCTTTCTTGGATTCAGATTTGTCCCTCCGTAAAGATTACAAGTTGTCCCTCGTTAATGGACTTCCAGGTTGCTCTTGAAAAGTGGAACCCAGACTGTTCCACCTGCAAAACCCAAGAGCTCACTCAGTGTGAGTTTAATTCCTTAGCCTTGGTGATAAATGAGTTTGGGGGGCGAGTTAACCCTTTCGTACAATTCCCTCTATTAGCGACTCCTGGTTAAACAGGTCCCTCCCGAAAAGAAGAGTGAACTGGGGAGAAAATTGCAGATGGTCACTGTGCCTCAGCAGGGAAGTGCTCAGAAAAGGAACATCCCAAAGCAGCCTCCCAACTCTCAAACCCACGGAAGTACTCCCCTGCAGTTTCCCTATCTCGGGCACCATCTCTGGCCTGAGCAATCTTGTTCCTGGTTCAAGGATCCTCTGTTGACTCATAAGGGGGCTGTGTGAGTTTCTGCGAGAGGTCTCGAAGCTTGGAAGCAGAGAAAAGTCGCAGGCTCTGGCTGCAGGTGCACAGAGCCCCCATCATCCTTGCTCCGAGTGCTGCCTCCTGTCCTGGACCCGGCTTCCCCCAGCTGTGCCTAGAGCACCTGCAGACTTCACCACATTGAGTCCCCGCTGACCAGCGACCGAGGGCAGGCACACAGCCAGCTCATTTACGGACTCTCACTCAGGGAGTGGGTTTCACCTCTACTTCAGGACCAGTGAACTGAGAAGCAAAGGAGTTCGGGTGACCTGTGTAGGCAAAAAACCTCTCTCTCCACCAATTGAGCTGGTAGAGGGGGCCTGCTTTCCGGAGCCAGGGGCTTCAGAGCTGGTTTGAATCGTGGCTCTGCAACTCCTCAACTCGTCCGGAGGGCCCTGCACAGGTGACTTTAAAGGACAACACCACCTTTCTGTGCCTCAATCCCCTCGGTTGCAAACTGAGGAACGATGCGTTTGAAGAGCAGTAACAGGTGGTTCGGATGTGAGGGACTGTAAAAGTCACAGGGCAAGAGAAGCTTCTCATCAGTCAGTGACTGGGACCCAGGCTACGATGATCGTTGGTTTTGAAGGAAGAATAGTAGGGAATTTTAAAGATGAAAACATAAAGGCAAAAAAACATAATGCTTGCTGGCACGTCTGACCGCGTCAGTGCTGGCTACTGTCCTAGCCCTTGACACAAGTCAACTCATTAAATTCTCGTAACAGTTCAAAGAGGCAGGTACTGCTGTTCTCCCCATTATGCAGATAAAGACACTGAGGCATTCAGCATTTAGGAATCGACCCAAGATGCCTCTGCCAGTAAGTATGGCTTTAAACCGAGGCAGCCTGATTGGGAGAATGCCCGGTTTTCACTGCTGTACTATGTGGCCTCTTTAGCTAAAGGTAAATAAATTATTCCCACATTCCTGGTGAGGTGATTGAAGCCCCAGGACGTTGAAATATTTGCCCAAGATCCCACTGCTGATAAGTGAAAAAAGGCAGAATTTCAACTCAGGACTTAGGGCTCTAAATTCCCTTCTCTTCCCGTTAAACCACATTGTTTGAGATCTGTTGCATGTGGGGGTGAGGGCGATAGGGGAGGAAGATACCTAAAAAAGGTCATTTGCAAATAAATGCCGGAATGAGGGGGTCAGGGTTTGTAGGACGCATCTTTGGCTCCTCCTGCCTGTTTTTTAACAAAGTGAGGTCAGGAACAGCCCAACCCAAGAAGAGAATAAACTTGGACTCTGGCCACCCAAGGGAGCCCGGCTCCGCTCCAAGCCCTACAAATCCCCTTCACCCCAGGGACACAGCATCCAGGAAGGATGGGGCTGCCTTTTAAAGGCACCGCAGTGGCCCTCCCTTCCAGGGCGCTTGATCAAAGCCCCGTTTCACTTCTCCCTGAGTTGAGCGTGTTAGGAATATTTAATGCCCCCAGAGGAACCTCAAGGCTGGCCATCTAGCTAGCCCACCACGGGACTCCAGGTCCCTGCCACGACAAGCACCCCATGCTGCACAAACACAGCTTCTATTTCCTAAGTTTTCAGAAAGCAAAAGTGTGCCAGGCTCTGGGAGAGGTAAAGACCTCTTCCGGTTTCCCTGTCTCCAAAACCCATGCATTTGTCCCTTGTTATCCAATGCGCGGGACCCATGCTGCTTCTAGGAGCCCCAGGGAGTGGGCTATTTGCTCAGGAGCCTTCCCCGGTTCCATTCAGCAGGCTAAGGTGGGGTCAAAGGCTCTGCATTTCTAACAAGCTCCCAGGGGATGCCAAGACTGCTGGTCCTTGGACCCGGCTTTGAGTAGTAAAAGCCCAGAGCCTGAGCTTTGGGATTAGTTCAATTTCCTTTTGTGATGCTCAAGTGCAGCCAAAGCGGAGAACCCAAGCTTTAAAGATGGAGTTCCCTTTTCACAGGCAGAAGATGATCCAGCTAAACGGAGCTCTGTCTTCCAAGTGATCTGAACTTGGGACTTGCTCATGTGTCCCCAGGGATCATGTGCGCCTTTCTGGCTTTTGTGTCTGAATAATAATAACAGTAACAAACAGCAAACACTTGTGTTGGCCTCACTGAGTGCCAGTCACCTTAGCAAACACTTCATGTGTCTGGATTCATTTAATCCTCACAAGAAGCCTAGGAGGCAGGGGCCAATATTATCCTCATTTTGCACGTGAGGAGACGGGCATGGAGAAGGTCAGAAGCTTTCCCAAGTCCCAGAGCTGGCAAGTGGTGGCCCCAGGATTCCAGCCCAGGTGGGCCAGTTCCAAGGCCCGAGCTCCTAACCACTTCTAGGCTGTGTGGCCTCAGACACTCCCCTTTTTCTCAGAGCTTTTCCCCAAACACTGGGGCAGGACGTGAGGCTAGGATCCAAGCAAGCACTGAACTTGCCCAGCTCTCAAAAACGGAACTCTGCCCTGGCAGGACGTCATTATATCCATGGCTAGATCTGTGGATATTCCTGTAGGGAACATGCTGGAGATGGAACAGATGGTCAGAGCCGTTTCTCCAATACTCGGAATGACTGCCAGACAGCATATTGGCTGTTTTGCGGCTTTAAAGCCCTGATTTAAGAAGAAGAAAAAGAAATGTTGCAAAAGGCCATTTTAGGCAGCACCAGAGTCTGCCCGAGCGCCACCCCCCTGTGGTATATTCCAGAATGGCCAGCTTCTGTCCAGGGCTGCCAACACCTGCCAAGGCTGGGACGAGGCCAACCTGGGAGCGCCTCCCAGCGTGGTAACGTAGATACCGAACAGCAGATCACCTGGAGGCACTGGAGCTGCCGACCTTTCTAGAAATCAGGAGCCACGAAGGACCCTGGTTTTTACAAACCCTTGGCCTCTCTGTCCTCACCAGAGGGGCATGGGAGGATCGGCTGCCTGCCCAGGAGGGACAATGCTTTTAGTCCCTTGAAAGTTAGCACATCCTTTCCCCTTTGTGGGTTTGTTAAGTGTGCAGGGAGGGGGGAGCCAGTGGTCTCTCTGTGGGCCACCTCTCCTGCGCCCTGGATCAGGCTGTGCACACACACAAGCACACGTGTGTACTCCCACCTAGTCGAGGTTAATGATCTGATCCATCATCTACGCTACTCCAGCATCGGGCACTGAACTGAAATAGGATCTCATTCTGTAACGGTCAGTTTACTGGCGACGCACCTGCCAGAGTATATACTAACAGAGGGCAAGGGTCTTTGTCCTAAGAGTCCCAGGTTCTAGCAAAGTGCTATGCACAGAGCAGGTGTTACAGACTGCATTCTGTCCCCCACCACACACACACACATTCATATGCTGGAACCTAACCCCTGGTACCTGTAAATGTGACTTTATTTGGAAATAGGGTCATTGCAGATGTAATTAATTAAGATGAAGTCCTACTGGAGTAGGTGGCCCCTGATCCAATAGGATTCAAGTCCTTTTAAGAAAGGGAAATTTGGGCGCACACACACAGAACACCACATGAGGGGGAAAGACGGAGACCGAGGGGACACTTCCATAAGCCACAGACAGAGGCTGCCAACAAACACCAGAAGCCAGGCAAGGGGCATGGCACAGGTTCTTCCTCGTGCTCTCAGAAAGAACCAACCCTGCCAACACCTTGATCTTGGACTTCTGGCCTCCAGCGCCGTGGGACAAGAAGTTTTGGTTCTGTCAGCCGCCCAGTCTGGTGCCCTGTGTCACAGCAACCTGAGCAAACTACCGGAGTAGGTTCGCAGAGGGAGGACATCAAGGAATTTCAGCTCCATTTCAATCAATGCATATTTACCAGGTTCCTGCTTGTGCCATAGGCCATGGAAGAAGGAGGGAAGGAGGGAGGACAAGAGGGAAGAAAGAAACAGGGCTGGATGTGAACTCAGTATTGAGGGAGGGTGAGGTCTGGCTTGAGCAATCCCCCCACCCCACCCTGCATTCCTTTCAGGCTGTGGCCCGCTTTCCCCGGTTCCTTCAAGCACCGGACCCCTGAGCCTATTCTCCCCAACCTCCCACACTGACACATGCTGGTCTCCAGAAAGATTCTTACCAGATGGAAGTTGAGATGGAAATGATCGATACCTTTTCTAAGCATCAGCCCTTCCATGGTACTTGTATACAAAAATGGTTTCAGGGGAGACACCAGGCAACAGCTTGGCTTGGAGATGTATTCTCTGGACCAGGGACATCACTTGGCCCCAGGAGACCTCCTGCCTTGATGGTTGAAGCCCCCGTCACCTTCTCAGCATCAATGCCCACCCACCAGGCTTGCTCAAAGCACAGGCAAACCACTCCCTTCGCTGCCCAAACACCTGCTGAGACCCTCTTCTGTAGCTGGCCCAAAATAGCTACCAGGTGAACAAGACACGGCCCCTGCCCTCAAGGGGCTCAAGGTGTAGTAACATCATTTCAGATGCACAGGCACGAACGAGGGAAATGTGGGCATGGAGGTGCAGTGAGGGGGCATATTAGAGGCCCACACGGTCCAGTATGGCAGTCACCAGCCACATGTGGCTACTGAGCAGGTGACACTCAGCCAGTCCGAGCTGAGATGTGCTGTGTCAAATATACAACAGACTTCAAAGACTTAGTACAAAAACAGAAACGTAAAATATCTTTTTTTTTTAATCTTTAAGTAGGCTCCACGTCCCACGTGGGGCTTGAACTCATGACCCTGAGATCAAGAGTCACGTGCTCTACTGACTGAGCCAGCCAGGTGCCCCAAGAACATAAAATATCCTAATAATTTTATATTGACTACATGTAGAAATGATCACATTTTGGATGTACTGGGTTAAATAAAATATGTTATTAAAATGAACCTCGCCTGTCGTAACTTTTCAAAATGCGGCCACTAGAAAATTTCAAATTATATATGTGAGTCACGTTTATTGCTGGTAGGCAACACTATTCTGGGAGGACATTTAACCTGAGGTTGGGGAGGAAAAAAAAAAAAATCAGGGAGAGCTTCCCAAAAGAGGTTTCATCTGAGCTAATTAAAAAAACACAAAAAACAAAAAAACCCAGCATTGATTAAATAGCTTCCCATGTGCCCAGAACTTTTCATATACTCTTTTTTAAAGATTTTATTTATTTGAGAGAGAGCGACAGAGAGAACATGAGCAGGGGGAGGGGCAAAGGGAGAGGGAGAAGCAGACTCCCCGCTCAGCAGGGAGATCAAAGCAGAACTTGATCCTAGGACCCTGAGATCATGACCTGAGTTGAAGTCAAAGGCTTAACTGACTGAGCCACCCAGGTGCCCCTTTTCACAATCTTTCTAATTTAATCTTTGATAACTGAACTGTTGTTATTTTGTTCCTTTTTTTTTTTTTAATTTATTTATGGGGGGGCAGAAGGAGAGGGAGAGAGAAACTTAAGCAGACCCCACACTGAGCGCAGAGCTTTGCATGGGGCTGGACCCGGGGCTCAATCTCATGCCCCTGAGATCATGACCTGAGCCGAAACCAAGAGTCGGACACTTGACCGACTGCACCACCCAGACGCCCCTTTGTTCCTTCTTTATAAACGAGGTCTCCAGTGCTAGAAAACTTCAACTGTTTGCTGTGATTTCACAGTAATTAGTGGTGAAGATGGGGTGGAAAGCCTGCTCCCCACCAGATCCTCAGGCCAACTTCACCATCGGGAAGTGGGGGGCTAGAGAGGGCAGGAGACAATGCCCACCCCCACCCAGGTCTCTCCTACAGAGAATCTGAGAACAAGCCAAGGCTTAGTTTCAGCCCTATGCATCCAACAAGGTTCAAATCCAATTGGCTGAGAAGCTACTTGAGTTGTGTAATTTACAGAAAAATCAAATTATGTATAAGCCTCTTATAATTGAGGGTAATTTAGGAAATAACTTCCCAAAAATGGCAGATTTTACAGCTGTGTTACCATTTGGAAATTGCCGAGGTCATTTTGTCACTCGGATGCCCTTCTCTGGCTGAAAGAGGCCAGGTTATAGTCACACAGACTGCCACAGAAAAATCCCATTAAGGCACTGAGCTCATTACATAGATTTGAATTTACTGGGTCAAACCAAGCTTCCTGAAACAGAGCAACTGCCTATAAAGATGGGCTGAATGAAATGTGGATGAAGCCACGTGCTTGATGGCATCATCACATTTCCATCACACAGAGAGGGGGTCTTACTCAACAATTATTACTGAAGCACTTCGCTAGGGGCTGGGGGTATGACAAACAATAAAGGAGAGTTTTAAACTCAATGGCTCTGTCTGCCATGTTCCAGGCTATGGGTTGAGTGTACCGGTGCTCACACTCACACATCACACTCACACACACATCACACTCACACGTAACACACACACACACACACAACACACACACCTCACTCACATCACACACACATCACACTCACACACATCACACACACACATCACACTCACACACACATCACACTCACACACACACACCACACAATCACTCACACATCACACACATCACACTCACACACATCACACACACATCACACTCACACACACATCACACTCACACATCACACTCACACACACATCACACTCACATCACACTCA
>NW_022589722.1:17654124-17705623 GCF_004348235.1 Phoca vitulina | reverse complement strand
CACACATCACACACACACATCACACTCACACACATCACACTCACACATCACACTCACACATCACACTCACACATCACACACAACACACACACATCACTCACACATCACTCACACACACACAGGCACCCATGGTCTTATCGATCAGCATGTCCAGCTTAATAACAGAGTCAACCAGACACATAACATAAATCAAAATTTTTAGGAAGTGCTCACGATGAATAGCTAGTAGCTTCCAAGCAAGAGGAAATCATTCTATCTTCTTATTCAACAAAACTCCAAGTGTGCACCTGCAAAGTGTCTGAGCCTGTAGTGCAGGGGCCCACCGTGGCCCAGACCCTCTAAGAGAAGTCCCACGTCACCTAACTCAACTCAGACCCTTGTTGGCTACTGATTAACACGATTAATACCAATTCTTCCTCGGTACAATCTCAGGTGCTTTTTATACATGATTTCAAAACTCACAAAACTCCAAGACTGTATTGTGTTCCTATTTTACAGTTAAAGGAACCAATGCTTGGGAGGTCAAGTCATCGACCCAAGTCATACACCTAGGCTGGGATCCCCCAGTTCCTTCAAGCATCCAATTCTCTCCTCTGACCCAAATCGTGTCTGACTCTAGAGTCCCCATCTGTCCTGGCTCGATTGGAAATCTGACCAGGGTGCCTTCCCTGGTTCAAAAATAACAGAGCCACTGGCCATGGTGAAAGAGGCGGCCCACTGTCCCTGGGTTTTGCAATGGGCTCACTCATCTATTGTAATTTGCAGTTAATAATGAAGCATTCTCCCAAGCGCTGTGTGTAAGATCAAGTTCATGTACTATTTATCTTTGCCAGCCAGCTGCCTTTCTGCTAGGCTGACAGTAAGTAATATCTTTGCATAAGGAGCCAGTCCACAACTAAATCAATTAATCCCTCTTCGGCTGGTAGACAGCTGTTGGGTCAAAACAAGATAATTAGATGGACGCATCATTTACCAGGTGGTTGGTAATGAAGGGATTAATTGCCCAGAGTTGGAGGCTCTACAATATCTGTTCTTCCTTGCCTTCTCCGGGGTGTCAACCATTAGCAGCAGTCTTCCCAAACGAAAATTCGGAAGGCCGAGAGCCTCTTCTCCTTTCGCACTTATCCAAAAGACTGGAGCTGCTCCTTCTGAAGCGCCCATCTGATGCGTGGCATGGGGCAAGTCTGGGTTCTCCTGCTTACGGGGTCCAGAGCCGCGTGGCTCAAGTGTCCCCGATGCAGGGCCCCTCCCAAAGCCCTGCCTGGGGGCTCCGCCTCTCGGGTCCGACCACACGGCCCCAGTGGAGTCTCCCACGCTGGGGGCCTTGACTCATGAACACGCCAGTGGAACACGAGAGAGGCTGAGAGCTCAAAACTGCCCCAGGGCCTTCGTAAGAAACGACAGGGAGCGGCCTCGGTGCATACGCTTTGAGGGGCTTTTGAGAATCAAAGAGTTTTGAACTGGAGGGACCCCTACGGACCCGCCAATCCAGTGCTTCTGAGCTCGGCCGCCGCTCAGAATCACCGGGCAGTTCTGAAGAACATCGATGCCCCCGCCCCTAACCCAGACCCACCAACAAAAGCAGAATCTCTGGGTGAGGCCTGGGCACTGCCACTGTGTCAAAGCTTCCTGAGTGGTCCTCGTGGGCAGCCAGGGGTGAGAACGCCAGGTCTCGGTCATTTTGTGGAAGAGGCCGCCGCGGCAAGGAGGGGGCAGGCTCTGCCTTAGAGAAGCCCCACAGTTAATAAGCGGCTTGACTCAGAAGCAGCCCTGACTCATGAGCTGTACGCTCTCTCCTCTGGGCTCCTTGTGACCACCGATCCCGCCTGCGAGTAAAGACTACACCCTCCGCAAGGGTGGACGAGCCTGGTCCAGCGGGCACCACCCTGCCCTTGCTGCCTTCTCTCCAATCAGCTCCCTGCAGGCTCCTCACTCCGGCCACAAAGCCCTCACCATTCTCTGAACGTGCCATGGCCTATCCCACCTGGGGCCCACGCTCCTGCTATTCCTCCCCTCCCTGATGCTGTTCCCTCTTCTCTGTCAGGGGAAGCCTGATGGGTCTTCAAAGGCCTAACTCAAATGCCACCCCCTCTACAAAGCCTCCCACTCGCCCTGTACCTTAAAGGGCTGATTACTTACTCCTGATTCTCCCATAACTGAAAGGCTTCTATTGTGTGCACCATTTACCATGTCCTACGACCTACGTGCCTCTCCTCCCCACGTCTTTTCCCTCTGCTTAGCCTATAAATGCGTGCAGAAGAAACAAAGTTCGGCAAGCATTGCTAAGAAAGCTATTTAGGTTGTGCTAGAAGAGCCCCCACCCCAACCCCTTTGGACAATTCCAGGTTTTATCAATCTAAATCAAAGACCCCAACTTCCCAATTTCACCAAGGTAAGCTATCCCACAGCAGAGTTCTTCAGGGTGGTTCCTGCTCAGCCTGGCCACAACCAAGAGACAAAGGCCTCTCCAAATATCAGGTTCAGGAAGCAGAAAACAAAACTTCAGTTGTTTACTGGACATCCACTGTGCATTCCACATCACTCCACAAGCCTTGGCCCCTGACTTCGGGAATTTTACAACAGTCCTCAGCACATCCGTCTCAGCTTAAGTCACTAGGGAAGAGAACCTCAAGGAAGCATTTATTTTCCACCTGGAAAAGACGAAGTGATAGGCTCTCATCCTCCTACAATCCTACCAGGTCAGATGGGCCTGGCGCTACCATTTCAGAGAGCTACGTGATCTTGGCAAATTGCTCAGTGAACTGAACCTCCTTTAACTTATCTGAAGAATGGGGTTCAACCTTCCTTTTGGGGTTGTTGTGAAGATTCAATGAGATATGTGTAGAAACGCCTCGAACAGCGTGGTCTAGTAGAGTGAAAGTAGATTACACTTTCAGTGAAGAGTAACTTTCCTTCCTTTCTCCCTCTTTTGATCCTTCCTCCTGGAGCCTACCTTACGGAGAGGTAAATGTACTGTAGCATAGTGAAGACTGGACCATTAAGGGGCCACCAAATAATAGATATTTGTTTTTTTCCTCAAAAAAAAAAAATTTTTTTGTTTTTGTTTTTGGCCTCAAACAGTTCACCCAGAATACCACTAGATCCCTCAAACACAGACTGGCCCTCCCAGACCCTTAGGAATGCCCGTCAACAGTTGGACCTAGTGTACTCCTGCAAGCCTTCTAGATAGACTCTGTGTTTATGAATTCCTGGTCAGCCCCTGGGCTGTGCATCTGTCTTCTCGGAACGTAGTAATCACAGAGCAAGGAGAAATGCTAAAGAAAGCACCAGGGAGGGCAGGGCTGAACCGCATGAGTGATGCTGTGAAGATTTCAGGGAACCCACGCGAGGACCAGGAGGTGGGCGAGGCTGAAGGACAAGCTGTCTCACTCCTGCTGGCAACTCTGGGGGCAATTATGCCCTCTTAATGGCTGACGACGGAGCTCTGCCCCGCGAGTCTGAGCTGCAACAGGGCGGCCCACAGATGCGCTGGGGCCGCAAATACGCAGTTGGCAACTCCTGAACTTTCGGTGACTTGACACCAGCTGATCTGATCAGCAATTACATTTTATTTTGGGGCCAGGGAGACAGCAGAGAACCAGGAAAATTATAAGACATCAGAGTACAGTTTTTCTAAGAATATCAACCATAAACTTTTTTTA
This sequence comes from Phoca vitulina, assembly GCF_004348235.1. Lineage (NCBI taxonomy): Eukaryota > Metazoa > Chordata > Mammalia > Carnivora > Phocidae > Phoca > Phoca vitulina. The sequence goes on along the minus strand of NW_022589722.1, from coordinate 17,701,961 downwards.
ACCAATTGTTGTTTTAGTGGCTAGGGGATTTGTGAGGCCCTGAAATAAGAAAACCTTGGATACAAAAATCAGATTATAGCCAATTTTCCCCCAAAGGAGCTTTTAAGCCTTTGCCCAATAAAAATCTGGGTGTGATTCTGTTGTTGTTTTGGAGGGGAGACAGGGTAATTTGTGCCAAGAGAACTTTGCTGGTGACAGTGAGCACAGCATAGAGATAAATGGATTTGTAGTCTGTCCTGGGTTTGAATCCTTACTCTGCTTCTTACTAGCTGTGTGGCCCTAGGCAAGCTGTATAACTTTCTTGGCCTCAGCTCTCCCATTCGTGAAATGGGAGTGGCAGACCTGGTTGGGGGCTTATTCTAAGCATTCCATGATGGGGTGTTTAGAAGCATCTAGATAACAGCTGGTCTAGAGCACCAGTACATGGTAACTAAGATGGTGCCTTCTCGCTCTAACATTGGTTTCTTATCTGCAATAAACAGTTCGTGTTTTCACCATCATATATCAAACCCAAATAACCAGTCAGCATAAGACAGGGAAATGGCATCTCTAGGAGCAGTTTGGTTTCTAGTAATTTACAGGGTTTGTCATCTGCCTCTGTGATAACATCAGTCCAGGCTTAGCGGCTTCAACGGCCTTGGCTGGTAAGGAAACACGACAAACCACAACCATGCCCAATCAGGTGCAAAGTTTGTAAATGTCTTGTGGACACAAAATTTAACTCAACAGGGGTGCGTGCTCCCTTCTCTCCTCTAAACGCCCAGCCCACGGCAGCCGAAATGATCACCACGACAGTGTCTCTGAGAAGCACCACTGGCCATATTTGCGTGGGAATGGAACGTAATTGCAGCTTGTAAAGGAAACCAGCCTAAGAAAAAAACATCCCGAGGAAACAGGGAGATCTTCCTGCGGGGACATTTTCCTGGTTGCCAGAAAAGGGGGCCGGACAGCTTGCCCACGACATTCTTGATGGAGGTGACTCACCCACCTACGCCCTCACAAATGGCTCCCAGAGCTGCCTCTCCAGCCCCATTTTCCCTCCCAGGTCCTAGGCTGCTGCTAAATGAGCTTCTCACCCAGAAAACAAAACACCACCAGAAGGAAGAGATGACCTCTACCTACATAGGTTGGACCAAGCTGGGTCTCCCTTTCCAGTCAACTCCCTCACGTCAGCCCTGGGATACCAAGAGGAACCAGACATGGAAGGCTAACCCACATGCCCAGCTCACTCTCTGGTGCCCAGTGCCTGGCATGTGTAATACTGAAGAAATGGATGAGTGAACGAGTGAATGAATCCAGGAATGAACAAACTCCATAGGAGGCACCGAGCAAAGTACTGTTACAAATGAGGGAAGGCAGTCTCAGAGGGATGAAGTATCTTGCCCACACTCACGTAGCTTGGAAATGAAGAAACCAGGCTTTGAACCCACGTCTGACTCGAAGTCAAGGCTTCCAGTATGGAAACCCCCCACATGACCATGATAATGACAAATGTTTACATAGTCCCTGACACATCAGAATGATTTTATCCTCCCAACATTCCAGAGACACAGACTCATCACGTATTCAAGTTGCACAACCAATCGGAGGCAAGGTAGGGGTGTGAACCTAGACTTTCATTCTTTCAATCACAGATATTTGGGGGCACCGTCTATAGACGTGTTAGGGGTTGGGGATACAACAGTAAACAGCACAGACACAGTCCGTGGACTTCCTGTCCAGAGGGGTGTCTACTTCAGAAATAAGCTCCTCCCATGACACTGTATGCTGCCCACAGAATTTCCCCAGGAAAAAGTAGTGTTTCAGCAGCTGTATTTTGAAAGGGAAAATGATCTGAGAACAGAGCATGTCAACAAAAAAATAGGAATAGCTTGCATCTCAGTAGCCTGTGCTGTTCTCAACATGGCTTACCAGAAACCCTATCCTTTGTCGAGGCTAGTTCTACCTCTTCCTAAGGACGGGTATGCGAACATGCTAGGAGACTTGCCTATAATAATCAGATTAATTGGGCGCCAAAAAAAACCCCCAAATATCACATTCCCTGCTGAGTCACCAGGGAACCCAATAGGAAGCCTCAGGCAATGTGAGTTTGCAATTACCTGGCTAATCAGGCCTCGCCACACTAGAACTCCAAAGCAGTGGGGCTGACAAGGGAGTGAATTCACCTGGTTAGGCCACCCATGATGCACAAACTCAGGAGTCCATTTTTCCAGAAGGGAGTGCAGGTGAGAGACAGGGAAGACCGACCTGTGGGATCAGAAAGTTCCCTTTGCGAGACTTCAGGGAATGCAGCATTACCATGCATCATCTTCCTCTACCAAGCACCTTAGTCCACAGATATACTAAATTAGGAATTTGATACAAAGTAAAGCTCAGAGACTAAGGCCAAAGAAAAAGATTTTTTTTCTCAACAGCACTCAAAGGTCAGACAATGGGCCACTAGTTTTCACTTGCCAGTTCCTGGCATCAAGTGCTAATTAATGTTCCCGCAGGAGAACCAGCCTTAGAGTCTCCACATCAAGACCCACACACACCACTGAGGTCATCGCCATGGTGACCAGGCCTCTTCCCTTGGCTCCTAGCTTTCCACAAGGACACATTTCCTTGGTTGGAGCTTATTTCGCTCCAAGAGAAACTCTCCATAATTGAGCTCAATTTACCATGACAGTCACTTAACAAAAAGCACCCCCCAACCCCAGCCCAAGAATTGAGTCTTGGTAACCAGGTACAGTGAGGTGGAATCCTTGGGGCATCTTGGACTTGAATGAACCAACGTGGGACCAGGGTGGCCAGTTCACCCACATGTGAATCTTCTTTCGGGGTGCTAAGGGGGACACTGCCCGGCCGGCTCTATAATTTCAGAGCCCCATTGCTGGCACCTGTGACTATGTGGATCTCAAACCTGAGCAGGTCGGAAAGCTTAGTCCAGCACTACACCAAAGCATTTCTTGAATTCTAAATCCCGCTCGCTAGAATTTCGGAGCCATTATACAGAGAAAGGGTGACCAAGAAAGCCACCACTGAAGGTAAAATGCCAGGCAGTGCAAGGAAGTTTCAAATCCCCCAAGAACCAGATTTTGGAGTCTTTCATTCTCCCCTCCCCTCCAAAATTGATGCATGGAGACCAAGCCGTGAAAGCAAGCAAGTTTCCAGGGCTTACCTGGGTTGGGTTGTAGAGTTCTTGCAGGGGGCTTCGAGACCCCTTCCGGCAGCAGATGTCCACACCAAAGGGGTTCCTCCGCATGACTGAGGAGAGAAAGTGAAGGCTCATCAGAAATGAGCAACAAAGGCTTGTTGTCTGACAAAGAAAAAGGCACAGAGGTAGGTGGGGGAAGAAGAAACAGGTAGGAAAGGAAAGGAGATAAAACCACTTCTAGCAAAGCTGCTGTTCCTTTATCCAATGGCACGTCTTCTCCAGCATTCAGGTATCTCCACGCTCAGAAGGACATAAATAATCTTAAACATTCTTCCCAGCAAATTTTTAAGAAAACAAGACAGGCATCTAAAACTCACTGAAAGGAAGCTACTTACAAAAGACAGTGTAAAGGTTCTTCGGAGAGAGTGAGTTCTACCAGCACCAGGCTTGGTGATGTATTTCAAATCCCACAGCCTCCTTGAGGCCTCAATGATCAATTACAACCTCTTATTCCTGCCTTCCCCGCCCCCCCCCACCTGGTTCTGGTCTCCTGAGCACCATGCAGGGCCTCCCCCTGGAGGGCTCTTCCACTGGCTAAGTCAGGCGCCCGGTCACCCCAAAGCCTCTTGTAAATTAGGTTACTTTTAATGAAAATGTCAGGTCAAAGCAGAAAGGACAGGGCTATGGCTCTAAACAGATAGAGGTAGCACTTACAAGTAATAAAAGAGGGGAAAAGGGCGCCTGGGTGGCTCAGTCGGTTAAGCATCTGACTTTTGATCTCAGCTCAGGTCTTGATCTCGGGGTCGTGAGTTCAAGCCCCACACTGGGCTCCATGCTGGGCACGGAGCCCACATAAAAAAAATTTAAAAATAAAAGAGGGAGAGTTAAGGGAACTCCTCAAAAGCCAAAGGCGTTGGGGACACTCAGCACTACTTTTTTAAAGGTTTTATTTTTAAGTACTCTCCACACCCAACGTGAGGTTCGAACTCACAACCCCAAGATCAAGAGTCACACGCTCCACAAACTGAGCCAGGCAGGCGCCCCCCTCCCCCTCCCCAACGCCCCGAACTATTTTTAAGTGGAAAAGAGTTTTTTTTTTCCATTCTTCTTGTTCACAAAACACCCTCATTCCGGGCAGTCTCTCCCAGAGCCTAACACGCAGTCACCTGTTGATAATTATTTGTTGAAGGGCGGGCGGCGTGGAGGAGGGAGGAGCGAATGAATGAGCGAACAAGCGTTTTCTTCTCCCACAGGAGGCGATTTTCTTGTGGAATGACTTGGTAGGGGCATGGGCGGGACAAGGAAAGCAGATCCATCCACAAGCCTGAAGAATTCGCCCTTATGTAGCAGCCGCAGAGAGGACCCATGATGTTCCCTGGGTTTGCATTCCGGCTCTACCACATTCCCGCTGTGTGATCTTTGGCAAGGTACCTAACCTTGCTGTGCCTGTGTTTCTTCAGCTGTAAGATGGAGTTGGCTGTGAGGATTCAACGAGTTACTCCTATCTGCAGAATGCTTAAACCGGGGTGCTGGCCAAAAAGCGTTTCTTACAAATTTCTGAAGGGCATCAAACTGTACGCTGGATTTGCACAGAACGATTCCTGACCAAAACCCGCCTACCCCCGGGGGGGGGGGGGGAAGGTGAGAACTTCTCTACTCGTGAGCCATCCAGCAAGCTGATGGGCAGTCAGCAGACCTCAAAGGCTTCTCTGAACCGAGAGCCACAGAAGGCTGGGGCGGGGGGAGCCCGAGGGGGACACTTAGAAGCCAGCCGTAGGTCCGAAACGTGAGGAAAGCCATCTCCGCAAGGAGCCAATTCCTTCTGGAAGTTCTCCAGGTGAACTGACCCTTTCTCAGGCAGTTCTCCTTTGACCTGTCCCTTGGAGCCACATGGAAACCCTCAGAGTAAATCATCGCTTCCAGGAATCTGGAAGCTGCGTTTTCTGTCCCCTTCTCCGTTGCCTCGGAGAGCGGGGTCATTGCGCTTTTGCTGCGAAGGGCAGACAGCGCTTTGGCCCTGTGCCCTCGGGGTCTGGGGCACCGTGTCGGCAGCCACGGATGATCCAGAACCCAATGGGCGTGGCCGCGTGCCATCGCCGCTCCATGCATGGACGCAGAAAGCGAATTCCGGGTCATTTTCACGTGTCGGGAAATAGTCTTCTTTTGATGGGTTTTTTCCAACCGTGTCACAGAAACACGCGCGGGGCCGGATCGGGCCCACGGCTGTCGTTTGCTGACCCCCGCCCTGGAGAACGGTCCCCGGGATTCCTGGGGTCAGCGGAACAAGCCCCAAAAGCACGCTGCGTGCCCCACGGCCCTCTCCGGGGAGGCGACCTGCGGGCAAACGTCCACCCATAAAAGCCGTTCGAATTTGATTAGGCTGTGCGGGGAGAGGGGGAACACTGCCTCTTTGTTCCTCCACAACTGCCTCGAGAAGAAGGGGGAAAAATCCACGTTGTGTTTTTCTTTAATTTATTGCTTCATTTTTCATTTCCACCAAAAACGAGGTAAACTGTTAAATGCACGCCACTTGCCCTCGGTGCACAATGACATAGCAACACTTCGGAGGAGAAAAAACAGCCATAAAACTTGTAAAATTATGCTCACGCCGTGCAAGATTAAACTCTCCCCGTGGCGGCAGACAGGCTCCCGGGGCCGGTGGCTGCAGGACCCGCCACGGTGAAAACCCTACCGTGGAGTCCATTAAAAGTCAGCTTTTATGGGGGGCAGTATTATTTAATTGGTTTATTTTTCAAATACAAGGCCTTTAAAATGCTTTGACCGTGTGGGGCCTGCAATGCGGGCCCTTTCCCAAGGCCGCCCGCCCTCCGTGCCTCCTCCCGCCCTGGCCATGCGCGCTCCGTTGGGCGCCACGTGAACCAGCCTTGGCACCCCAGGCCACAAAAGCCAAAGGGGCCTTGTGCGCTGTTTATGAGAATGACAACAATCTTACTATTTATCGAGCGCTCACTGTGTGCCAGGCACTTGGTTAAGTGTAATCCTTCCCACGGTGAAGGAAGGACCTGCATTTTAGAGGTCTGAGCCTCCTTTAACTTCAGAAACTGGACCAAGGTCAAGACCACGGGAGTGGAAAGTAACCACATGAAGACTCAGACCTGACTGCTATAGGTGCTTCACATCCAAACAAGGACAGTGAAGACCTACTGCGTGCCTGGAAGCCAAAGGACGGGCTGGCAATTATGCACGTAAGTACTAAGTACGTTGGTCCCGTGTGCGTCTTCGGAAAAGTGGCATCAGAGAAGGTTGAGTGACTGACACACACAGATGGTGGCGGGTACAGTTTAGAGAGCGCTCACGGTGCGCCCAGCAGCTCACGCATTTCATCTGCACAGCAGCCGTATGGGGTGGGTACCACCACTGTCCCCACTTTATGGATAGGAATACTGAGGCACAGCAGGGGAAGGTAACTTGCCCGGGTCTCATGACTAAGAGGTGAGGCATGGACTCCCAACACAGGCAGCCCGTGCTCTCAGCTGCCATGCTGGGCCAAGGGTCAGGTGCCAAGTCCACCACGCATCTTTCTAGTTGGGCCCCAGACTGGGTTGGCTGGCCACTTCTAGGACAGAAGATCTAAAATGAACTCCAGTGTCCTAGGAGTCACTAAAGTGATGTGATGTGACAGCCAGACTAATAACTAAGTTATCGCACTCCATTCAACGAACTTTTCTCAAGCACCCACGGTATGCCGGGCATGGGCATGGGGGTATAGACCCTCCCCATCTTATTCACATTTTCCCCTGGTGCTTGGCACAAGTCAGTCCTCAAGAAAGGCTGTGAATGAGCTAGGATTTCAGGGTTCCTTCACAAGCGTTGGACAGGCTGTTTTCTACTATATAAGGAAGAAACCGCCTGTAGCATCCAACAGCTGGTTTTTTTTTTTCCTTTGAAAAATAAAAGGTCTGGTGATCAAAAGCCCTAAGAAATGAATCCCTGAGGACATTTAACAGACCTTCTGCCGTCCACCCGCCACCACGAGTTTTATTTAGCTGCAACACTTGCTTTTTTTTTTCCTTTCTAAACCCCTGTCAACGAAACTCAAGACCGTTTGGTAAGAATCGAATTGGCTCAACTTACAGCACAATTTCTTGGACCCAGGCACATTTCTGCATATTCCAAGGTACATGAATGAAGCCAGCCCCTGTGTTTGTTTTATGATGACAAAGAGCACATTGTCCTTAAGTGGGTCCTCTGCTCACAGTCAACGGACAGCAGGGGACACAAAGTGGGCTCCCAGCAAAGGAGCGGAGCCCACCTCACCCTCTGAGTGACTCCCCGTGACCTCACCTTGTGCTTCTGGGCTGGACAGGAGCTGCTGGATGGCTAATTCGGGTCTGAGGACGTAAAACGGAAAGGCCTTGGGGCCCTGGGTGTGAACTCACCTTTGATGCGTTTTAGAAAACTACAGGCATATGGGATGCTCGGGGATTATAGTCCAGCTCCACAGCCTCTGTGCTCTCACTTCCCTGGACATCCAAAGGGAGGCACTGCTTACTCAATCACCCGGGTCCGAATGCGTCTCCACCTCCCACCCACCCCCACCCTGCCGGCAAAACCACTCTAATACTGCACTGACTTCAGACACTTTCCGAATCTGATTTTGCTAACAGCCTGGGCATGATTCCTCATCAACACCACACTCTGCGGATGCAGAGCAAAAATGCAATCAAGGAGATGTCTTCTCCAAAGGCACCAATTCACGCTGTGCCCTGGTGCAGTACCGTCCAGACCATGTGTCTAAAGGATGTTGGAATGGGACCGTGTCTAGGTCAACATCATCAAGTGAGGAGAAGTGAGAGGGCTAACCAGCTCCCTCAGAGGGGGCCGTTCCTGGAAAGATGGGCCATCTGCTTTGCAACAGCAGGGTGCAGAGCCTCCCTTAAAAGGCCACTATGTCACAGCTGTCCCCTCTCCTGTGGAGGTCACCCCGTAGTTCTGACCATCCTGGCTTGCCTGGGACAGAAGAGATTCCTGGAACTCCGGACTGTTTCCATGCTAAAACCAGCAAAGTCCCAAGCACCGAGCCACACCCTTCGGATTCAAATCCTGGCTTCACTATTAACCAGCCTTGGGACCTTCGCTCAACGTCTTCATCTCTGAAATGCAACTATAAAGCACAATAATAATGCCTACATCCTAGGATGGTTTTGGGAATTAAATGAAAATGTAAAATAGCCTGGTACATAGCATCCAGGACTGTCCGTGTGAAAAGTCACAGGCCTGGATCCTACACCTCGCTTTGTCACCAAAGAGCCTCGCTTTGAACCAGGTACCCCCGGGGCCTCAGATTTCTCCTTGGTCAGCTGCAGAGATAAAACCAGGTGATCTCTAAGTTCCCGATGTCTAAGCACAGGGCAGCGGGAAGTTTCCCTGGAGAACCACGGGTTCAGTAAGTCCTGGAGAGGGCCTGGGGGTGGGGCAGTCAGGGGGAAGGGGCAGGAGGTGTAGACAGAGGACCCGGTGGCAGTTAGTAACAGAAAAGCAGGAGAGAAGAGTGTGGGCCCAGAAGACGTTGGGAAAGAAAAAGCAGTATTTGGCTGTGAGACAGACTTCTCCTCAATTTCTGCCCAGTTTACAAATTCAGGACCAAAGGCTGGCATCCTGGTTGAAATGAAGAGGTTTTTCAAATGAAAAAATGCCATCAACAAAGAAAAATTAATAATAATAATAATACAAAAATAGGACCCCCCCCCCCAAATCTTATACAGAAGCAGAACTAGTGGTCTCTAGCTCGGGTGGGGCAGTTGTTGGAACAAAACCCTCTTGTCTTAGTAACCCAGGACCTGAAATTCCACACCGGGAGGGACTCAGAGTGGAAAGAACCCAACCCTCAACCAGAAGCACCCGTGAGCCTGGCCTTCCAGGAGCCCTCTTGTTCTTTAGAGTTCAGCATCTCCTTTGGACCACCACTCTCCTTTTAAAACACAAAGGAAGAAATCCCCTTTGAGTCGCTCACTAACATCAGAACGTATTAGTTGTTCTGCCCAGGTTTCTGGAAGAAATATTCAGGACTAGAGGAAAGAGGAGGGAGAGAGAAGAAAACAAAGATGGCGGGGGGGGGCGGCGCCGGGCGGATAAGGTGCTGAAGCTCCCAGGGTTCTCGGACATCACCAGTTGGCTTAGAATTGGCTCAATCCCAAGCAGTTCCCGTAAAGCAGAGAGGGAAACAGAGGTACGTAAGTCTTCACAAATACCACATCTGTAGCTAATATATTAAAATTTTCTCCTGGTGCAGCCACTCTGGAAAGCAGCATGGAGTTTCCTCAAAAAGTTAAAAATACAGCTACCCTACGACCCAGCAATTGCACTACTAGGTATTTATCCAAAGGATACATAGTGATTTGAAGGGGCACCTGCACCCCAATGTTTATAGCAGCAATGTCCACAATAGCCAAACTATGGAAAGAGCCCAGATGTCCATTGCCAGATGAATGGATAAAGAAGATATGGTATATATATAATGGAATATTACTCAGCCATCAAAAAGAATGAGCTCTTGCCATTTGCAACAATGTGGATGGAACTAGAGTATATTATGCTAAGCGAAATAAGTCTGTCAGAGAAAGACAAATACCATATAGTTTCACTCATGTGGAATTTAAGAAAGAAAACTGATGAACTTAGGGGAAGGGAGGGAAAAATAAAATAAGATAAAAACAGAGAGGGAGACAAACCGTAAGAGACTCGTAACTCTAGGGAACAAACTGAGGGTTGCAGGAGGGGAGGTGGGTGGGGAGATGGGCTTTAAGGAGGGCACTTGATGTAATGAGCACTGGGTGTTACATGCAACTGATGAATCACTAAATTTTACCCCGAAACTAATACTACACTAGGGTTAATTTTAAAAAAATTAAAATTAAAAAAAAAAGATGTTCTGTATCTCTGTGAGATTTAGTTTTATCTCAAGGAATCTGAGGCTCTTTGAATCCATGTGTGCTCAGCACATCTGCATGCCCAGATGGGTTCAGGTTTTTGCATTCCGTTTTCTCCTGTCAAAGAGTTAAGAATCAAAACTCATGTTCGGAGCCTGAAGGGTTCTTAGCTCCCATCTGACCACTCCCGCTTATTTTCAGAGAAGAAAACGTGACCCAGTGCGGGCACAGGATAGCCAAAGTTCCCACAGCAGGGCTGGGAAAGAAGGGCCAAGCCTGCCCTGTCCTAGGCCAGCTCAACCCTCCACCTCTGAGTCCCTGGCAGCCCAGTCCCATGGCTCTCTTGTTGGCTCCCCTCCACATGCCCTCTGCCCAACTAAGTGCTTAGTGCATGATAGGTACTCAGTATGTTTGTGTCAAGTGAATGAGATAAAACAGCAAGTCAAGCGATGGGAGGGTTTAACCAAAGACGTTTTTTCTGTTAAAGGGTTATCAGGCCAAACCACTTAGCAAAAGAACAAAGAAGAGAAGTTCAAAGTTGGTTAGCTAACAAAACATCCTCAAAATTACTTAGTTGGCTTTCTTAGTCAAAGAAATGAAAACAAACAAAAACATAAGGCAAAATTAATATGATCCATTCTTGTGGAACTGTAATGTGCCCTAAATGAATTCTACAAACACTCAATAAACGTTCGCTTTTATTATGTCTCTCCTCTACTCCTCACCACCACCCTGGAGGTAGGTGGCATTACGCCCCTTTTAAAGACAAGAAAACTGAGGTTCAGAGAAGGTGAAGAATTTACCCGCTGACACAGCTAGTGAGCAGCAGAGCTGGGATTCCAACCCAGATTTCTGTGGATGCAAACCCTGCACGCTCTCCCCCACTCGTCTGAAATGAGACTTGTTATAGCTTATAGAGGTTGGAACTGGGAGAGGCCAGGCAAAAAGACAGTCCTGAGTATTGACCCAGTGTCCTCCAACTACCCAGGCTTTGGGAGCTTTATAAAACATTCAGCACACTTGTATTTGCAGGTGACTTTTCAAGAGCCCAAAAACACTGAGGGTGGGAGGCCCAGGGTGCTGGGGTTCAACCTAAACTATCATTAATACGATTATCAAACTTAAGTTTTTCAACTTTCTAGTCTTTCCTTCTCAGTCCCTACAACAACCCAGAGCTAATCAATATCATTTCCAGATCTGTTTTTCCTTATTGGAGATCCTACTAGCAACCACTAAAGACCACTGAGGAATTTGGGTTTTATTCGATTTGGAAATGATCGGAGCCCTTCTGATAGCTAATTCCCAGGTCCGTGTCCTTTCCCTACCATAAGCTCCACAAAGCTCCTGCCGCCCGGCCTGTGAAGGTGGTGGCAGAACTAAAGGGAATTAAACTTTTGGCAGACCAAGGTCAAGGGTATAAATCCCAGAATTAGGTGAAAGCACTTGACATAACTCTGGAAAAGAAAAGTCACAGCTTCATCTGAGGGCCAGGAGATTTACGGTCATAGAAACCTTCCATGGAGAGACTGTGATACTCAGTTTTGAAGAATATACCACATACACTACAACACTGACCTGCCAGGAGAAGCAGAAATATGCTGTCAAACGTAATTTACCCAAACCAATGGCCTCTGCCATCATGCACCCCCTCTTTTAGATGATTCTGGCCCATCTGCAAAAATGTCCCCAGAGCAGAGGCTTGTGCCCACTTCCACAAAGCACAAGGTCCCTGCCCAAGTGCAAACCAGCTGTCAACCTGACAGGTTAATGGAGAATCAGGCACATCTAGGACAAGAAGGGCCTTTAGAGGCCATCTGGCCTAATGGCTTTCTCACAAGCAAAGGGAATGGGTATTTATGATCAGAGAAATGTACCCTCAGAATTGGTTCTGAGTGAGCAGGACAAATGGCAGGACGCAAAGCTCAAAAATGACCTTCCTGGACAGTCGTGTTTGCAGTCCACCCCAAGAAAGCATGGAAGAGGTGAACGGCACTGAAAGGTTAAGAAACCCCAATCCAGTGGAACCTACCGCATCCCGAGCCCCATTTTACAGGTGGAGAAATGGACATCCAGGAGCGTAAGTGAGTCATCTAAGGTCACAAAGCTAGAGATCTCCTGTCTCCTGTCCTTTCACACCCAGTTTAGGTGTGATGAACTGATACTTTCTATTCTCTTCTTTTTTTTTTTAGTACTTGTCCCAATTCATGAGGCTCCGGGCGCTCACTGTTCCATCCCCTGTGATACTCTTCCCTCTGCGTTTGCTCACATTACCGCCCCCACCACCACACTAGCTCACACAACCTGCCCCCTCTTTCTCACTGTCTCCCCTCTGCTTTGTTTTTTATCCTTCTTCAAGGCACCTGTTGTCTTTTGACTTTTTATTGTAAATGCTTTATTGTCCACTGCCCATTGCTGCCATAAGATTATAAGCTCCATGAGAGAGGGACTTGGATCGTCTTCTCCACCCTGATCTCCTCAGTCCCTAAAAGAGTGCTTAAATTCAGCGCCTGGGTGAATGAATGAACAAATGAATGAATGAATTTGAGTCTTTTCCCAAAAGATAAGAAAGTAGACCATCTCTAAAACACAGTTACCCTCATCCAGTGTCTTCAAAACCTGTCTGATAAGAGTCTTCTGAGGTCCTCGTAAAAAAGACATATCCGCAGCCCCTCTGAATCAGGCTCCCCCAGAAAGGGGTCCTGGGAAGCAAGGAGGTGAGTGAGCACCCCATAGGATTCATGTCTCAGAAGGGTTTGGGGATGCCGGACCAGTCAGATAGGAGACACGGCCCAAAGGGCACGCAGATGCTGCACCTGCAGGACAATCTGGAGAAGAGGAGGGGGAAGCTCATTCCAGCTGCGGCCAGTGAGTTCAGGGGCCGGGGCAGAAGGTGTCACAGAGAATGTCCTTCCCAGGACAGGGGGGAGCCTCGCTGTGAAGGGTGTGTTGGCTAGGCTGAGGCATCTTCCTTGATTTGTACCTAACTCATTCCGAAAATATCAGGCCAGACTGGGAAAACATTCCTTTGATTCTGTAGTCAAGATGGAGCCCTCGAATACGATTTTCGAGGTGGAGAATCACACCAAAGGGGTTTTGCCGATTTTTAAAAAATTGTGGTCAAATATACATAACAGAAAATGTTATGTATGCCAACACCTTGATTTCAGGCTTCCAGAAAATGTACCAGTTTAACCATTTTTAGGTGTACGGTTCAGTAGCATTAAGTACATTCACCCTGCTACGTAACCATCACCACCAACCGTCTCCAGAACTTTATCATCCCAAACTGAAACTCTGTACCTATTAAACACTAACTCCCCACCCCCCTCTGCTTCCAACCCCTGGCAACCCCTTTTCTATGTTCTGTCCCTGAATTTAACTATTCTAGGTACTTCACATTAGTGGACTCATACAGTATTTGATGGTTGGCTCGTTTCACTTAGGAGAAGGTCTTCAAGGCTCATCCATATTATAGAATAAGTTAGAATCTCCTTTTTAAGGCTGGATAATATTTCATTGTGTGCATATACCATATTTTACATATCTAGTCATCCGTTGATAGACACCTGGTTTGTTTCCACCTTTTGGCTACTGGGAATAATGCTGCCATGAACACGGGTGTACCTAAGCAGTCCCGCTCGCATGCGGAATGTGAACCTGAGGGGGCCCGGAGGCTTCTGGGTGAGCGTGCTGGCTGGTGGCCTCTGAGCAGGCGCTGTGAGGAACGGCAGGTGGGCCCAGGAGCCTGGCTGATGAGCGCAAGGTCAGAACCATGGCCTCGGAGCCAGCCGCCGCCATGAGAGTCTGCCCGCAGCTCACACTTTAACCCACTCTCAGAGCAGTGAGCTGGGGGACAGGTGAGGAATCGGAGTGGCATGAAGCCACCTGCTGGGGTTTGGTCTTCTGCAGGGACTTGAGTCTGGGTCTTGGGTTACAAGAGCCCCCCCCCCCCACACACACACACAGACTGGGTCGCTCAGCTCTCCCTCATGAAGAAATTCCAGGCCACTGAGGCAGTAACCCAAAAAACTGCTGGAGAAAATGACCCCAAAATTGAGAGAGCAAAACTGTTCCCTTAAAAACCCAGCATGATTTCAAATTAAATACAGAAAATGTCCCAAACAGGCCAATATGTAGACATAGAAAGTTGATTTTCTACTATTTGTTGCCTAAGGGCAGGATGGTGAAGCACAGTAAACAGACATAAAGGTTCTTTTTAGGGTGATGGAAATGTTCTAAACTTAGATTGTGGGGATGGTTGTGTAACTCTGTAAACATACCAAAATTCACTAAGTTCTACCCTCAAAATAGGTGAATTTTATATGTAAATTATATCAGCAATAAGGCTTTTTAAAAAATAAGTACAGAAACGTTTAAGAAGGAAACCCGTAAAATTAATATTTTCAAGATTTTGACCTATGTGAGTAGGAGATCTACCTCACAATCCCAACACGGAAGATTTAATTGAACAATTTATTTGGCTTGAGATTTTAAGTTGAAATCTTGTTCACATATACTATTGGATCTTTTTAAAAACTTACTAGTCACCATATTTCTAAGCTTGAGGTATGAGATTTGTATTATATCCAAGTGCTCGTTTGTTAATCAGGCAATTGAAGTACTCAAAAGGGACATTAAATATATTAAATTTTAAATGCAACTGAAAATGTTAAAAGCAGGTTAAGTTTGTTAAAGGATCAAATATTAATCAAAGGCTACCTGAATGTAGCCATGAACATTTACTAGACTTCTGGGAAGAGTCAGATTCTTATAGGCTAGCATCCCAGACTTGTAGCTTTAGTTTTGTAGCTTTAGTTTTTCTAGAAGCTTCTTTTGGACAGAGCCATCACCTTGAATAACACACAGTAACAGAATTAACAAGAACTGGCACTTTCAGGCTGGTTGAAGGTGGGGAATCAGAGTGTCTGGGGTAAGGGAGAACCAGCCCCCAGCCCAAATTCTGTTCCCGAAAACCTGACAGCAGTGGACGAATTTTATTGTTGAGAAACATAAGACCCTGTGGAAAAACCGAGTTCAAGGAATTGAAATTGGCAGTTAACCTAGGAAAGCCCTTATAAATGACATTTTATGTTCCTTTAAATAAAACAAGAGAGACAGCCCTGGCAGAATAGATCATATTAATTACATTCTATACCTTGAATAAGTAATTATGGGTATCGTAGTTAATTTTCATTTACCCTTCCTTGCGTGCTGGAGAATTTCTATACTCTCCCCTGCAGTTTCCGTGGAATGCTTATAGATTTATTTTGCAGTGATGCAGATAATATGCCAAAATACTTTCTTCCCTGTGGCTGGTGCTCCAAGTCTGATTTTACGACTTGGAGACACTGATGTCTGCCTCTGGGGTCCTCCCCCACCCCTCACCCCCCAGCTTCAGAGACAGGGAATAACGCAGCTGCTTGAGAAGGGACATATTCCAGGTAACCTTTATGCAAGCTACTCAAGCATGGCGCGGTGTTAACCCCAAACCTAGTCTCTCCCTTCAGGTGCAGAAAGCTGTTGGGCTCCGTGCAGGACAATTTCGCTCTAATGTAGCTGGCCTGTGCTGGGCACCCCACCTCTCACATAAGCCTCTGCTCCCCTTGGCCACACAGGGATTGCCACCCATCCTTTGTCTCTCTCAAGGCCACCTGGGCAAAACTTGAGCATGCCCTGGCTTTCGCTTTCTTTCCCTTTTCTCCACCCTGTCCTAGAAGGCGGAATGGGGTTCTGGCTAAGATCATGGTGTAGTGGATTGAATAGTAGCCCCCCCCACCGAAATCATGCCCACTTAGAACCCCTCGGAACAGGACCTTATTTGGAAATACGGTCTTTGCAGGTGTAATTAGTTAAATGAAGATGAGGTCATACTGGACTGGGATGGGCCCTAAATCCAATGACCACTGTTCTTATAAGAGAGGAAGGGACACAGAGATGCACACACACAGGAAGAAGGCCCTGCACACAGGGAGACAGAGAGCAGAGGGGCGCAGCTACCAGCCAAGGAGTACCAAGGATCCCTGGGAGCCACCGGAAACTAGGATGAGGCAAAGGATTCTACCCTAGAGCCTTCAGCCCTGCCAGCACCTAGATTTCAGGTTTCCAGCCCCCAGAGCTGGGAGGGAACAGAGAAAGTTTGCGGCACGTTGTTTTGGCGGCCCTAAGAAACTAATACACATGGGCTCATGTCCTATACGACCTTGACGATATACTCAATCTCTTGGCCTCAGTTACCTCTCTGTAAAATGGGGATAACAATATGACCTACCTAGTAGGAATGTTGTGAGGCCTCCATAAACTAATCCACGTCAGGCATTTGCAAGGGCTCAGGAAGCTATAATTGGCTACCGTTCCTGGTGTCCAGTATCTTCTAACTATTCCCCAAGAGAGCACCTCAAAACCCTCTCCTATTCCAACCAGAAATCTCACTGTTATGGACATGATATATACACATTCATCTGTGGACACTAGATCGTTCCACAGAGGGAGAGGGGAGTTGGTGATGTACGGTGGAGGTCCAACCATCTTGCTCCAGACTAGTGTGAGGCAGCTGTGGGGTGCCAAAAGGGGGCTGTTGAACAGACACTGTGTGTACCTTTGCAGCAGAAGCAAGAGACAGCTAGAAAGAGACTATCCCCCACAACGAAACACATGCCCACAGTAGTGAAGGGCAGCCAGCCACCCATCCACCCAAACCCGTATTTTCATTCCCGTATGTCTAGATGAGTTAAGGATGGGAATTTATCGTTTTAATTGTTCATCTGTGTTATCTTCTTCTGATGTTCTTCTGGCATAAGATGCTAATACTAATTTTTAAAATATCCCCACACGTACTCCCTCCCTGGAGCCTCGAAGATGTTTGCAGCCTTCAACTCCAGCAATTTCCCTCTTGGGAAATGACACCAAGGGAATAATCCAACAGAAGCTAACGAATTTATGCATGAAGATGTTTACTATATTTCCCTTCCAATGGTCAAAAACTGTAACCACTGTAAAATGTCCATGATTAGAGGAATCATTTCATAAATCATAGTTCACTTAGGTACAGCATTAATAAATCACAGTATATTAACTACTCAAAAATGATACTAAAAGTAATAATGTGAAGAGCTGGGGAAAGGGCTTAAGTTAAAGCAGTGGATTTCAAAATATTATGAGGATCAGGATCTCAGCTATGTAAATATATACACACACAAATGACAACGTATAAACATGAAAACACATTCTTCCGCGTTGTTTATCATTTTTCCCCACTTAAAAATGATGACGTCAATAGCATGCCAGATCCAAAGCAACTCTGAGTGTTACAGATGCCCCTGAAAGGCAGGGAAGTGCTAAACAAAGTGTTGGATTTCTCCCAAAGAGGAAGAAAAACTTACCCGTAGCCGCTGATGGGGCTATTTTCCCCCCAACAGATCTTTGACAAATGAGGGCTCAATGAGTGTGCTTCACGTCCACATGTCTCAGGACTACAAGCTGCCTGAGTATAACTTGAGGTGCTGTTACCAAGCAGTGGTATAGGGGTGGACAGATAATAGCAGGCACTGAAGAAGATCCAAAAGTGGGTGGAAGGACGTGGGGAGCGGGGTAGAGAAGGCATATCCATGTTTTGAGGACAGCTATGCCCTACTTCAAATGTTACTCTTCTTGAAATGCGGTCAGAAGGGAAAGACCACTGCAGCTGTAGCCTATTAAACATGCCCATGCTCCCCATCTCCCTCCCTCTCTCCCTCCATCCCTTCTACTGAGTCCAAGATGCAAGGCTGAACCTCACTTGAAGACATGCAGTGGGAAGGGAATGAACCCAAGGGGGGAGGGGATGGATGGAGCAAGAGGACCAAAGCTTCTACAGTGATTTTCCCTAGGGAAATATTTAGCATTTTGAGACTTCTTTTTTCCTTAAATACATAGGTAGATAGATAGATGATAGATAGGTAGATAGATAGATAGATAGATAGATAGATAGATAGATAGACAGATAGATAGATAGATAGATAGATAGATGATAGATAATAGATAATAGATACATAGAAAATAGATAGATAGATAGATAAAAAGCTTTGTGACCACATGGAGGGACAGAGTCCCATCTCTGTCCAAAAGTATGAACGTTGTGCCCAGTATCCTTGTTGCCACGATGAGCAGGAAGGCATGGCCTCCCGGGGTGCAGCATGAGTTTAGATATTAAAGTTATTTTCAAGGTCAGCCAGGCAGGATCTATGGGTGCAAACAAATTAAAAAGCTGTAAACCAATAAGAGGGTGTTTGCAAATGGTTGTAGCTACAAGAGGGTCCGATGAGAAGTGGCCAGGTGGGTTAGAAAGGGCTCTGGTTCTGAGCTTGCTGCCACCAACTGTGTGGGTGGCCCAGAGAAGAGGGGACAAAAATAAGCAGAACATATCTGGCGTTCCTACGATATGCCATGCTGAATGCTAAGCACTTTAGGAAACATGGTTTAACCTCTCCGTCCTTGGGACCATCCTGAAACGTGTCATCATTTCCATTTTACAGATGAGAAAACAAATTCAGGTAGGTATTTGCCAAAGTCACACAGCTAGTGTCTGATGGATTCTGTAGATTGACAGAGCAGGGAAATGTTTATTATCTGAGTGTTATCAATAGAGATCTACCTGATTTAGGAGAGGAGGGAAGCAGAGCAGACACAAAACACACAGAAAACAGCATTTCACAAAGCTGGGCCCATCCCTTAGTAAGAGTAATAACGTGAAAACATGGAAACAGGGTTGAAGTCACTTAGTAATAGGAATGGAGCAGAATCACCACATTACAGCTTTTTGTTTGCACCCATAGATCCTGCCTGGCTGACCTTGAAAATAACTTTAATATCTATCTGACTCAGCTGGGTCATAATGTTGACAAGAACGTGTTCAAACACACACATGCAACAACGCAAACTTTGTAGAGCAAAGTGGCTACGGCTAAGCCCCAAGGGGACTGGAGGTCCTGCGAGTGTCTTCACCCCTCTGTGCCCCAGTCTTCTCACCGATAAGATGAAAACAACAAGAGAACGTGCCTTGTGGGTTAGTAAGGGGGTAAAGGGGGTGAGAGCACCAAGTACACCAGCAGCCATGACTCCAAGCGCACATATTCTCATGGTTTGTAACTTCTCTGAGATCACGATGCAGCCTTCTTCCACTTGATAAAGCAGGAGACGATGAGGGTGACGGTGAGGAGCATCCCTGACTCCCTTCCCAGATCCGTGCCCCCCCATCCTCAACCCTCGACTTCCAGCTCAACCCCCCGCAAGGAGCGTGTTCCCTCTACTTTTCTTTCCTTCTTTCTCCCTCTTTTCCTCCCTCCCCCTCCTGTCTCAATCTCCCGCAAGTTTGATGCTTTGTTTTCCAAGCCAAGACAAATGTCCCCAAGTCCAAATGGCAAAGTGCTGCAGCATGCAATGCCCTGGCCCCTCGGAGGGTGAAGCCAGAGCGAGGGCTCACTCAGGTGCAGGCAGGCAACTCCAGGATAACAAGCCCCCCCGACACAGCGCCGTTGCAGGGCAGAGGACACTTGCCTCAGCGCCCCGAATGGCAGGCAGACCGGGGTAATGGGTCTTCAGCAATATCAAGAAAAACCCTCTTGTCATAAGAAGCAACCCTCCTCCACATAACTGCCCCAGCTCTTGCTGAGGCCAGAAATCCAGGGTTCTTTAGAGCAATGGTTTCGAGTAACTTTCCAATGTTTTGCCACTTAAATAATAGCCAGCTTCCTCAAAGTTTGAAAAGCCACAACATCTAAAACAAACAGGGTAGAATTTTCCCAATCATCAAGCTTTTCTCCCACAAAACTTTGTTAAACCGTTAACCCAGTTATGCTTAAATCATACATAGATTGATACACATAGGTATCAAAAGTATTAATATCTGAAAAATATTAATATATCTCCATGACCTCCAGATGATCCGCCAACTGACCAAGTTTGAGGTTATTCCACCAATAGAAGGTAAAGGAGGTCAGCATCCCAGGGATCAGGGCCCAATGTCCAGAAGGGTGAGGATGCAGGAAGCATGAGTTCATAAGAGGTTCTATAGAGAAAAGCCTGATGGAGAAATCCTTCCTGGATGTCCAAAGTCAAGGGTGAGGATTTGGCAGAGAGAAGAGTCAGAACAGAACGGGGACAACCAGAAATAGCAGGGGAGGCACCTTTGCCTTTCACTTCCTTCTGACCTCAGTCAATGTCAGCACTCAAGACTTCCCCTGCTTTTTCACAATGAGTGCGCTGGAACCCTAAAATTCTAAGTTGTTTGCTCAAGCAAGTCCCCCTAAGAAATACGAAAATTTCACTTCCTTCCAAGTGAAGTAGGGAGCTTCAGAGGACTGAGCACCTATGTCTTGACAAAAATCTTCCTGGCTCCCAGGCCAGCTATATCATAGAAGCAGAACAGAACACGTGCAGGGAAAAAAAGAATTGGGTTCTCTGCGCTGCCAGGAAGCTCTTTGTGGGGCCCAATTTTAGCCCTGACGTAGAGATGGAAGGCTCAGTTACATACTTACCTACCATTCTCTGATCGAATCTGACACACTGAATATTCATCCAGCCTTCTCTTACTTTATCCAAATCTGTATGTCTGCGGGGGGCTGAGGGGTTTAAAATCCCAAATGGGGGGGGGGGGGGGGGGGGGGGAGGGTGAAATACATGAAGGGGATTAAGAGTACACTTATCTTGATGAGTACTAAGTAATGTTTGGAAGTGTTTGAATCACTACATTGTACACTTGAAACGAATATAACACTGTATGTTAACTACACTGGAATTTAAAATTTTTTTTAAAATAGTAAAATAAAATAACACTGAAAATAAGAAATCAAGTCTCATGGTATTTGGAAACAGGCAGGATAACGTCCCACCTAACTAACCTAATTAACCCTTTTTTTTTTTTTAACGTACTGAACTTTATTATACCAGCCTGTGCATATAGTCAAAGCTTTTGGCTTTCCTGTGACTCAACGATACTAGAATTGTTAGTCAAATCCAAAAACCAATCTTTAGTTTCAATTTTCTTTTATGTTCTGGCTTAAGCCTGGAATCTTCCCGCTTGTTAACAGAAACCACAAGGGATATTTTATCCACCAAACTTATAATGCATGGGGGAGAAGTCACAAATAACTTCTGGCTTCGATCCCCTAATGAAGTAACTGAAAGGCCTCAAAAGCAAAAAGCAAATGGTTTTATTCAAAGTTCAGGCCTTATTCTTCAAATGTCCATCAGAAATAAAACGGACTCGTTACTCAGGGCTGAGCTTATGTGACCATTGTCTGTGGACTTCAATTGCAAATAATGGTTCTGTGTACCTCGAGTACCCCCTGGACTATCAATGCTGGTGAGAATGTGATGAGCCAGAACATTCAGAACCAGCAGGTGATCCAAAGCCTCGCTTCTGGTCAGCTGGGTCCTGCAACGGGATCCTTCAACATTTAGCTTTTCTCTCCAGGGATGTTGGGCCTGCAGAGTTATTCAAGCATGGCTGGCCGGAGAGTCAGGAGCAGAGTTGGGGCTGGGGGTCCGAAGGGCGCAGCCCAGGGGACGCATCCACATACTGGCCATCAGAAGTTACCCATGCTGGAACATATTTATGCTCCTTAAAACTGCATTTAAGATAAAGGGATAAAATCACCCATTCCTGACACAGGAGTGATAATAATGTTTAGCTGTCTGCCTGTTCCAACGGGCCCTCCACACGCATCCCCATGCCTCTCATCGTAAAGATGAGACATCCGAGGTCAGGAAGATTACGTGATGCACCCATGGCCACAAGATGAATCACCGCATCTCCATTCCATCGATGAGGAAATGGTGGCTCAGGGACATGAGTGACTTGTCCAAGGGCACAGAGCCAAGCGGTGGAGCAGAGACTCCAACTCAGGTAAGTAAGACCCGAGTTCAGTCTCCCTCCCTCTACACAATAGCTGCCTCCCGTATGGAAAGTTTTTTTTAGAACAGGTGAGGGGGTGGTGTGCACTGAAGAAACTGTCCTCTGAGCGTCCACACTGTCCAGGCAGCACGGAGGTGACCAGGACAGACGTAGCCCTCACTGAGCTTCAAGGGCCGGCAACGCCCTCATTCTTCTCTAGCTTCTTTCTTGGATTCTTTAAGGACAACAGGGAAACAGAGGCACGTAACTAAGCCCCTTCCTAGGTGCCTGGGCACCACCTCAGAGGCCGAGTTAAATTCCTTCTTGTACCTCCTGGGGGGGGGGGGGCGGCACAAACTAAGTCCTCAACAAACATTCAGTGTTCAGCCAATTAACTAATCTGCCTTTGTAGCGGGGACAATGGTGAATCCTAAGAGCCCAGAACATTCCTAGTTTTCACTCAGGAATGTGAGGGGTCTGGTCTATCTCCAAGTAATAGAGCCAGCTCCCCACTGCCTCCTCTAGAATGCCCATCACAGAGAGCTCTACGGACTTCTTTCCAGAGCTTACATCTGAATTCCTTCCCAGACTGAAAGGACAAGGACTATCAGACGGGACTTCAGAATTCTGGGAAAGGAGAGGCCACATCAGGAGGCTGAGAGCCAGAAAGTTTTCTTTCTTTCTTTTTTTAAGATTTTATTTATTTATTTGAGAGAGAGAGAATGAGAGAGAGAGAGCACACGAGACGGGGGAGGGTCAGAGGGAGAAGCAGACTCCCTGCCGAGCAGGGAGCCTGATGCGGGACTCGATCCCGGGACTCCAGGATCGTGAGCTGAGCCGAAGGCAGTCACTTAACCAACTGAGCCACCCAGGTGCCCCCAGAAAGCTTTCAATCAGCTGTGCTGCCATCCTGGCCAGAGGGCCCACGTACCCAGGGCTCTCCTCAGAACAGAGGCAGGGGGTTCCAAAACACCATCAGCAAGATCAAGACCTTAGGAAAGAAACTCAAATAGAAAGGTCTGCTCAGAAGCAAAGCTTGATTCTACCTCAACCCACAAAAAGAAACACAGAGAAGGCACAAAATATATATTTGAATTTGGAAAGACCTCTCGATTCAGGAAAACTTATCTTTAGGTTTATTATACTGCAAGCCATCTAGCTGACGGAAGCCAGAGTTCGAGGACAAGGAATGTGTGCTGTAGTGGGAAGTCGGTGGGCTGGAGACCAGGAAGCCAGGGTTGGGCTGAGTTCCTAACTAAGGGTGTGTGACCTTGGTAACACCCCCCCTCTTTCTGGGTCTCAATATCCCCATCTTTATTTATTTATTTTTTTAAGATTTTATTTATTTATTTGACAGAGAGAGACACAGTGAGAGAGGGAACACAAGCAGGGGGAGTGGGAGAGGGAGAAGCAGGCTCTCCGCCGAGCAGGGAGCCCGATGCGGGGCTTGATCCCAGGACCCTGGGATCATGACCTGAGCCGAAGGCAGATGCTTAATGACTGAGCCACCCAGGCACCCCATTATCCCCATTTAATTAGGGGTTTACTTTATATAAGATCCCTTCCAGCTGCAAAATTCAGTACTTCTGCGACTCTCGGCCCACTGTGCCTCCCCTCCACCACCGTGAGGCTCACCAAAATCCCACCGGCAATGCGTTCCACCACTGAAGAGGCCAGTTCTTGAGGCCTCCTCCGAGCATGGTAACCACAGAAATAAACACAAATGCACCAAAAAATGTAAATGGGTCGTAAGCACTCTCACATTTATGAAGTCAGCAGTGTGAAATGTATAACAAGATTGTCCACAGATCTTTTGTTGACACACAGTTAAAAAAAAAAAAGTCTCTTAAATATAAAAAGGCCCATTTGTTTGGTTCTCGACCAGATGCGTCTTGAGCCGGCCGCATCTGAAAACTTTAGTCCCAGTCATGGCCACGGGTTGCCTCTTACCAACGCACACACATAGGAGGGAAACTGGGATTTTTCACAGAGGTATCCTCTATTCGGCTGGGGTAGCTGGGGGAGGCAGGGGAAGTTGCCCTTGGCATTGACCAGACAATGAACTCATCATCCTGCCTGGCTCAGAAATAGAAATTGAGCGTTAAACATAGCTCACCAGCGTCTCCTTGACCAGCATCTCAGACCGAAGTTAGTTGGTTCATAAGAAAGTCAGGAGCGGGGATGCCTACCCAATGTGTAATGATTTACCTATCACCCCAATAATCCCCGCCACTCCACAGTCCCCTGAAAGCAGGTATTGAGCACCTCACATGGGCCGAGCCCTGTCTCCCTACAAGTCCTCCAGATGGGGCTGCATGCCCAACAATGTGAATGTACTTAATGCCACTGAACTGGGCACCTAAAAATGGTTTCAAAAGGTAAATTTTATCTTATGTGCATTTTACCACAATGTTTTTTAAAAGATACCAAAAAAAAGTCTAGGCTGCAGCCCCAGACACACCTAATCACACTGATGCAAAATAGAAACGCTCAGCCAGTGAGCTATTTCTAGCATGTCCCCAAAATGTCTGGGTCTGATGGTAATAGCCTCTGCCCTGGCCAAAGTAACCACGGTCCTTTGTTCAAGCATCAGGCCTGGAACCTTAGAGTGAATCCACGGCCACTTCCATCACTCTCCGGGTCTCCGGACTGAGGCCTGGACGGGTGGTTCTCCAATCTGACCACTCCTCAGGACCACCTGGGGTGAGGCCGATGCAGATTCTAGGACATCCCCCTTCCCTGCCCCCCAATCAAGAACCTGATTCAATAAGCCTATCTCAAGACCCAAAGGTCTGCCCTTTTAAAAGCATCCTAGGTGACTTGGGGGGATTTGAGGTGCATGAAAGGGTCCAGGAGCAATGAGAAGGGGGTAGCGAACCCTTGCAGGGGCTCTGGAAACACCCAGAGGCATGTGGCCACAGGGACTGCTGTGCTCTTTCTCGGTTTCAAGGAGGCCCCCGACTTTGAGTCCTTGAACAAGTCAGGGCAAGGCACACAGGGCACTGTTCTCCTGTCTTTCCCACTGCCAGTGGACGGACCATCAGCCAGAACCAGAACGCCCAGATCCCAGGGCCAACTCTCTCCGCACACAGCCTCTTCATCATCAAACCTCAGACTTCAGCTCTGTAAAATGAGCCGGATGATACCCGCCTTGGCGGCCGCCTCGGGCTCTTAGGCAGGGATTCCAGCCCCGCTTCTCCCAACCGTGTGACCACGGGCTCTTCACATTTCGCCTCTCTAGACCTCAGCTTCCACATCTTTAAAATGGGAACAAACACAGTATCCGGTTCACAGAGTTCTCACCTGCACTACACGGGCAATGCAAACAAAGTGCTCAACCAGCAAGACGCACACACAGAGTTCTTCAGAAGTGTTAACTGTTACTGTATTTATGAACGTGTTGCTTGTGGATGTGCTTGGGAGGGAACAAATCTAAGAGATGACAGCTTTCACCCTTGTGTTATTGAAACACATACACACACACCCCCTACGCACTCAATACCACCCACCCTGTGATTACAAATCAAGGCCCTTTGGCGTAGAGGTGACAAGAATGAATTTGAGAAGCCAACCTTTTTATTTCAGATGTGAGTCTCTCCACTCTCTAGGCAAGAGGCCAAGGGATACTTCCATCAATAATTATTGAGCACTGCTGAAGGAGGGAAGGACAAGAGGGCCTTCTGACGAAGAAGGGGCCCCAACCCTGCTGCTTACAGAGCAGACTCGCTCAGAAGGAAGGGAGTCACATGGTGGCTGGGTGGCTCAGACAGGAAGGCCTGCAGACTGTGCTCCACCTCATCCCACTGAATGCCACACAGAGCGACTCACGGATCTCAGGACACATCCAGGAATTTCTATTCCTTCCCATCGTCAAGCCGTTCCCACTTACAGAACTTTCTTTGCTTTCTCAGTTGCCTCAGCCATGAGACCCTCTTCACGCACATTCTACTCGGGCTGTAGCTCAAGCGTCCCTGCCTGAAGGAGGCTTTCTCCAGCACCCCTCTACCCCATTATCCTGTGTGGTTTTCCTCCGAGCACCAGCCCCCTCTCTTTAAGCGTTAAGCTCATGGGTCCCCCTGTCCTCCTCACTGTGACAACAGTGTCTGGCCCATAGCAGATGCTCAGAAAATACTTGCTGACTGAATCCACTTTGGGGGAACATGGAACCCAGGCACCCCGGGCTCATCCCACGTTATGCTCGTGGTCCTGGAGTCCTTTTCATAGCTGCCCCTTTTAGTCCACCGAGTGGCTGGGTCTGATGCTAAAGCCTGCACTGCTGTGAGTCCAGGGGTTAGAAGCCCCAAGTTCTAGAATCAGACAAACTTTGGTGTCAGTCTCAAGCCATCCCTTCCTACCACGTGATCCTCAGTGAGCCATGACCTCCTGCCAAAACCAGCCTTGTAGCATTTCAGAGAACTGAACGACTCCAAGCAAGCATTTGCTCTGTGGGCACACAGTAGGGATTCCATAAATAATGTCTGTCTCTGCAGACAGACTACCGAGTCCACCACCCATGAGCTGTGTGTCCTTGGCCTACTTACCTTTCCTCCCTGCCATTCTCTCATCCCTCAAATGAATGGAAGATAACATCCTAAGCTCACAGGGTATTGCTCACAGGATGAGATAAGGTCATTGGGGGGGGGGGGGGGGGGGGGCAGAGTGCCCAGGGCAGTGCCTGAGCCCTGAACACACAGTGGCCATCAGTAACATCCACACTGTCATCTTTCCTCCTAAATGCGTGACCTCCTTAAGGGCAAGGACCCACACATTGCCAGTCTCTATCCCTAACACTGAATGCCCGGCACATTTTTCTGGAAGGAAGGAAAGAAGTGGGCTTCTCTCTGAGGTGCTCCCATGCCCATCACCAGCCAGCTTGATTCCCACTGTGAAAGAGAGTGTGGATGAGACACAGAGAAGGCGTGTGGCTTCGGGTCGGCTGCACAGCGCTGCAAAGGCAGGAAGAGACTTTGCTGGGAGTGTGGAGGGTTCACAGATGGTAAAAAAATCCCCAGCTGCTCACACACCGACTAGTGGGAGGGAGAAAGCTTGTTGAATGTTAAAAATGAGTCAACTTTCTCTTAGACAACAAGAACAACAAAGACAGTGATGGCGAGAGGAATAAACAGGGCGTGGGTGAAGGAGAGAAAGAGGCACCTCCGCTGGACTCTTGTGAAACTTAACCCTCTATGAGTGGTGCTGGGGTGTGTGGGGGGCGGGGGGGGGGAAAGCAGCCGTGGGGGGGGAGGGGAGGGAGCCACGGATTCAAGTGAGATCCTCCCCAACAGGCTGGAGCACAGCCTCGCGCACAGATGCTCATTTCTACTCCTCTGACACCACCGGGGGGAGCAAACTCAGGGTGTGTCAGTTCTGTAGGCTGTCAGATATGTCAAGGCCATTAACCGTTGCTGAGTTTAGCAATTTGGCAGAATGTGGAGTGGGGCTGCTCAGATGGCCAAGCGCTGCCTGCAAAGAGAGTTTCTTTCGCAACCTCGTCCTTTCCGCCAACTGTAAAACGAGATTATGAAACAGAACCAAGAGTGCAGCACTGAGCGGTGGACCTAGGCAGAGAAAGCCGGGCACCGGGGGCTCCCAGCACAGGGCATACCTGCCCCGCCATCCCCTTCAGTGCTCGCAGCCCCAGGAGCTGCGGCAGGTGGATGGCTCATCTCCCCATTTCATGATCTGCTGATCCCAGGCATGAGAGTTCAATTTCCAATCAATCCAGTACATCTGCTGTGACCCAACAGCCCAGGCTGTGTTCCACTTGAAGCTCCATGTCAGGAAGAAATGGAATCAGACAGCCTTTGAGCTCTTCTCTCAGTTTTAAAGCTAACTGCTCAAAATGGAAAACTCTGAGAATGTCAGGGAGACCAGTCTGTGAGGGTACTGTCCACAAACCCTGATGACTGTTCCTTGAAATAAATTCAACAGGTTGTCTTTGCCCTTGTCTTTCATTCAGCATATAAAACATTCTGAAACCCTCAGGAGCCCCATGAATTGAGCTCTACTCTCTAATGAGGTAACTCCAGGAGGGTCTCTATCCCTAGAATTTCTTCCCCCCAGAATAACCAAGTAGACAAGCTCGTTGTGCTTAGATTTATAAACTAGTAGTTTTATTTACGTGTGTGGAATATGGAACCAGACTAGTGGGTTCCAATCCCAGCCCTGTCACTGGGACCACGGTTACTGAGCCTCCCATTCCCTCAGTTTCTTCATCTGTGTGGGAATAATAGTAATGCTTCCTTCTCGGGGCTGTTGTGGGGATGAAGGAGCTTTCTAAGAGCACTTAAAAGAGTGTGTGGTACCCTTGTAAGTACTTATTAAGGAAATACTTAATAAATGTAGCTACATATATAACACAGCACCGCCTTAAAGATCTACTGACCCACTTTCATTTTAAAGATCTCCAAGGGTGGATTTCAACTTTTATTTTAGAAGAAGAAAGGCAGTATAGAATACTGGTTAAGAACACAAACTATAAAACCCCATTGCCTGAGACCGACACCCAGCTCTGCCTCTTACTTCCTGTGTGACCTTGGGCAAGTTACTTAACCTCTCTGAGATTCAGTTAGTTTATCTGTAAAATGGAGCTCATACTGCCTTCAGCCTTAAGTGAGTTAACAAATGTGAAACACATAGAAAGTAAGAGCAAAGTGTGACAGTTTGCTGCTATCGTTGTATCTCTAGGGGAGGTCCCATCACCAATTCCCACCACGGGAACATTCATCAAATGTCAAGATGACATTTGAAGTGCTGGGAAGCAACTAGGTAGCCAGCCACGGGCCACTCTTGCCCCATCCTTGATCTGTCCAAAGTTGCTGACTTATAGCTCATCAGGGAAGGTGTAGCAAGCAGAATTACAACCGGCCCAGCTTGCTGTTCTAGTCCCCTCTGTCCCCAGCCCGTAGCAGGGCTGAGAGCTAAGGGGACAGACAGAAGGACTGATGCACATATAGTGGGGTTCCTCTGGCTGACCCATGGCGACAGTCAATGGAGCACCAGCAAGCCACAGAGACAGAGAGCCTGGCTCCTCCCCTAGTCAAAGCACCCAAGCATCCACAAGGCGGGAAGGCAAGGAGACCCCAGCCCTGAAGAGCAGCCATCCAGCCCACCCCTCTGAATCCTGGTGTGGAAAGGCAACAGACAGACTGGTCCTTCCCCATGGTGACCTGCCCTGGGAAGCCTCTACACCTTCCACCCGGCTCCTGGTGAAGCCCCATGCAGACCGGAACCCCGCTCAACACCTCTAGGAGGGACCCAAGGAGAGCTTTGACACGTCTCACTGGGGACAGAACGACACAACATAAGACAATATATTTCAACAGGAGTTGAACTAGAAGAGAGGTGCTGGGGGCACTCCACAGAGGGAGAGTTTCCTGCAGGAGGGAGCTAGGTCTTGAAGAATACAAGAAAATGGAAAAGGAGGCAGGGAAGGAGGAGTGGTGACCTGCCCTGCACACCCAGGGAACACCTTTCTATCCCAAGAGAAGCCAATCACTGAAAACAAACCTTTCTCTGCCTTCTAAGAAAGGACTGGATTTTCTGCCAGATCTGATTGAATCTCCAAGGGATTCTGTAATTGCACTTCCCTGCCTACCTAAAAATGTCCCAGCTTGTCGGTCACCCTCAATCTTGGGTACATTTTGCCTGTTCCAGGTGACGTGACCAGTCTGACCCATGTGCCTCAGTTTCCCAAAGGCTCCTGCAGCTTTAATGTGACTGGCTGAAGTGGCTACAATCTCTTATCATCGTGATAGTACACTTTATTCTTTAGAGATAGCAGCAAATTTTGTCTCTGGAGAATTGGTCCTGATGGAGATCCTCAGATTTAAAGGCATGGGGAAAAAAGTTAATATACATATAGGAACCTGTGTGTATACACGTGTGAGAGCATACATGTGTGTGTTTACATGTGTACATGTATGTTTAGCCCACCTAATGAGAAGAGCTGCCTTGAGCTGGATACTTAAGACTCTGGGTCTCAGTTCTGTAACTGCAAAGGTATAGGGTTTCTCAAGCTTGGGGTACCATGGGGCATGGATTCTAAGACTCCATTCTGGTTCAGCACAGAGAAAGGTACTGGGGCCCACTGGTGATGTCTGAGGGGTCACACTCAGGAGAGATGGGAGGTATGTTTGCTGGTTTCTGGATCAGCCCAAAGGACCCCCCTGACAGTTCTCAGATCCTGAATAATCATCTGAGTCCCAAACGGGGTGGGGGTATTTGAAAATCTCTAAAGGCCTATTAGTTCAAACATTCTGAGCACTGAATTATATAAAGGCCACACTCATGGGTTCAAAGCTGTCCCTTTGCAGCCCCGGTGGCACAGCGGTGAGCCTAGCTGCCTCCCAAAGCAGTCTTTTTGTGGCAATTAGAGAAAAAAACGCTGTTTGTGTTGAGAAGAACCCCACTGAACCCAGTCCCATAAGCTCCCCGCACGCCCGTGCAACAGGCCCCAGGTTACGAGGGCTCTCCTCGGTGGGGCAGGGGGGTTGGGGACAGAGAAATGGTTCCCCAGAAATTTGGCAGACCCGTTGAGTCACTTATAACTTCTGTCAGAGTCTAAAATCATTTCCATTACATGAGGCTTTCACTTTATAGACAGACTCCCCTCAATGCAACTTAAAAAGGAAAAGAGAAAGGGGAATTTTACACAAGTGAAATAATGACTTCTGTGGAATTTAAGATAGTGCTTAGGAGAGGGAACCAAAAAAGGAGTGGTATATGAGGACCACCAAGCCTCAAGACCTGTCTGTGAGAACATTCTAGATTCCCATTACGGCAGTGACATTCAGGCTCAGAGTCATGACATTAATGTCACAGGAAGGTCACAGAAACAGTGAATGGCTTCTGAGCCCTGTTTTTTCTTTCTTTTTTAGATTTATTTATTTGAGAGAGAGAGAGAATCTCAAACACACTCCACACTGAGCGTGGAGCCCAACATGGGGCTCGATCCCAGGACCCTGAGATCATGACCTAAGCTGAAACCAATAGTCAGACGCTTAACCCACTGAGCCACCCAGGTGCCCCCAAGTCCTGTTCTTCCCATGCTGCAGCAATGCCAACTGGACAGACCATGGTAGGCGGGGTGGGGCAGGGTTGGAGGATCTGGAATGTGGACAGGCCCTAGACAGTGAAGTCAAAAGAAGAGGCACAAGCGAACAAGAATGTGGTCTCCACGCTGCCCATCCCAGTCCTCCAAGAAATTCGGTCCACACGGGTCTAGCTGTTTCTATCTGGACTTCTCGGCAACCATTCCCATCCCCAGCCCCCCCCCCCAAATTGCACAGCTGGGGGATGGGCTACTGCTGCTCAAGGAGAGAATGATATGCTGTGCTCCTTGGTCTCTCAGAGATCACCTGGGGAGCTGCCCAATCATAAGGGACTGCCGGGAAGAACAACAGATCACCAACTGTAGAGCGCCTTCATTAGCCATTCCCCTGGGCCGTGGCATCCTCACGCATTCACTCTGCCTCCCCACCCCAGTCCCTGCTGCCTGCAGATCCCTCCGATGCTGGGGGCAGGGAGTCTTGCGTTCTGAGCCTCAGGCAACACACAGTAGGTAATTTACTGAAGTCCTATACAGGGCAGTCTGTAGAGTCCCTTCCAGGATGGGAGCTCAGAGGCATCCACAGCTGGTTCTGACCACTGCCACTACTTGCCACCAGGAAGCCCAAGTCCCCACCATCAGAGGCCCTCCAGGGGTGAAAGACAAACATCTTATTGGGGGGAAAATAATACATTGGCAAAGGGATAACTGATTCCCATCCTGCACAGTCCCATCCTTAGGCAGACTTGGAGAGAAAATGGGTAACATTTGATGGGGCTTAACCCAAAAGGCTTGAGCAGTCAGGGGTGACAGGAACAACATCATAAAAATAACAGTTAAATCTTTTGCACACCTGCTATTCACTGGGCACTGTGATTCTGACTTCTGAAGTATTATCTCGCTGAATCCCCTCAACAACACTAGGAAGTAAGTACTATTGCCTCTATTTTATAGATAAGAAACTGAGGCACTGGGAGAGTCAGTGACTTGGCCAAAGCAACACACTGTTCATTCCTTCCTTCAAGGTATATTTATTTCACATGTGGCTCCAGGCACCGTACCAGATCGGGAGCCATAGGGTGGCTGAGTGCTGGGATGTTAGGTGTTAACACCCCAGATGGGCCAATCTGCAAAGGGAAACACTGTGTCAGCTGAACCATGAGGACACACAGAGGAGGCTCCCCAGGGGAACCAGGCCTAGCCTGCATTGAGGTGTGCTACTCGTTGGAGCTCCAGGAAAGAGGGGAGGCTGGAGGGAGATCTGGTCCCACTGGACAGCATTCCTGGAAGATGGGACACCTTCTTCTTGTCTAAGTCAGCCTCGCCTTGAATGCCGCCTCAGTGTCTCCACGTAGTTGGATCTCAGATGACTGTTCTGAGAACTTACTCCACCCACACCTCAGTAGAGGCCCCCTGAGTCCCTCCTGCATCGGGCAACCAGGCGCCCATTTGAGAGCACTCTACAAGCTACATTCACCCGCCCCCTGCACGCCCCAGGGTCTGGCAGAGCCTACACTGTGTCCTTCTTGACCCCCAACGCAACACAGCCACCAGAGAGCCCCCTTCCCACGTGCTAACACCCACCAAGAACAAACATCTGCAGTACTGCCACCAGATCCAGAACCAGAACACCATTTTCACTGGGCCACACAGAGCCTAAGACAGGTGGGCTTATTTGTGGCCAATTAATCACGGAGAAAGTCAAGTTCTGGGTGGTGGAACAAGCTGGAATTAAACGTGTGGAAGAAGAGAGTATTACTAGTGAATAATACATGCATAAAGCAATGGAGATAATCAAGGTGCATGGAAAGAGGTTTTTAAGCTTGTAATGTGACTTGGGGACTACAAATGCCGGAGAAAGACAAAGACCCCTGAGCTTTTTTAGGAGCACACAGTCCCATGAGGGAGTGTGAAAAGGGTTATAATGGAGGAGACAGTAACTAACGCTTTGAGTGTCTAGTTCATGCTAGATATGGTCTAAATAAATGCTATCAACCCATTTAAACTACACAGCCACCCTCTACAAGGTGGGTTCTCTTACTATGGTGGCCATTTTACAGATGGGGAAACTGAGGCACCAAACTGTTAAGCAAATACACAGTAGAGAGCTAGAAATGCCTCCTGAGCCCATGCTGTGCTTCAAGAAGGTGCCAGGAAGCAGACAAATGTTCAACCACCATGAGTTATCATTTCTCTTCTAATGGAGGTGTGAGAATTCACAAAGCAATGTCCCTTCTCATGCTCAAACAGGATGTCCAAAGATGGAGCCCTGACATGACTTAGCTGTGTGACCCTGGGTAGGCCAGGTAACCTCTCCGGTCTTCTAGCATCTTCCTCTGTGAGATAAAGCTTGGACTAAATAATGCCCAAAGTCCCCTTGAGCTCTAAAATTCTACAACTAAACCAGGACACAGTAACCTTCCACTGGGTAATTAATTTGATATCATTGAGAAATATGCAAATGTATCTGAATTCTGAACACACTAAACGTGACCAACTTGCCAAATCATAAGAAAACACAGTTGCTTCAGCCAGAGCAGACTCTTAAAGCTCTGCTCTGGAGGCAGACCCAGACAGGCCAAGAGAAGGCTCTGGCCCCTTTGTGGATCCTGCACCGCCTCTTGTCAGAATGACCGAAGAGCAGGGGGAAGATGGCCTCATTCTCCCGTTTTTACGGTGCTGCAGGCGACCCCAAGGGATTTGGAGCCTGAATCCCATGCTGATTTGTCACTTCCAAATGACATCCATCCACCTGAAGCCAGTTCTCCTCATCCCGCCCACTCTGCCTACCCCCCCAACTGGTGTCCCTCTCAAGCCACCCAAGGGGCCACCCTGCAAAGCCCATGCCCGTTGCTCGCTGCCAGTGGATTCCATTCTGTGTAGATGACAACACAGAGGACTGCCAGGAATACCCCCAGGGCCATGCTCCGTATCAACAGACTTCCTGGGAATGAGGCTCCGAGCAGGGAGGGGAGAAGAAGCACCAGAGACCGAGTGGTATGAGGTACTGAGAGTACATGCTCTAGAGTCCCGCAGATGCGAGTTCAAATCCTCCTGACCTCAGCCTCAGTCTCCCCATCTCAAAAATGGGCCTTAAAATGGGACATACCTCATAAGACTACTATGAGGATTAATTGGAAATTGTGTGTGTGACACACAGTGTCTGGCACCAAGCAAACATTTAACAACAAGAAAACAGAAAATTTGGGGCATTGTTTCTGTCAGATTCCAGCACAGTAAAATCATTTCCAATTCAAGCTGCTAGTGACCTGTGAATCATTTCTATTTCAAGGTTTAGAAGTCTTTCATTGTGCCGTGGCAGAGACTTGACTTGTCCCCCCCAAAATCTGATCTCACTTTCTTCCACAGGATTAGAAATGAATTAGGGTACTCAGGCATCTACAAGAAAGACCAGAGTTCTCGCCTTCCCTTGCAGGGGTAGGTCACATGACCCAGTTCCAGCCAATGGCATGTGGAGAGCCATCTTGGACCACATAAATAAGGTTAGCACTCTAGGGGCTGCAGAGCAACAACAAAGAAGGAATCTAGGCCTCAGACACCCTGAAGCTACCACAGTAGCCCATGGCAGGGCTGTTGCGAGAGATGAACTTCCATCTTTTGTAAGCCACTGTTATTTGGGAAACCAGTAACAGCAATCAGAAGTGTAACCTAATACACTCGTGTTTTCTCATCCAAACCTCCCAAGTACCAGGTGAGGTTGGTAACATTCTCTTACTCAGCTCATAGATGGGGAAAAGGACCACAGAGAAGCTAAGTGATCTGTTTGAAGCCACAGAGCCCCAAAGTGTCTCAGCTCCAATTCTAGGAGTCTTTTTCCAGGTTATAGGATACTTCTATTCCAGGCTCTGTCCCCAAGGAACACGGCTGACCACAGCAGAATTCAATTTGCAGAAAATTCAAAGAGTGCCTCCTAGTACCCTGGCATTCGGCTAAGTCTGAGAGACACAGGATGTATAAACTGTGGCCCCTGACTTCAGGGAACTCACGATCTAATAGAAAAATTACTATAAAGGGTCAACACCTTCCTTTAGAATAGTGGTGACAGTTTATGAAAGGTTTCCTTGTTCATTACGGAGTGGCAGAACAAGGACACCAGCTGCAGAAACTAAGCTTGTAGAGGTTAAATAACTCACCCAAGATCACTCAGTAAGTGGGAGAACTGGAACTAAAATCCTTACTTTCCTCTAAATTCAAGTCTGGTGTCTCTTCTGTTACCCAACTATAAAGCACCATAAATTACTGGTGTTGCCTGCTGAGGCGTCCCGACCAACCCCTATTTCAAGATGCATTCTTGGTACTGATCCTCGTTTAAGTTTTAATTCACCCCACACAAGGCAGAATTCATAGAAGGCACCATAAGCCGCCCCAATGGCTCAACAATTGCTCCGCCATGTTGAATTCCTAGATTAACTCTAACAGCTATGCCTTTCTAGGTATGAACAGGGGATAAATTGCAGAGTTGAGTAAAACAACGTTAATACAACTGCCCTCTTTTTCCAATAGTAGTTCAGTTTTCTATAGGGCCTTGATGTGCATCCAGATCATTGCTAACCTGGATTATAAACCATTAAACACCCAATCTTGACCTTTAAGACTCTGCTTGACAACTACCCCTTACCTGCCTCTCCCACTCCATCCTCGACATATCATTCCTCTAACATGCCAAGCTCATTCCTACTTCTGGGCCTTTATCCTTGGTGGCCCTTAGGACTTCACATGGCTTATCCCTTCACATCCCTTAAGTGTCTGCTAAAAAGTCTCTTCTTCAGGGAAGCCTTCCTCAACCATCCCTTCCAAAATTGCTTTCCCAATCTTTGTTCCCTAACCTTGGTTTAATCGTTTTCTTCATTACCCAAAATCATGTTTTTCCCAGGCATGTGTTTATTTACTGACAATCTGTCCCATCAGAATGGAAGTCCCATGAAAGCAAGGACTCTGTTTAGTTCATAGCTGTATCTCTAGCGTCTGGAACAGAGCCTAGCACATAGTGAGTACTCAATAAGTATCGGAAAAATAAGTGAATAAATTAATTTGTTCAACACTTACTATGGGCCAAGTACTGTGCGAGGCTCTGAAAACACAGAGATTTAAAAACAAACCAACAAGCCAAGATAATGTTCCTAGCTGTGAGTTCACAGCTGAGAGAGGGAGATGCCTACAGAAGTAGCCAAGGCCAAGAGTGTTGGAAGAGAGAACGCTCACGGTGTCCTGGAAGCACAGAAGAGGGAGCGCCGCCCCACCCCCACCCTACTACTTGACACTGAGGAACCACAAGCCCTGCCCTGCGGGAGACAAGGGTTCCACACTGACACCAGATGGAGAACTTAATCGCATCATTTCTTTATGCTGGGTATGTGACTCTTCTGCTCAGGGAGCAGTCAGAACCCACACAGAAGCTTAAAACCATTAAAAAATATTTCTTCCATTTTTAAATTGAGATGTAATTGACATAAAACATTATGTTAGTTTCAGTCATACAACATAACGACTCAGTATTTGTAGATGTAGTGAAATGAGCACCGCAATAAGTCTGGTTAACATCCGGAGCGCCTGGGGGGCTCAGTTGGTTAAACATCTGCCTTTGCCTCAGGTCATGATCCTGGGGTCCTGGGATCGAGCCCCACATCGGGCTCCCTGCTCAGCGGGGAGCCTGCTTCTCCCTCTCCCTCTGCTTGCCGCTCTGCCTACTTGTGCTCTCTCTCTCTCTCTCTGTCGAATACTGAAATAAAATCTTAAAAAAAAAAAAAAGTCTGGTTAACATCCATCACCACAAAGAGCTACAAGTCTTTTTTCTTGTGATGAGAACTTTTAGGATCTACTCTCTTAGCAACTTCCAAACCCACAATACAGTATTATTAACTATAGTCGCCATGTTGTGCGTGAGATGCCCAAGACTTGTTTTTTATCTGCAAGTCTGCACCTTTTAACCACCTTCCCGCATTGCGCCCACCCCCTACCCCACCTCCAGCAACCACTTAGAACAATTTCTGAAAAGTCTCTGTTAGAGATGCTCCTGGTGCCTGAGGACTCGGAATGAAGAGTTTCTGTGCAAAGAAAGGATGACAGCACAATGGGATTAATTTTACATACTTTAGGAAGGGAATGGGGGCAGAGAGGGACGGGCATGACAGCCCCCAATTTGCAGGTGGAGGGATTGGGTGCTTTGTTTCCAGAGGCCTCGCTCAGATGCAAAGGCTTTAGGAGCCCTGGCGGCCCCAGTCTGGCAGGCCCACCAGCTGCAACATGTCAGTCCTTCCCTTTATTTACTGAGGCTGCCGAGAAAGACTAAAAGGCGGAGGGAGATGCTTTGTGAAAGCTGAGACTGAAATATTGATGAGGGACAGTAATTGCACATCCCCGTGACAGGACAGGAGCCGTGGCTGCCGCTGCCGGGGAAGGTTCTCTCGGCACATCGATGCTGGTCCTTCCCTGGCTTCAGATGGAAGTGCGTGCGGAGCCAGCTCCGGGCCTGTGCACAGGCGGTCCCACCCCGGAAACACCCTCCCTACTCTCTTGCCCTTCCACCTGTCCCCCCCACCCCAAGTCGACGCCACCTCCCCCATGGAGCCTTCTCTGACTGCCACAGCCTGCGCTGGCTTGGAACCACAGAAAACCTGCAATGTGAGAGCCAGCAGGAAGTTTCGAGATCAAGCAGTCCAGTTCCCACGTTCTCTGGGAGACAAACCCGACGTCCATGAGGCGGAGTGACCTGGCTTCCATGTCCCTCTCACACAGCTTTCCTCCCACTGTGCTCACTGCTCCTTCTAGGGAAAGGTCCACCCTGCCTCCCTATTGGCTGCTTCAGTTCACTCAGAGAACATTGCTTCCTCAGCGAGCTTCCTTCAAGGTTGAGCTCTGCCCCCTCGACCATCTTATCCCTACAAATCCTCCTCCTCCCAATGCTCGCCATGCCGGCCTGATCACCCACATCCCCGCTTCAAATCCTTCAACAGCCCCCCACTCCTAGTCTGGGACCGAGTCCAAAGTCCTCAGCAGGGCCATAAGCCTTCCATGAGCTGGCTAGTCCAGCCTCAGGGGTCTCTGCTGTGCGTGAGCCCCACCCCCCTCTCTGCCCACTCCTGCCTTACAGCTGTCTCCCCTATTGTGGGTGACCTTGCGTTCCCCAAAAAGATATGTTCAAGTCCTAACTGCTGGGGGCCCATTAACGTGACCTTATTCGGAAAGAAGGTCTTTACAAATGTAATCAAGTTCAGAGGAGGTCATACAGGAGTAGGGTGGGCCCTAATCCCTTGACTGGCATTCTTATAAGAGAGAAATTTGGATGCAAGACATGCAGAGAAGAAGGAACACACAAGGAGAATGTCACGTGAAGACAGAGGCAGAGATTGGAGGGATGCATCTACAAGCCAAGGAATGCCAAGGATTGCCAGCAATTGGCAGAAACTAGGAAAGAGGCAGTGGAAAGATTCTCCCCTAGAGCCTCCAGAAGGAATGGACCCTCGATTTCAGACTTCTAGCCTCCAGAACTGTGACAGAATAAATTTCTGTTGTGTCAAGCCATCTAGTTTGTGGAAATCTGTTCCGGCAGCCCTAGGAAACTAACCTTCCCAACACCCGAACTCTAGGACCTTGGAGAACCCTCCTTCTAGCTGTCGTATAATCTCTCAGCCGGAGCGATGGAAAAGAGAGGCTTTGGAAGCGACCCTGGCTTCTAATCTTAGCTCCGGTGCTTCCCGGCTGAGTCACCTGGAATAGGATCCTTGAGGTCTGTGAGCCTTGGTTTCCCCTCTGTGAAATGGGGCACCATGCTATCTTGGGTAATATGGATAATACACTTAACTAATTTGCATAGAATAGAAGATAAATAAGCATCGCTGCTATTACTATGACTCCTCTTTCTGGGAGGTCTTTCTCGTCCTTCCAAGGCTCATCCCAGGAATGTCCTCCACACGCTGCACCTCTGAGATCCCAATGAGTGGAGCCACCCCTGCCAAGTGTTCCAGGATCTGCCTTCCCCCTCCGGGTCCCAGTAATCCCTTCTCCCTGGGGCAGGGCTTCTTTCTGCCCAGCAGGCTCCCCCTGCCCAGAGAGCAGCAGGGAGATTGGACCTCCCCAGAGACCTCCTTTGTGTGCCTACTAGCCCCCAACCTGTTGCTTTTAAGGCCAGGCCCCTTGCCAGCTCCATCTGCCTCGGGGACAAGCTGTTTAATGGAGCGAGAGTTGGCTCCAGGGAAGACAATGAATTTTAATGCTTCCGGACACAGCAGTCAGACAGAACCCAGCCTTCCAGGCATGGTCCTGAGGGGCTTAGACATTGTGGGGCCCGACCGGGCCTCCACACCTGAGCTCCAGGTGGCTGGGTGACTTGTCCAAGGTCCCACAGCTGGCTAGTGGCAGTTAATTCCAAAACTAGGAGCAGCTGTCACTCTGACAAAGGACAGCATCATCGATAAAACTTCAAAATACGCAGAGAGGAAGACAGGAAGTGAGAGGGAAGGAGGACAAGGGAGAGGTGTGTACCACCAGTCTAGAAAGTGAGCAAAAGATTTCTTTCTGGGTCATTCCAGATTAGTGGAATTCAACCCTTAAGTCTAAAAAGTGAAAACCCTATTACAGAAATATATTTCCCTCTCCTAGGGGTCAAGTCCTCCTTACCCTACTAATCTTCACTCCCCATTCTTCCACAGATACTCCTTTCCATGGGGTCCCCTAAAAGACAGGGACAATGACCCTAATGTAGTGATATCAAAGGAACAGCTTCAAGAAAAAAAAAAAAAGGAACAGCTTCCCTACCCTCCTCCTGAGAGTAAGCCACAAGGTGAGCAGAACCTTGATTATGACCTGCCTCCCTAACGTGGCTGGGATTGGAGTTTCCTACCCCAAATGCTTAGCATGAACAAAACACATTGGCTGGGAACCTGAGACAGCCCCATGATGACACTGAACACTATGTGCCTAACACAACATTGAATGAACAAACACTGTAGCTGAGCCCCGAAAAAAAAGAAGACAGCCAAGCAAAGACCCAGGGGAAGCACGGGGCGGATGGGACAGGAAGGCCCTGGACAGGGACAAACTCAGTGTTCACATCTTTTTTTTTTTTAAGATTTTTTTATTTATTTGACAGAGAAAGAGAGCGAGAGAGGGAACACAAGCGGGGGAGAGGGAGAAGCAGGCTTCCCGCCGAGCAGGGAGACTGATTCGAGGCTCAATCCCAGGATCCTGGGATTATGACCCAAGCCAAAGGCAGACGCTTAATGACTGAGCCACCCAGGTGCCCTTCAGTGTTCACATCTTGTCTCACCAAAACGGCATCTAGTCTTAGGCCTGGTGAGCCAGGGTATGGTCCCTGGACCACCAGCATTGGCATCAATCAGGAGCTTTTCAGAAATGCAGAATCTCAGCCCAGCCCCAGCCCCACTCAATCTGGTTCTGCATTTTAATGAGATTACCTGCTGATTTGTATACACCTGGAAGTTCGAGAAACTAGTCTACAGCATTCGAAAAATGCTTGTCAAATGAATGAATGAACGAAATCCCTGCTTTCAAATTTCCACCTTCAACTGCACCCCTCCCAGCACCCAGACAGCCTCCCCATCCCTGGCAGGGGGTAGGGTGTCAATTTCACACCCTGTAAAGCAGGCTGACTGACGACTGTCCCACAACCTGAGAGTGGACCACCAGCCCACTTCAGGGTCAAATCACCCAACAGCTGTTCCACATTGAGTCTTTCACAGCCCCAATCTGCCTCCGCTCCACCCCGCCCCCCCCACCAGCCTCACATAGAGCTCGGGATTCCATGACTGGTTCCCAAATGGCTATCAAACCCACACAGCTTAGCTAAAAATACCCTTCACACTTGTTGTGAAATCACCTCGAGGAATCTGACAGCTGTAATTAACAAAATATGTAAATCCAGCCTTCCCTTAGACAGGGTGCCCAGTGAGGTTATGTTGGCACAGCGCAGGCCAGGAAAGGAGGGGTGAGTCATGTCCCTTCTTCCTGCAAGACCTCAAAGGGACTGAAAGTGGGTAATTCCAGGAACACGAGCAAGGCTTTCGTGGCGTGGGGCTGAACGACTTCTAACAATCTACAACCAGCACATGCTTACAAAAGTAAGTAGACACTAGATAGGTGTCCTCCCTCCTCCCAGCCCCGTGGAATCCCGCTGTCAGCCTTTGGAGAGGTTAACGCCTACACGTGGGTCTAGGAGGTGTCGGTCTGACCCCGCCCCTCCTCTGGGTCTCAATGTGACAATACCTTGGCGCAGCATGCAATTGCGCGTTACTCTTTCCCGCTGAAAGTCTGTCGGGAAATCACATTTGTAAAACCAGGAACTGTTTTCCTTTCTTAAGAGAGCTCTTGCAGTCCGGGAGGAAATGCTAGTGAATCCCAACCCACACTTCAAGGTAGTAGAGTAGGTCGCCTTTGAAATAAGGCCAAAGCCTGAAAATTGCTGAAAACTAAGCTGTCACAGGTCTCAAATGGGGGTTGTCGGCACTCACCTATTTTCCTCTTTATCCAGACTATTAGAAGGATGGAGGAAATAACAGAAGGAAAGCTTTAGCAAAGTCCGGGGGCGGGGGTTCGTAGTTAACCTGTGGCCGGCCAGCCAGCCAACACAGGTCATGCCAACACCATGTCGATAGGAGCTCCAGGGGCTGCACCATCCAGGCAAGAGCAGTGACGTCATTAAAGTGGCCCGAAGACATTCTCTGCCTCCTTCATCCTTTGATTCCCCCCCGCATATTCACCCCACATCACCACCAATGCGATGAGGGGGTCTGATGTCCCCCTTTTGCTCCCTACTCTAATTTCAGGTGGGGAAAGGTCTGGTAGCATAACAGTGCTATGCATTATCACCCACGTTGGCAAGCAAGAGGTTTCTATTCCATTTCTGACCCCTTATGACAGCGACTGGCAAACAAAGGCCTACGGGCCCAATCCTCCCCACCGCCTGCTTCTGTGAACAGTTTGACTGGAAGACAGCCACACCCATTCATGCACTTTTCACCTGTGGATGCATTTGCTCTACAACTGACAGCATATGCCCCCCTAAAGCCCTAAGATGTTTCCTACTTGGCCCTTTAAGAAAAAGTCTGCCAATCCTGCCTTAGAAGAACCAGGCGATGCTCACAGCAGAGTAAAAGTACAACGTCTTTTCCATTCTGCTTAAAGAAAGATCAAAATATTTGGCTAGTGACCGACCCTCCAGATCTTGATCTCTAACTTAAAGCACGTCTGACTTTCTAACACCAAAGGACGGACCAAGTGGGATGATGCCAGCTTACCCAGGAAAGAACACAACAAATAACAAAGAACAAGCCCTGCCGCTCTGCTGTGGGCTGCAAGTTCTAGCTAAGAAAAGCCCGAAGGAACTAGGACTTCCACCAATGTTCCCTTGGGTATCGGCTCAGAACCGCTGAGGGGGTGCCAAAGAGTCGGTTTCCCAAAGAGTCCGAAGGGGTCAGGGAGGGATCAACTCTGACTCCCGGTGTGCACTATGCAGCCTGCTGAGAGATTATGGCCTCTTCACTGTCTCAGCTCTTCCAGGCATTTCTTCTAGCGGAGGGGAGTCCTCATTTCAAAACACAGTCTGGGGGCACCTGGGTGGCCCAGTCGGTTGAGCATCTGCCTTCAGCTCGGGTCATGATCCCAGGGTCCTGGGATTGAGTCCGCATCGGGCTCCCTGCTCAGCGGGGAGTCTGCTTCTCCTTCTCCCTCTCTCTGTCCTTTCCCTGACTCGTGCTCTCTCTCTCTCTCTCAAATAAATAAATAAAATCTTAAAAAAAAAAACAAAACCCACAGTCTAGGGCATTCAGCTCTTCATCACTCTCTCTGTCAACTGGATAGACAGAGGAGCTTAGGCTTCTCCATCACAGGGAGTCCTCAGAACAGAATCATTCATCTCCTCACATCTATTCCTCCTCTGCCTTTGCTTTTCCTCTCTGGACCTCTGATGAAGTGGAACTGGATAAATCACTTACAATCTTTTTTTATTTTTTTAAAGAAACTGACACCTGGATATAAAATCTGCAAAAATTCTAAAGATGATACAGAAATATCCCCCCAAACAGTTCTTGCCTTCTGTCCCCGACAATGGCCCCAATTTTGGCATCTTCCTTTATTATGTATTTTCCACCTGCCAGAGGAGTATGATAAGTCTGGATGGCAGTGTGAGCAATTTGCCTGGGGAGTATGTAAAGAAGGAAACTGACCTCGTAAGGAAGGAATTTTGCAGTAGACATCCCAGTCACCCCATCCTCCCCACCTCGCTCACCACAGCCAGTCCTCACCCCGAGCCCACACGGGACTTCACAGCCCAAATGAAGTGCAGTGAATCTGCACATTGGGAGCACTTGTTTTCTCTTTTGGATGCTTTATCGCAATCATGTTTTGATTTCTTTCTTCCCACCTCATTTATCACTGTGGTTGGTATCTGTTTGGTTAAGAAAACCAACCGTTCTACTGAGAAAGACAAGGTCAGTTTATGATGTCTGGAGTGTAGGGCCAACACGAAGGAAGGCAGTTGGAAGAACTGCATAATTTTGATGATAGTGGGGCTAGTTAACTTGGCTGTAAAGGCAGTTTGGGTGTCTGAAAAATAACTCATTCTACTTGGAAAGTCTTGCCCTTTTGGACACTCTTGGTTGCCCATCCAACAGCCATCCCTCATCACTGACAGCTGCCTGACTGTGTTCAGAGACACAGAGGGCGCAGCTCTAAAGAATGACACACGACTGGTCTACGCCAGTTCCAACATGTTCACCACGTGCCCCACCCCCTTTTTCACTCCCCCACCTCTCCTGCAGCTAGAAAAAGCCAATGTGACCCAGTTCTGCACCAGGAGGTGTGAGAAGACCCCTGGGAAGGATCTGGGGCAGAACCTGGCACAGAGTAAGCCCTCAATAAACTTTAAGTATTATTATTGCTATTATCATCATTACTACAATTCATTTTAATAGAACCTTTCCTTTCCTTTTCTCTCTCCTTTTTTCCCTGCATCCCTCTGGTGGTGAGCCAACGCTGGTTTAGATTCATTCATAAGAGTTGATTGTCTGGGCGCCTGGGCGGCTCAGTCCATTAAGCGTCTGCCTTCGGTTCAGGTCATTATCTCCAGGTCCTAGGATAGATGCCCCACATCAGGCTCTCTGCTCAGCGGGGAGCCTGCTTCTCCCTCTCCCTCTGCCTGCCGCCCTGCCTACTTGTGCTCACTCTCTCTATCAAATAAAGAAATAAAATCTTTAAAAAAAAAAAAAGAGTTGATTGTATGTGTCTCTTCCCAACAATGAATTCAGTGATATCACGTAGGTAACTCGAAATCAGCCACGATGGGGATATTTACACCACGGAAATTGGCAAATGCTACAAATCAGGACTTTTTTTCCCCCCAGAGAGCTAATAGTTAAATATTCACCAGCATGCTATTTCTACATGCCTCCCCCCCAACCTTCCCCTCCTTCCAACCATCCATCTCCCTATTATAACCAGTGAGTACCTATTGTATGCAGGGCATTATGTTGGGTTCTCCTTGAGAACTCCAAGGTGAGTAAATCATTGCACAACCTTCAATGAGTTCATAGTCTAGCAATAAATTTGTATCTGTGAAGATACATTTGGCTGCAGGTAACAGAAAACCCAACCAGCAATGTTCACTTAAGAAGGTCTGGAGGGAGGCATCCGTCTGGCCACCTGGCAGAGTCAAGGATCCCAATCATTCTTGTCAACCACTCTTTGCAGATTGACTTTTCTCCTCATGCTCATCATCCCATGTGTACAAGAGAGCTGCTATAGTTCTAGGTATCAAGACTGCATTCAAAAGCAAGAAGCAGGGGCAAGGCCTTTTTCTTCTTATTGAGGAAGAAAATCATTTAATCCTCCTAACAAATTCATGAGGTAGCTCC
This sequence comes from Phoca vitulina, assembly GCF_004348235.1. Taxonomy (NCBI): domain Eukaryota; kingdom Metazoa; phylum Chordata; class Mammalia; order Carnivora; family Phocidae; genus Phoca; species Phoca vitulina. The sequence goes on along the minus strand of NW_022589722.1, from coordinate 17,657,131 downwards.
TAGAGCGATTCTCATTTTACAAACAGGGACATTGAGGCCCAAAAAGATTCAATAATGTGCTCAAGGCCACACAGCCAGAATATAAATCCAAGCATTCTCCAGAGCCTGTGCACTGTGCCAGATAGATCATAACTAGAGATGCGCGCTCTGGGGAACAAAACCACACCATCGACTGCTTCATTACACGGCCTTGTACTACCCTCCACTGTCACGCGCACCCACCTTCCAGCCCAAGAGGTTTTGTTGCTCAGGAATGGAAATCCCGTTTCCTCATTCTTCTATGACCCCCACCCCCAATCATGAACAAAATATCAGGTGCTTGGACTTGTTAACTGACACACACCTATCGCAGCCCTAAGACTATCCAACCTGAACAGAAAACCCTACGAGTCCTGGCGCCAGCAAGTCTGCGTTGGGCACCTTCCTGTTCCAATTACCCACTCGAAAACCTGGAGACTCAGGTTCCAGTCCACTTGGCAAGCAGACCATCTTCTTGGACTATCTGCCTACAACTGCTCACCCCCCCCCCTTTCTGGGGCTGCTTTCCTTTGTACTGTGCTCGCTGCTTGGGAAGATCTTATGATCTGTACCCTCTCAATTGTTCCCCCATCACAGAAAGTTCCAACCCCAACTGGCATCCCCACCATAAACTGCCGGTATTCCTCCCCAGATGCATCAAGAGGAAAAACGTTAGTATTTGGTAGAGTGAGCCAAAAGACTTTTGATTACACTATTATTAATAATTTTTTTTTAAACAGAAAAAGTAAAGTCTCTACTTGGTTCTCTGGTGTCTCTACGACATAGGCCAGAATCAGAAATCCTGCTCTGCAAAGGAAGTCATCTGGTTTGGAAATCTAAGTACCACTTAACTAGTGCTTTGGAGGACATGGTTGCAAAAGGCACAGCCTGGGGCTGTATCTGTCACGGCAAGTCTGGGCTCACACCGAGCAGGTGCCAACTACCCAAAGGGAACATGGCTGGTCCTACCACAGCTTCTGTCTTGACTTTTGCTTTTGGACTTTTTGTTTTCCTTTGTTTTGTTCTGTCCTAAAGAGAAAAGAGATAGAAAGACCGAAGTAGCTGCAGGAACCTACAGGAGCCTGACATGATGGAACTTTTCCTTCCACCCTGGAAAGAAAGATCACCAGGGGCTGCACACACCCCTTTCTGGGGGCTCCACTTCAATTCCGTTTTCAATATGTGTTGAATCAAATCCCAGAGCTTTCTAAATGGGCACTCTGGATTGCTCAGAGTGCTCCTCATATGCGAGCTAAGAACTTGGGAAGGAAAGCTAAACCTCTTAGGGTCCCTGAAAAATGGGAACTATTGAGAAATAATACTGACCACTTAGGGTTCCACGAGCTCCAGCAAGTCACACCACGGCTCCCCATCTCTGGTGCAACAGGTACATGCATGCTTGGGCTCTGGAGCCAGAACAGCCGGCTTGGAATCCTGCCTCTGTCACTTACTAAGTATGATCTTGGGTGACTTTCTTAACTTTTATGTGTCTCAGCATCCTGAGTTCTTTTATCCCCCTTCAGAGCACCAGTAAGAGGAATAAATCCATAAATTTTACACACAAGATACTCAGAAGAGAACTGACACAGTTCTGTTTGTAATTAGGGTTACTCTATTATTGCTATTATCTGCCTCACCAGATCTTGCATGAACTATGGAAAATAACAAATTTAGGACATAGAGTTTCCATTCAATAAATATTAGTTTACCTTTCAAAACAAAAAGAAGTTAAATGATTAATGATCAAGTATCTTCATATCCATTTTGTTCTATAGTTAAGGGTGCTCAGCCAGGATTTGTGCCCCATTCTGGGGGATTCTTGCCTTCCACAGAGATGATCCAAGCAAAAAAGACCACTGCGTATCCCTCCTGGGGGCCTCCCACTTCTCAGAACAAGGATACCACACCTGCTGGATCTCAGAGCAACACCTCCCCATTTTTCAGCTTCAGGCAAAATGACAGTACACAGCTAAACCACACAGTTGCTGTGGGAAGACCAATAACCACCCAATAGAAATTTACTGTAAGTGATTAAAATGGGGGTGAGTAGAAATGACCTCATGATTATTTTAAGAAACCAAAAAGAAAAGCAACTGATCCGTTACCTCCAGAGAAGGATTCTGACCACCACAGTTCATTATTTCCAGCTCAAACTTACGGTTTCGACAACACCAAAAGAAATTGTGTCCCTTACCCTTGCTTCTCCCTACCAATCTGTTAATCTCTCTGCGTTGACATGGGGCACAGTCCCTCTGGTTTAACGAGGCTCGTTATTTTTGGAGAAACCTGCCCAGGGAGGCTAGCTGGCCAGCACCTTCTTTAGAACCAGGAAGGTTCTCTTCAGAAATCCTACTTGCGGACGTTAATCAATTCTTCTCATACTTCTCAACTGGTGCCAGAAGTAACTAAAGGAAGAATATCGATAACCAGCCCCTTGGGTGGAATCTGTCGGTTACTGGGGTGGGGGAAGGGAGGCCGGGGAGGAGGTGGGAGGGGGCAGGGAAAAGTATAAAGTGACTTCAGTGATTGTCACTCTGTGCTTCAGGATGCCACTGACAGATCAAGTACATCAGGCAGGGCTCAGCCAAATGTGTTCATTTCCCCTGACTCAGACTTCCAGGCTCCTGTAAGACTGAGCCAACTCCAGGCTAGGGAGGAGCAAAGGGGGTGGGGGGCCTTGCCATATCCTCAGAAGAACACATTTTAAAGGCATTTAAGGTTAGAAAAGATCACCACTCCCGGGGTACCTGGGTGGCTCTGTCGGTTAAGTGTCCGACTCTTGGTTTCGGTGCAGGTCATGATCTCAGGGTCCTGGGATCCGAGCCCCGAATGGGGCCCACGATCAGCGCAGAGTCTGCTTGTCCCTCTCACTCCCCCTCTGCCCCCCCCAACTTGCATGCACTCTCTCTCTCTAAAATAAATAAATGAATGAATCTAGAAGGAAGGAAGGAAGGAAGGAAGGAAGGAAGGAAGGAAGGAAGGAAGGAAG
>NW_022589722.1:17602657-17654114 GCF_004348235.1 Phoca vitulina | reverse complement strand
AAGGAAGGAAGGAAGGAAGGAAGGAAGGAAGGAAGGAAGGAAGGAAGAAGGAAAGGACAAACGAACCACCATTCTTCTTCTCCCATTCACACACAAAACTCACAAAATAGGACATGTTGACAAAATACCTGGTCCTGCTCATGTAAAAGCTCGGAACCCACCTTGTGTTCCTCCCCTACCCAGCCAACCCCTCTTTGTCCATGAGGACCTCTCAGAGACAATGCCAAACTCAACTTTCTGCAGGGCAACAACCCTCTGTGCTCCCAGAATGTTCTCAAGGGAACTTAGGTCTCCTCTTACCCCCTTCCCTGCCATTGGATCTGAAGAGTTGAATTTATTTTTTGAATAGGTGATGAAGCCATACAGTACCCTCCCCAAGGCCCCCCAAAGGCATGAAAGGTTACATACAATGAAAATATGCCTTCCGTTCTCCCCCACAGCTTCCCAAGGCAGCCACAGTCTCTCCACAGATGCTCACAGAACATATACTGGGCGCTGGAAGCCAGTCTCTCCACAGATGCTCACAGAACATACACTGGGCGCTGGAAGCCCGCTGCCAGCCCTGGGCTGCAAACCTTCTCGCTGATACCAGCTCCCGTGTGTCCCTCCCAGAACGGTCTGGGCTTACAGGCCTGTGGTGCATGTGTTGGCTATGTGGATTACCTCTGTCTATATTGTGGTAAAACAGACCTAACACAAATTTGACCATTTTAACCATTTTTAAGCATATGGTTCAGAGCCTTAAATATTCACCTCGCTGCTAGAATATTCACCTTGCTGTGCAACCATCACCACCATCCATCTCCAGAATGTTTTCACCTTCCCTAAACTAAAACTCCATACCCATTAAACACTAATTCCCCCTTCCCTCCCCCCCACGCCCTGGCAAGCACCGCTCTCCCTGCTGTCTCGAGGAAGTTGACCCCCGCCCCCAGGTACCGCACATAAGGGGAAGCATACAGTATTTGTCCTTTTGTGACTGAGGTTTCATTTATCATAACGTCTTCACGGCTCATCCATGCTGTAGCCTGTGTCCCAATTTCCTTCCTTTTGGGGGCACCCGGCTGGCTCAGTCAGTAGAACACGCGACTCTTGATCTCGGGGTTATAGGTTCTAGCCCCATGTTGGGTGTAGAGATGACTTAAAAATAACATCTTTAAAAAAAAAAAAAAGAATTTCCTTCCTTTTTAAGGCTGGATAATATCCCACTGTATGTATATACCACCTTTTGTTTATCCGGTCATTTCTTGACGGACATATGGGCTGTTGCTACTTTTTGGCTATTGGGAATAATGCTGCTATGAACATGAACATATAAATATCTGTTCGGGTCCCTACTTGCCATTTTTGGGGGTTAACATACCCAGAAGTGGAACTGCTGGATCATATGATAATTCCACACTGACGTTTTGAGGACCCGTCATACTGTTTTCCACGGCAGCCGCACGTGGGTTATTTTTAAAACAAATGTTAGCATATTCTCCACAACGTTCTACACTACCATTTCAAAAGCACTTCACACTTTTCTCAGTTAAGGAAAGATGAAGTTACTTGTTAATCCCAGCTTGATCCCTCACATCCAAGATGTTGCAAACAGAATAACAGACATGAAAGTTGCTAGAAAGGAAAACGCAGTGATATTATTATCCAGTTATTATTTACGGTATACCCACAGGGCGTCTGATCATCTTTACTCCCAAAATAGCTCTTCCCCCTCCAGATTAGCTGTCCTGAAATAACTTTTGCTGCCCTTTCCTCAACTGTCTTCCCCTGTCCCCCATGAAATGGAGCAAGGAACAAACGTGTCTCTAAAACGTTTGCAGACGAATGCACGCTGAATAAATATCCCACCCTCAAAAGGGGGATTTGAAAGCAAGAGGCGATGGCCAAAATTCTATTTCAGCACATCCACTGGGCCACCCTGGAAATTTTTAGAATGTTAGAACCACTTCATAAATGTCAGACAGGGAGGTTTAAAGAAATCAAAAAGAGAACACTCGTTATTTTTGTTTTAGTGAAAAGAAAGAACTAAAGAGAGCCTACATGCAGGCTGAACACAGAGCACTTTTAAAGAAAAGGGTCTTATGGGCACCGAGAAGAAACTCTCCAAAAGGGATGTGAAGGGAGATTGTCATTTAAGACATGAACTTCTCAGACATGTGATGAATCACCCTGTAGGCTGACACAACTTCATGTAGGTCACCTTCAAGGATATTAGCATCTCCGGAGCAAAGCCGAAGACTGCCAATTCATCACCAAAGGAGGACAGAAAGACCAGAGCAGGTGAAAACTGTGTGCGTGTGCGTGTGCGTGTGTGTGTGTGTGTGTGTGTGTGCCTGTGTCTGTGTTTAAAACAAACAACAAGGGGCGCCTGGGTGGCTCAGTCATTGGGCGTCTGCCTTCGGCTCGGGTCATGATCCCGGGGTCCTGGGATCGAGCCCCGCATCGGGCTTCCTGCTCGGCCGGGAAGCCTGCTTCTCCCTCTCTCACTCCCCCTCCTTGTGTTCCCTCTCTCGCTGTGTCTCTCTGTGAAATAAATAAAATAAAATCTTTTAAAAAAATAAAAATAAAAACAAATAAATAAATAAAACAAACAACAAACAAAAAGGGTTGCTGGAGATCATCCCAGAGATGAAGAAGTAATTTTCTGACTTGATCTCAACCTTAAGCCCAGGGAGCAAAATCTTAGAGGAAAAGTTCAGTTTCTACTCCACTTCTTCAATTCAACCCACACATGTGATTCAATAACACCATGCTTCCAGAATGAAAACGTGTGCCATTTTAGGGCTTCAAAATTCTTGCTGGCTTACTGCGGGCCACCTGGAGCCCTTGTCGCCAATGCTCATTAGTTTTGTAATTAGAGGGGATGGAATCTCCACGTTCCCAGACGGATCGCTGCGGTTTTAGCCATTTGCAACTTCCCCCATAGGCCCTTGACATGCGTCAATCACTTCTGATTTTGCTGAGGCATGAATCTGAGTCCAGAGCATCCAGGCAAGAGAAGGGGAGGTCAGGAGGGTGGCCTCAGGTCACCAGAGACCTGCCCTTATGGCCTGATGGCTTGGGGTTTCTAGCTCCTGCACGCTCACACACTGTCTCATTCTTTCTTTGCAAAAATAAGGCTCTCCCCAAAAAGTTGCCTGCCAGAACTATTGATAGAAGCGAAGCTAAAATAAAAAAGTCTAGGAATTAATGGTTCTTAGCTAAAAAATGGTGACTGAGATGCTACCTATGTTCTTCTTATGGATCCTAAATTATAATAAATTGTAAAACATAGGTCAAATCAGGGGCGCCTGGGTGGCTCAGTCGGCTGGGCGTCTGCCTTCAACTCAGGTCATGGTCCTGGAGTCCTGGGATCGAGCCCCACAGTGGGCTCCCTGCTCAGCGGGGAATCTGCTTCTCCCTCTCCCTCTGCCCCTTCCCCCGCTCATGCTCTCTCTCTCTCTCTCCCTCTCTCAAATAAATAAAATCTTAAAAAAAAAAAAAATAGGTCAATTCAATGGCACACTTTATTTATGCATGTTATTTAGGATTCTTATTCCCATATTTAGGTAACTGTTAAAAGTCTGAAAAGATTACTGAAGTCTCTCAAACTATGCTTTGCTATATATTCCGCCATTGTGACTGACAGTTTGAGGGTTCCTGAGCAACAAGGTCCTGCCTTGTCCTGCCTTTCTCAGTCCCTTACACTTCCATCTTCTTCCTGAGCATCTTATAATTCCACTGTGCAGCCATCCCACTTTTAGGAGACAAGCCCTATTTTAAATATTTCATCTTACAGTCCCCATCCTGACACACAGGTTTTCATCCACATGCCCCTACTTTTAATTCAGAAAGTATAGCAGTTGCATCTGTAATATATGATAAATACTAGGTTTGATGCATTATCTTCTCAAAACCTCTCAGGGAGGTACAAGTATTATTATCCATATTTTTACGGATGCAGAGACAGAGAAGGGAAATAAATTGCCCAAGGTCACACAGCGGGTAGGTGCTGGAGCCAGGAATAAACACAGGGCTATTGTGTGGCCAAGCCTGGATTCTCTGCTATCACAAGAAGAAAGTGATAAGTGGAATTATCAGTTAGCGCGGGTAGCAGGGGGTTAGCAAATATACAGATAACTTTTTGCTTTCTAAATTCTACTGCCCAGCTCTGCAATTGACTAGCTGTGTAACTTTGGGTAACACTTCCCTGTGCACTGCAATTCTCTGTGCTTCAGTTTCTTCATCCGTAAAATGAGCATAATAGCAGCACCTGCCTTATAGAATTCCCATGTGGATGAAACATGTTTAGTGCTAACACTGCGTCTGGCACGTGAGAAGTGCGTGTGTGTAGTAGTGAGCTTTTTGTTATTGGTACTTGAACTTCCTAGGTCTTAATTACTCAAAACTCAGCACTGCTCAAAATATGCACAGGGAATGCTTCCCAATGATGAATGACGGAATACTGAATTAGGATATGGATTGGAAATTGGGGCGCTGATCCCAAGTGTCAAATAATTTGGCCAACTGACCTACAATGTTCACACAAATAAGCCAGGAAGAAAACAATCTAGTGGTGGAAAGAAATTGAGTGGATTTGGGGGAGCCTGGCTGGCTCAGTCGGTGGAGCATGAGACTCTTGATCTCGGGGTCGTGAGTTTGAGCCCCATGATGGGTGTAGAGATTACTTTTAAAAAAAGGAAATGGAGGGATACCTGGGTGGCTCAGTTGTTAAGCGTCTGCCTTCAGCTCAGGTCATGATCCCAGGGTCCTGGGATCAAGCCCCCGCATCGGGCTCCCTGCTCGGCGGGAGGCCTGCTTCTCCCTCTCCCTCTCCCACTCCCTCTGCTTGTGTTCCCTCTCTCACTGTGTCTCTCTCTGTCAAGTAAATAAATAAAATCTTTAAAAAAAAAAAAAAAAAGGAAATGGAGTGGATATATGATGCCGGGTGTAGAAAGTGCTGAATAATGGTATGGGCAAAAATTTTTTTTAATTTTCTTGAACACCTAACTGTAGACTACAGATAATGACTTCTTCCCAAAGCACACAGTGTGTGTGTGTGTGGGTGGGGGGACAATTTTACAATGGAGAAATGACAAACACCACCTCAGCCAGTGATCAAGGCCACATCAACAGTGATAAGTCTTGTTGTAAGTAGGTACCCTTGACTCTTGATGTGATGGGACACCAATGGCACTTGACCGTGGTCTTCCTCCTCAAATCCCAAAACCCCAGTCAATTCCTGAGAAAAACATCAGATAAATCCCAATTGAGGAATAGTCTATAAGAAAACATAACCAGCACTCCTCAAAATAGTCATGATCACCAAAAACAAGAAATGTCTGAAGATCTATCACAGCCACATGCCTGAGGAGACATGACAACTAAGTAATGTGGTGTGCTGGGTGGGATCCTGGGCCAGGAAAAGAACACGAGGTTAAAAACCAAAGAAATCTAAATAAAATGTGGACTTGAGCTAGTAATAATGGACCAGTATCAGTTCACTGGTTATGATAAACGTCCATGCCAGTGTCAGACGTTACAGGGCGGCAGGGTACACGGGAACTCTGTATGAGCTCCACTATCAGTACTAACATTTCCCGAAATCTAAAGCTATTCTAGAATCTAGAGAGCAGTAAAGAGATTATTTAAATTTCTACTGAATAGCCAACTCAAAAACCTCGGGGACCAGGCCAGGCAGAAATCCATCTACAGTTTCCTCATGAGCAGTGTGATTCGGTGAGGTTCACCTGTGATCCGACTGCTAGAAGACACAGCCAAGATTTCCACCCAGGCCGGACCTCAGAGCTCACCCAGGCAATTGGTTGGCCTTGCTGCCCCCTTACAGGATGGAAAACCCGTGTGGTCTCTCAAGACCAATGGCAGGGGCGCCTGGGCGGCTCAGTCGTTAAACAACTGCCTTCGGCTCAGGTCATGGTCCCGGGGTCCTGGGATCGAGCCGCGCATCAGGCTCCCTGCTCCACAGGAAGCCCGCTTCTCCCTCTCCCACTCCCCCTGCTGTGTTTCCTCTCTCACTGTGTCTCTCTCTGTCAAATAAATAAATAAAATCTTAAAAAAAAAAAAAAAAGACCAAAAGCACCCAGGCATGTGGTTAAAGCCCCCCCCCCCCCCCCGCCCGCCCCGATTGGCTGTGTCCATGGACAAGCGCAGCCCACGGCCCTAGGATTTGCTGTTTTAGATCTTCTGGGTCTCACAACCACACTCCAATCCAAGATGACATCTTCCCAAGCTGGGGCACAATTTAAACCAATTTAAAATGTATTTGAGGACGCCTAGATGGCTCAGTCAGTTGAGCTTCTGACTCCTAGTTTTGTTTCAGGTTGTGATCTCATGGGTCCTGAGATCAAGCCCTAAGGCGGGATCCCCGCTAGGCAGGGAGCCTGCTTGAAGATTCTCTCCCTCTGCCCCTCCTCCCACTCACGTGCTCACGCATGCTCTCTTTCTCTCTAAAATAAATGAATAGGGGCACCTGGGTGGCTCAGTCGTTAAGCGTCTGCCTTCGGCTCAGGTCATGATCCCAGGGTCCTGGGATCTAGTCCCACATCGGGCTCCCTCCTCAGGGGGAAGCCTGCTTCTCCCTCTCCCACTCCTGCTGCTTGTGTTCCTGCTCTCGCTATCTCTGTCTCTGTCAAATAAATAAATAAAATCTTTAAAAAATAAATAAATAAAATAAAATAAAATAAATGAATAAATCTTTAAAATAAATAAATAAATACATAAATAAATAAAATGTATCTGAGCTCTTCATTCTCTGTCTCATTCCAAAATGACATGATGATGGAAGCTGTGAGCTGGCGTTCTCCCAGCAACTACTCCTTCCCACCCCACACACCTGTGCGCAATGTGGTGTGTAGCCCAAGAGCAGTCTGGACTTGCCTGGACCTGACAGCCAAGCAGTGCTCTCCTAATAGGCTTCTAGAACACTTCCCTGTGGAGCTAAGGTTCTTCGGACTGCTGCCTCTGACTCAAACTGAATTTTCCAAAGATCAAGGATTTGAAGCTACAGACACTAGTGCTGGACAGCAAGTCCCTCAGCCATCAACCACATTCTGGGCACCGAGAAGGGGCGGGGGTTGGAAGAGAGCAAAGACGAACCAGACTGGAAGCCTCTGTCAAAGGCACGCACAATCAGCAGAGACATGACACAAGCATCATCACCATCACACTAAATACCCACCAGATACTGTTGGCTTGGCTCTTGGATGAGTATTTTAGAAATATTCTCTTACTTAATGCTTGAAAAATCTCTGGGAGGTGGTTGCTGTTTATCTCTACTTTACAGATGAAGAGAGCAAGGGGTAGAGGCGCAGAGTTAACTTGTAAGCAGAGCCGAGATGAACGTGGTTGGGGGCGCCTCAGTGGCTAAGGCCGTTGAGCGACCCACTCTTGATTTCAGCTCAGGTCCTGATCTCAGTGTCCTGGGATCGAGGCCCTCGTCGGGCTCCCCACTCAGCAGGGAGTCTGCTTGAGGATTTCTCTCCCTCTCCCTCTGCCCCACCCCCATGCCAAATAAATAAATTAATTAATTTAAAAAAGAAAAAAGATGAGTGCATTTGACACGATCCGGAACCCGAGCTCCCCCCTACCCAAGGAAGAAGGTGATACGTGGTATCATGGGCTATTGTAGGTGACCGGAAGAACAGTGAAGCAAGGGCAAGGGCAGTTTATGTAAGGATATTTCCTGGGCAGGCGAGGCCTAAGATTCTGCATTTCTAAACTCTAACGATGGTAATGCTGATGCCACTGGTCCTCGGGCACACACTGAGCAGGAGCCCTTACCGAGCAACAAAGACCATAAACTCAGAGTCAGTTCTATCTGAAGGGGAGGCTGGCCTCATTGGACTTACATCCTGGGTTTATGGACACCAACACCAGACTTAAATTAAGTGGTCTTAGTCTGTCCTAAAAGGGTATGAGAAAGTACTATCATTTTTCATCAACTCCAAGACACCATTTCTCAGCCTTTCTGAACCCATGTCCCTAAGATGCTTTCTCGGTCCGTCATGTCCCTGGTTAGGCAAGAAGACTTGGCCAGCTTTACTCTCAGCATTTTATATATAGAAAAAGAAAATAACCGATTGAATAGATATGCTTTATCAAATTATAGTCTCTCCCCCCTTCTAATGCACATCCCCTCTATACGTTGCTGACCCGCCATGGAAGATAGCTGAACTAATAGATATCATAAAGGAAAAGTTAATGTAATATAATAAAAAGGACTGTCTTCACAATCTAACTGTATACAGGATTCTAGAATGAATCTGCTCATCATTTACATTGAACCCAGAGCTATGATCGCTTTCATGCGTCTATGTGTAAATACATCTTTAAATTAAATTTTCTAAAGCACCACAAATGAATCCACGATCCTGTTTTAGGAAATAATGCCCTGGTTTATAACTCTGAGGTTACCTCTGGTTAAATGAATGTCATCACAGACACATAAGGCAGTGTGCTCCACGTTCCCCCCAGCCCTCCCCATCTGCTCGGTGTACCCATATGGATTTAATTTTAGTAGACATTGAGCCACCTTGGCAATAGCAGAGGAGAAGATGTTTTCAAATGCCTCCATTCCACAATGTAAGGTTTATGCTCCTTGAGGTAAGCAACATTCCACATTGCTTCTGGAATGCAGCACAAGGAGTCAGTGTGAGATCTGGCCCTGAGGTTTAAGGACATGGAGACCTCATCGCGACGAACAGATCAGAACACCCAGACGTTAAGACCCTAGTACGCTACAACAGTCTGCAGTGTAGACCCAGTGCATGGTGACCCACGGGGCGCCAAGGACAGACACCCCCAAAGACGGCTGCTACCGACTGAACAGGACACAGTGTCAGGCTTTGTTGGCTTTAGGCTCCTCTGTCATTCCACACAGAAATGCAGGTGAAGGGGGTCGCCACGGGGATGTCAGGGATGGAGCCCCGGAACTACGACTCGGCCCACAGACTCCTAAGGGCAGGGGATCAGAAGGAATAATGTAACATCTTTTCGCACGTCCAAGTTTTCTTACAAGAAGAAACAGCTCCCTCCAGGACTGACTTTTTACAACCCAACATGTAGTCTTCCGGCCCAGAATCCTTGCCGCCGCACTTTTACAGAAATGCAAATGTGTCAGTTCTTACCATAATGAGTTCCTTTTTAAAAAAATGTATAATTCCCCTCTTAAATTGCCTAATGAAGACGGGGTGGTGCAGCTAATCAGAAACTTGGCTTCTGCAAACTAAAAATAGTCATGCTCCTTAATAAAATAAAACTTAAAAAAATGTTAGCCCTTATGTTTTCTGGTGCTTCCTAAACCGGGATGCAAACAGAAATAATCAAAACAACAAAGCTCCTAAGAAATCAGTCTACACGCACACGACGGTCCTCAACCTGGCCGACTGGAGATTTCACAGAGCTTCGGGGCCCCCTCACCTCTCACAGCAGGAACCACACGAGGCCAACACGGGATGACCCACCAAATCCTTCCTTCCTGGAAGGAAACATTCAGGAGACAGCGGCTTCTCTCACTTCCTCCACGGGATCGGCTGAAATCCATCCACGTGGCAACCTTCCGATCTGTGCTTCTCATGTTATACAAATGAATTTAGAAGTCCCTTGGCGCTAAGGGAAGCATCCAAGGAAATGGAAATAGCTACATAGGAACCATGAGGGGCAAGAGGCTAACTCCGCCGCGTTAGAACACCCTGATTCTTGCTCTATCCCCCTGGCTCTGAGAAAAGAGTTGAGAAGCCACATTTTGAGAGCAGCTGGGGAACCACAGACAACCCCAGGGCCGGTGTCTCCATACGTGGTGTCTCTTACACCATCAAAGAAAAGTGACCCAGAGCACCGGTCTTTGGCATTCATTTTGCCGCCCTTCTTCCTTAATAAAATATTCTGAACTGAGACACCGAATGTGTCACAGAAATATTTAGTACGTTGGTTTGAGGAATAAGTTTACCCCTAAAACTTCTATCAGCGGGACATGAATTATCTTGAAGGAAAAAAAGAGCTCAGTCACTTCAAAATGAACTCTGCCAAGAAAACCACATTTTAATTTTCCTTTTCTATTAAAAAGAAGGAAAGAAAGAAAAAGAAAAAAGCTAGCATCTCTACTAACCCAAGACCTTCCTTTCATGATGAGGTAACTTAATTCTTATTTAGAAGAGGGGGAGGGGTGGAAGTTTAGTTTCTCTGGGAAGAAATGCCTTCACATTGCCAGCTTCAGGCCAATCCAGTGAAGACACAAACAGGACATGAGTGATACCCGAAAAGACTTATTCTGGAAAAGCTGCATGTGACTCACTCTGAACATGCATTGACTAGAAGGTGTGCTTTCTTTTCATTGCTTATTGATTGATCTGCATTTGCTACGGGCTGCCCGAGCCTTAACGATCCACAAACCACCACTTACATGTCTCAGGGGAGCATAATTTGGAAGGAAATGTGTTGAGAAGTATCCTTTTGTAATGCCAATAACCCTCCCACGTATTCTGTTTTTGTTGGAAAGTCCGGATTCAAGGGGCCCTGGGACACACACAACCATCCAAATGAGACTTCATGAAAAGTGCTCTAAATCTTAATAATCCTCCCTGCCTAATATCTTGCCAGTGGTCATTTTTTTTTTTCCAGAATCAGAGAAAACTAAATTGACAGTTAAACTAACCTGACACCTTCCCCCTAGTACTTCACAGAATACCCACACTTTGGTCCTTGGTGCCAAGACAAAGTGCAACCGAGTGCAAAACACCAAATGAATCTATGATGCTGGGAGAGCTTGATCATGTTCATAAGTGTATTAAACTTTTTGCAGTTCTCCCGAACTCAGGGCTCCTCAGCTTCCTCAATTCCTGGTCTGCAATCCAAGGAGGCTGACAATGAAATCGATAGCCACCATGGCAGGATGTGATGAGTAGAGTAATGGAGGCAGGTTCAAAATATGATGGGAACTCAGGAAAGTATGATCGAATGTGTTGGGGGTAGAGGGGTTCCAGAGATGTGGGACTGGTCAAGGAAAAAGATATGACCAGGAGAGTCAATGACACACAACAACCATTATTGGGAGTCTGGGGGTGGGGTGGGGGTGGGGGGACACTTAGACAGGGCTTCATGAGACGGGGAAGTCCCTCACTGCAAGAGACCATCCAGGGGCTTCGCTCAGGGTCCACCATTCAGAAGGGGACAAGGACTAGGGAACTCCCTGCAGGGAAAGCAGATAGGAGAGGAGGTTTACGAATCTAAGTGACATTACTCAGCAGCATCGGGGAGTCTTTGAGTCTCAGAGCTCCAAAGGGCAGGAGCAGCTTGGGGTCTTATAACCACAGGGCTCTATCTTATCAATGACCAACAGATGCTGGGTATAGTTTCGCGGGATATGCAAAGCAGGCAGGCCCTTACGGCGAAAAAATCTGTATGTTTGGGCTATTTTTAAAACATTGGATGCATAAAAAACTGAGTCTGGTGCCAGGTTTTTGAGCTACAGGGTCTTAGCCTGCACTGAAGAAATAAAAAGCTAGGAGCCAATACAGTGGCCATCTTTTGCACATTTATGTAACAGGAGGCAGAAGGGAGAATCTTCAGAGAGGAGGCTGTGAACTAGACCTTGCGATAAACTTTGCCAGTCAAAAAAGCAAGGGATAACTAGACTCCTCGTGGTGATCACTGTAATGTCTATAAATGCTGTATCGCCATGCTGTACACTTGCAACTAGTATTGTATGTCAACTGTACTTCAATTTAAAAAAAAAAAAAAGACAAGAGAAAGCAGTCTTGGCAGAGGAACTGCAAAAAGGGACAGGCACAGAGACATGGCAGCTTCCAGGCCTGGCTGTTCAAGGCAACAAGACGGGCCATGGGGGATTGGTGGGGCTGGAAGCCAGGGCGTGAGGGAAGGAGGTGGCCAGAGAAAAGGCTAGAAAGAAATGAGCCCAACACATGACATGGCGCCTGAGAGCACGAGTCCAATTCCGATTTCACTACTTTTTCTCAGGTCCCATTAGGTAGGTTACTTACTCTCTCTAGCTTCCATGCCTTCAGCTATCAAAGAGGGTTCTAAATGGCCAGCTATTCCACCTGTTATCAATATGTCAGCAGACAACCATAGTAATGACCTGGCCTTGGACCCCATGCCAAGGAAGGCTAACTCCATGCCACTGATTGCAACGCCAAAGGACTACCTATCTATAAACCAAGACAGTTGACCAGACCAGATCTGTGCTGGGAGAACCTGCATTGGACAGGGGAGAGGCAGGAGGCAGGGAAACCAGGAGACTACTGCACCAGTCCTGGCGACGGATGCTGAGGGCCTCAACTAGAACAATAACAGAAGGATTGACATGAAGGAGAGGAATCCCCAAGACATTTCTCATACAGTGTGTCAACAGGGGTTGAGAGGAAGAAAGGATGAGGGAGAGGAAAAAAAATGAAGATTTCAAGGATGCTTTCTGGGGATTTCCGAATCCCTTCTCTCCATGGCCCTTAATCTTGAAAGGAAAGGGCTTTGGCGGAAAGAAGCAAGGCTATAATCTTGGAACAATTCTTCCTAGGAGAAAAAGTCAGTTTCTGACACAGTACTTTAAAAAAAGGGAAAGGAGGGGCACCTGGGTGGCTCGGTTGGTTAAGCCTCTGCCTTCGGCTCAGGTCATGATCCCAGGGTCCTGGGATCGAGCCCCGTGTCAGGCTCCCTGCTCAGCGGGAAGCCTGCTTCTCCCTCTCCCACTCCCCCTGCTGCGTTCCCTCTCTGGATGTCTCTCTCTCTGTGGAATAAATAAAAAATCTTTAAAAATAAAATTAAATAAATAAATAAAGGGAAAGGAAGGGGCACTTGGGTGGCTCAGTTCGTTAAGCATCTGACTCTTGATTTCAGCTAAGGTCACAATCTCAGGGTCATGAGATCCAGCCCCACATGGGGCTCGTGCTGAGCATGGAGCATGCTTAAGATTCTCTCTCTCTCCCTCTCCCTCTGCCCCTCCCCCTCCCATAAAGTAAATAAATAAATTATAAAAAGGAGAAGGAAGATAAATGTGGGGTAAGTGTGACTCATAGAAAACGTGAAGGCTAGCTAGAGCTCCATTACATTGGCCTCACTGGGGTTTACAGCAGGAGAGGGGCATCTGTCTTCCTCAAGACTTTAATGAGTCCTGAGTCCATGTGATTTCTCAACAAACCACCTCTACCACGAAAGACTCTTGCAGAGCATTTAAGTCATGAATAAGGGTCTACAGAACAAATCTCTTCATTTATTCAAAAGGCTTCTGAAGTAGAAAAAACTCAGCTTCCACATCCTCCCAGAGCTAAGGATTTTGAACCCATCGTGTTTTGGAAACTCCAGAGGTGAGTCAGGAGGCTCGATACCCAGACAATACTTTGAGAAGACCCTCATGGAGATTCAAGGCATCTTGAATCTTTGAGGCTTGTAACCACATGAATGGAAGCAGCAAAATAAAACCTAACAAATTCTTAACCTACATTCAAAGGTAGAGGGGCACCTGGGTGGCTCAGTCAGTTAAGCATCTGCCTTCGACTCAGGTCATGATCCCAGGGTCCTGGGATTGAGCCCCACATCGGGCTCCCTGCTCGACGGAGAGCCTGCTTCTCCCGCTCCCTCTGCCTCTCCTCACTGCATGTGCTTGCTCTCTCTCTCTCAAATAAATAAAATCTTTAAAAAAAAAAAAATGGTAGGTAAAGTTTTTTCTTCCTTTCATCAACTTTTCCTGCAACATTATAATTAAGCTGCCAAATGGATTATGAAGGGTTTTTTTTTTTAAAGAGATTTTATTTTTTATTTATTTGACAGAGAGAGAGACAGCCAGAGAGGGAACACAAGCAGGGGGAGCAGGAGAGGGAGAAGCAGGCTTCCTGCAGAGCCGGGACCCCGATGTGGGGCTCGATCCCAGGACCCTGGGATCATGACCTGAGCCGAAGGCAGATGCTTAACGACTGAGCCACCCAGGCGCCCCTGGATTATGAAGGTTTTATGCTCTTCTCTCTCTTACTCCTTAACTGTCAATGTGCTCGCCAGCCTTAATGTCCATTTCTGTCACACAGGGCATTGTAGGCTGTAGTCACTCTGCCACCCTCTAGGTAAGAAAAGGTGCCCAAAGTACATGGACATTGAGCAAACTGTGCAATGGAATAAAGCAGGAGCTAAAATGGTCAAAAATGGAAAATAAGAGGGCAAATTAGGAAGTAAGGACATGGAGGAAGTTATAGGCTAAGATCAGAAATGATGATCATGATGATCATGATGATGGGGTGATGGCAGTGATGGTGGTGGGGGTGGTAACTACTGAGCAATTACCTCTTGAACAAGTACTACCGGTTGTCCCCTAATATCCAATCTCTCCTTCTTACATGGTAATCGAGTTCTTAGTGAGATACCAACTAAAGCCTAAAATTTCCCTAACTCACTTTTGAATAATGTGGTCATATGACTACGTTCTAGTCAATGGGATGAAACAGAGACATGGCAACTTTCAGGCCATATACCTTCCACTTCCCTTTTCCACTTCCTGGCTGGAATGTAGAAATGATGGCAGGAACTAAAGCCTTGGACCACGAGATGAAAGGCACATATTAAGGATGGCAACACAACAAAGTAAAGAAAGTTGGGTACTTGGTCATTGTGGAACTTCCATAACCAGCCCTAGGCCGTCTACTCTGGTCATACATCAGAGAGCAATGAACTTTGACTTTTTGAAGGCACTATTAGTTTGAGCCTCTCAGAACAGCTAACCTGATAAAACTCTGTGCCAGGTACAATGCTGTACACATTACATGCATTATCTCATTTAATCCATACGCAACTCTCTAAGGTAGATACTATGGTTATCTTCATTTTGCCATGGAGGACACGGGGACCCAGGAGGAAAGTCACTTGTCTAAGCTTTCCCAGTGAAGCAAATGGCCAGGGCTTTAGTTCAACAAGGCAGCCAGATTCCAGGGTTTGGAATATGACACCTCCTTGCCACACAACCAGTTGACTTGAACCAAGAAAGGAATCTGACCAACTTCCAAAAATGTAAACCTGGCTTAACAATCTCCCCAGCCAAGGGTGAACGGGCACAATTCCTCGGCTGTTCTTAACGAGTCCAGTCTCCAGGTGATCAGTCGGCCCTTCATCTCCTCCCCCAGAGTCAGGCAGGCTCAGGGAGAGACTCTACTACCTCCATGCTGGTCTCCTCGCGGCCACGGGGCTGTCTGAGCATGGCAGGGTGCGGGCACAGCTGCTTCCTGTCATCAGCGGCTCCCTCCACCCTAGACTGAGGTCCTGTGAGCCCGGGGACAGGCTGACCACATCTCTTCTCGCCTCCCTTCCAGAAGGTACGGTCCCCCTCGGGGGCTCCTGCGGAGTGGCACAGTTCAGAGAGAATGGCGAAGCCGGACACAGCCGCACCAGGAAATGCCGGCACTGCTTTGAAAACAGCCAGGACGCCGCTCTTTCTTCACAAGCTGTCAAATCACGAATAACTAAGAAGTCCCCCGGAGCACCCGGAGTGAGGAAGGAGTGTAAAATTCTACCTGGACGCCCAAGGACAGCAGTACAGAGTATACTCACTGACCTTTCTCACGACCTCAGAAATTTCTCCCGGACTCAGTCTCCCCTTCCAAGGAGGGGCATGCGGAAGAAGAGCCACAGGCGCCCCAGCTCCCAGGTTGCGGGGTGCTAAAAGCAATGGCTGCCCACATTTTCAAATGAAGAGTGAGTTCATGTTTCCTTTCCTCAGCAGTTTCATTGAAATTTTACCGTGCAAGGGCGCCAGGGTGGCTCAGGCGGTTAAGCAGCTGCCTTCGGCTCAGGTCATGATCCCAGGTCCTGGGATCGAGTCCTGCATCGGGATCCCTGCTCAGCGGGAAACCTGCTTCTTCCTCTCCCCCTGCTGCTCCCCCCTGCTCGTGCTCTCTCTCGCTCTCAAATAAATAAAATAGTTAAAAAAAAAAAAAGAAGAAAAAAAAAGAAAGAAATTTTACTATGCGATTGGGCGTCTTAAGAAATATCTGCATTGGGGGGTCAAGGCCTGCCAGAAAGGACACGGAGATCAAGAAGCCTTCAGCTTTCAGATTTCCTTGCCTACGGCTAAGGCCATGCTACCTCCCAGGGAAAGGTGGCTCAGGTTTGAAGACATGCCTACCTGAAAGGGTGCTGCGATGAGCAGACGAGGCGCATGCTCATTTGGCATACACAACGTGCTCAATAAACACTCACTAGAGTTCCTGGTTTCATTGTTCTCACCTGGGGACACACCTGTTGGCACCATTAATACCCCATGGAGAACCAAGCTTTATCACTTCCTCTAATATTAGAGCACAAAGGTAAGAGAGGGGAGGCTTCCTAAGGAAACGGAACAGTAAAAGGGAAGTCTTAACTGATTCAATAAGCCTTGACAAGCTACCGGGCTCAGAGCTAGGTGCTAGGGAGCCAAGGCAAACAAAATCCCTACCCTCAAGGTTCTCAGAGTCTAAGGTGGGAAAGGGATCAAAGAACAGACAATAGCAGAATGATTCAGAAAGCTGTGACTGAGGTGAGATCCAGCACTGCAGGAGTATCCATAGGAAGCTCCAAGTCTGTGGGGAGGAGAAGGAAGGGGGCCAGAGCGGCGTGGTCCAGGAGGGCCTCACAGAGCAGGTGGCCCTTGAACTTAGCCTTGAAGGAGCTGTAGCTCATCGGGCAGGGGAGGAGATTTCCGCTCAAAGTGGGAAAGGCAGACAGAAGCCAGGAAACAAAGCACCCCTTGTGACATTCGTTGGGGTTGGAAATTCATCCCCTAGGGTGAGTAGCCCCATGTATGAATCTGCTGGGGCGCCCTAACGAAACGCCACAGACCAGGTGGCTTAAACAACAGACAGGGATCGTCTGGCGGTCCCGGAAGTCCAGGCTCTAAGTGTGAGCAGGGCTGGTTTCCCCTGAGGCCTCTCTTAGCCTTAGATGGCTGCCTTCACACTGTGTCCTCCCATGGCCTGACCTCTGTGCACACACACCTCTGGGCTCTCATCTCCTTGCCTTAAAGGACACCCAGCAGCTTGGATTAGGGCCCACCCACATGACCTCCTGTGATCTCCATCACCTCTTTAAAGACCCCCTCCTCCCCAGGGGCACCCGGCTGGCTCAGGCAGGAGAACACATGACTCTGGATCTCGGGGTCGTGAGTTTAAGCCCCACGGTGGGCATGGAGCCACGCTCAAAAAATAAGAAAAATAAAGACTCCCTGTCCAAATGCAGTCACATTCTGAAGCTATGGGCATGAGGACTCCAGCAGATGAATTTGGGGAGGTCACAATTCAGCCTGTAACACCGTGAAAGGATGTGGGGGAGAGTGACAGGAGCAGGTGTTCACGTTAGAAAGAGCACTCAGAGGGCGGGGAGGAGAATGGAAATTGGAAAGGAAGCGCCTTGGGGCAGGCAGGCCACCAAGGAGGTAATGCACTCACCACATGGGGCTCGTGTTTAAGTGGAGCCTGCATGTTCTTGCTCAAGACTTGTACAAGCTCCTGTCGCCCGGTGCAAATCTCTGCCATTCCGGGCTGCAAGGAGTGTACTTGTCCACGTGCACTCTCTGAACTCCTGTTCCAGCATGATCCCAGGCTGGGCCCGATCACCCACCACCAATACCTGCTAGGCTCTGGGAACCCCCAGAAGCTAAACAAACAGTGGCCTGGGGAGCAGGAATAAAAACACCGCTGTGCATTCCAAACACAAGTCGGGGGTCCAGGACCCAAGGCCTGAGCTGCGAGCCTTCAGCAGTGGAAGAACAAGAGCTCCGGTGTCCCTCCAACCAGCCCCCTCACAAATAAAGCCCCAGCAGGAAGCCCATTAACACCTCACAGGGGCAAACCTCAGGCCCCCGTAGGAGAAACTTCAAAAGACATCCCAGTAACACAAAATGCCAGAAAATCATCAATCAAGTACAGCATCCCAGGAAGTAGCCAGCTGAATTTGGTGAAGGAGTCTCGCACATAAATTAAATGTCCCTGAGCCCCCATATGGCTCTCAATTTATTAGCATGGAGGCCAACTGTGCTCCTTAAGTTTAAAAAGGATCAAGGCCTCTATAAACAGTATATAGCGCTACCTTCATAGTTAATGGAAAAAAAAGGGAAAAAAAAAAAAAAAAAAACAAGAGAAACGCTCCCTCCTTTTTGTTAAGAAAACGATCCTTTTGTGAAAATAATTCCCACTACACTGAACTCTTTGCCTCGAGTGTTGTTATAAAATCCAACTTGCCAGTCAGCCCTTTAAAATGTATAATGTCAGCTGTAATTACCAATTGCCTTTTTGATTTGTGGAAATTCATTTCAGAATTGGATTTTCTCCTGAGTAGGTGAACTGCCTGAATGATATGCTAACACTCAGGCGTGTTAGTGGAAAATCCATGACAGTGCTTATAGGCTTAAACTCCTTCTCCTCCCATCTCTGTACATATGCAAACACTCTCCAACCTTTCGCTGCAAAAACAGCTAAAGCTCACTATTCATCCTTGTCACAGCAAAGATGCAAAAAAGAAGGGCCATCTGAGAAGCATTAATATTCCCCGGGGATTATCAGTTCTGTAATACCAAAAGGCATCATCCATCTCATTTCCATACTAAAACCGCAAGTTGCCAAGATTTCTCTTTCTTTTTTTGAACCATCCAGGACCTTTGCTCCCCATAATCATCAGAACAGCTAGTCCTTACAGTGCATTTAGTCCGTGCCAGGCTCACTTCATCCTCAGGTGAGTACTGTTGCTATTCCCGGTTCAGAAAGAAACAGGCTCAGAGAGGTTAAGTAACTTAACCAGGGTCACACAGATAGTGGCAAAATGGAGATCCCAACCCAAGCTTGCAAGATCCTAAACCCAGGCTCTAAACCGCTCCTTATAAGGCCTGTTCCTGGGCTAATCTGAAAGACAGAAAGCTCTGCCTCCCAACCGGCCTTCTAGTATAATAGACTTAGAAGGTGTTTTGCACTTAAATTTACCCAAGGCTCAAAAAGCAATATACACTATGAGGCTTTGAAAAACCTTTTAAGAATTCCGATGGATACCTTCATACGTAAGATTTGGTCTTTTCTTTTGGATTATGATTTCTTCCATCTTCTCTGTTTAATCAAGCACTTACACCATGCTTAGAGTTATACAAAACATGAAATCCAACTCTGGGACATGGGTTTATCAAAACTAGTGGAAACATCACAACGGTTACACGCCGTGCTTTGTTCAAGAGATGGAAACCAAAACAAAACAATGATCGGTATGTGTCAAGTAAGAATTTGACTTAAAATTTAGGAAAACATCCTATACCCTAGACTGCTGGTTCCTTGAGGACAGGGATCCTGTCTTATGTGACTTTTTATCCCCAGGGCCTAGCAAAAAACTGGCACATAGTAGGTGCTTAATAAGGATTTGCCAAAATGGAGGACGGATAGATGAATGGATGGATGGATGGATGGACAGACGGGTGGATGGATGGAGGGACGGGTAGATGGATGGATGGATGGATGGACGGACAGACGGGTGGATGGATGGAGGGACGGGTAGATGGATGGATGGATGGATGGATGGACGGACAGATGGGTGGATGGATGGAGGGACGGGTAGATGGATGGATGGATGGGTAGACAGATGGCTGATGGATGAGGAAATAAATGTTCAGATGAAGGGATGCTTCTACCAATGGTTAAATGCTGAAAGTATCTGTAAGGAACTTACTCTCTCTGTTTCTATGTCTACAATTTTCTCCTCGCCAGATGTCTATTTTTCCACAGTCCATCCTGGATTCAGACAAATGGAAGACCTAGCTGCAGAGCCCACTAGCGCGGTGACGACAGGACCAAATGTGGGCTGCTACTGAACCATGACCTTTCGCCAGGACAGGCAGACACATACCCGCAACTGTGTGCTCAATCACTGCCCATTTAACAAACACATGCCGAGTGCAAATAATTTGTCTGAGAGGCAGCCCCATTTGTTGGCACCAAAAAGTACTTGTGATCTCTGTGTGTCCTTCCCATTCTTGAGTCGCCAGAGTGGGGAGCAACATTTATTCAAAGAAAGACACTTTGGGTTCAAAACCACTCCAGAAGATAAGTCGTGCAGTGCCATTCCATCCTGACGGAGGAGCAAGGAACAAGAATAAATTCTCTGGCTTCCGTGACCACTGCAGCAATAAGGCTGCGGGGCAGAGCGGCCTCACACGGGCGTCTTGTCTTCCCACTCTAGTAACACAGCGCTTGAGACCAACTTAGAAAGATAGCCATGTTCCCACAGCACCAAAAAAGGAACAAAAAAAAAGAAAGAAGGAAGGAAGGAAGGAAGGAAAGAAGGAAAGAAAGAAGGAAAGAAAGAAAGAAAAGAAAAGAAAAGAAAAAGAAAGAAAGAAAGAAAGAAAGAAAGAAAGAAAGAAAGAAAGAAAGAAAGAAAGAAAGAAAGAAAGAAAGAAAAAGAAAGAAAGAAAGAAAGAAAGTTACATACAAATAATTTGCCATGTTAAGCATGGAGGAAAGGGGCGCCTGGGTGGCTCAGTCGTTAAGCGTCTGCCTTCGGCTCAGGTCATGGTCCCAGGGTCCTGGGATCGAGTCCCACATCGGGCTCCCTGCTCTGCGGGGAGCCTGCTTCTCCCTCTCCCACTTCCCCCTGCTTGTGTTCCCTCTCTCGCTGTCTCTCTCTCTAAGTAAATAAATAAAATCTTTAAAAAACAAAAAACAGGGGGCACCTGGGTGGCTTAGTGGGTTAAGCGTCTGCCTTGGCTCAGGTCGTGATCTCAGTGTCCTGGGATTGAACCCCATGTCAGTCCCCATGTCGAGCCCCACGTTGGGCTCCCTGCTCAGTGGAGTCTGCTTCTCCCTTTCTCTCTCCCTCTGCCTTTCCCCCTGCTCGTGCTCGCTTGTGTGCTCTCTCTCTCAAATAAATATCTTTAAAAAAAAAATAAAAATAAAAAACAAAAAAATAAAAAAAAACAGAACAAAAAAAGCATGGAGGAAAAATAACAGGTAAACAACCAGGAAAAGTCCTGAGCAAATGCCAGTGTTCTAACAGGCAATGAAATATTCCTTATATAATAAGGTGACACAGCTCTTTGGTTTTACACAGCATTTCTACACAAAATATTCATTTGGGAAAGCTCAGGAAAGCAGTGTGAACACCCCGTTTAACCAGTAAGGGAAGCAAGGCTCGCTCTATGAAGGTTCAATGACTTGTTCCAGGTCATAGAAGCAGGAAGCAGAAAGGGGCACATTTTGCATCCTGCTCTGATGTATTTCTCATTGCTCAACAGAAACACTTGTGGCCTCACACCGTGAACCAGGTTGTACCCAGGTAAGTTGCAAGCGAAGAATGGTTCCTGTCCTTGTAAAATTTCCAGGCATTTGAGGGTTGCAGCCAGAAACTTAAGCTGGCTTCCCTGACTCCACAAGCACAGGGTCCTCCAGGAACTCTTACCAAGAGTTCTCCCGGGAACTAGCCAGCCAGAGGAGGTGGGAGGGAAGGCGGCAGGGAGAAGCAGAGAGAGAAGAAACCCCACCCACACATCTGAAATAGGGAACTGAATGCAAGCTGACTCTCATCTGTCCATCTGAAAGCTAGCTTGGAGATCAATTTCTGTATCTTGGAAATGAACCCATTGGCCCCTGAATAGAGAGAATCCAGTTGTCTTTCATCCCACAAAGAAGGCCTTTTTAAGGAGCAGATTGTCTATTTCTAATTAATCAAGCATCATAGCTTCTCCTAGTAGACATTTTTTTATAATCGTCCTATTTTTCCACCCCACCCATCCCAACACACAGAAATAACTTACTGTGAAAACAGAGCCCAAATCAAGCATGAAAAAAATGGTCAGAATATTTAAATCCTCAAATCGTTTACACCACCCTACCATTTTGTCTTGAACAAAGATGATTATAGAGAAAATAAATAAAGCCTATCCTATAGAGGTTCCCAAACAGAGCTGGGGATCAGAAGAAGTACCAGGGAACCTTTTTTCAATGATGCAATGCTGGGCCCACTGCTGGAGATTTCAATGAGTGGGTATTCTAGAGGGGCCGGCAGTGTCTGTGTTTTAAAGCACCCCTCCGGTAATTCCGATCATCAGCCGGCTTGAGAACCTTGCAGTACACCTACAGAGATCATCCTGGAACAAAGGCTGGCTGGACACCACGGACCAAGCACTGAGGGCGGCCTATTCCACATATACCAGAATCGCACGTCATCCTTAACATCTTTAAGGTTGGCACAACTGCACCCATTTACAGATAAGAGAACTGGGGCTCAGTGAGATATACTGATTTGCTCAGGAGGCATGAATTCCCAGGCTTTCCCGAGAAAGCCTGCTCTATACTCCTCTACTGCACAGAAAACCCACCACTGAGGGAAAGAGCCAGAGTGAGCCCTAGAACATACATACCACAAAGGCAACTGAGTGGCTGGCGCTCCTTCAAGGAATGCCTTGATTTAATTTCCTATTACTGGTTAATATAACTGGGAAAGAAATGCTAGTGGACACAGACACCCCAGTGTTACAAGCTCCAGTAAATCACACCTGCCAGGCATAAGGAGGGTGCTGGGATCCTGTCCGGGATGCCACCACCAGGCAGGAACTAGGCAGATCAAGCTCATGAGCCCGAGCTCTGCCGGCCACAGCATGGGAGCCCCATCCCGCAGCCAGGAAGGGATAAAGGCAGAAAATGCCCACCGGCAGGGAAACAGGAAACACTTCTCCAGTCTGAGGAGGGAGAGGGCCATTTTAATCAGATAGTGAAGCAGACCCAAATCTAGTTTTCTCTCAGTGACCGAGGACTCAAGGCATCACCCCGGGATCCCCCAGGGGCCAGAGTGAGGTATTCTGACGTCCTAATGTAGGACATATCCATCTAGAATAGCATCTCTGCCCAGGACACATGGGGTAGAAGTCACAGCCTGTTTTCCTGGAAATAGGCCAGAGCTAAGAGGAGTCAGGAGATGAAGGTTTCTACCTGGTCACCCCACTAACTCTCTGCGTTCTTGGGTAAGTCACTTCACTTTGTGCCTGAGCTTCCAAAATACAGAGGTGGAAGGAGCCCATTTTTGGATCCCCTGCCAGCCCTGACCCAAGACCCACAATAGTGACCAGGTTGGCAGGACAAAAGTGCAGAGAGATTTCCCAAGATGCTGTCCACAGGACGGAGGGCAGCCAACCTGCTCGGAACCGTATTTGCCCGAGCTCATCTGTGGTGGACATACACTGCAGAAATGCACGCAGATCAGAAGGAAGTGGTTATGAGGGGAAGGAAAGGGTAGAGACCCAGAGAAAAAGAATGTCTGTCTCAAAGGTCCCCCCAGACTTGAATCTGATGGTAACCTCCAAATCTTCCCCCGTAGACCTCGAGTCATTCATCCACTCACTGAATAAATACATACAAGAAACTGCACTGGGAGCCAGGGGCACTGAGGCCAACTATTATTAGTAGTATTATTATCATTACTATTATATAATTAAAGCAGTTGGGAAATAAAGACATCTCTAAGTGATGCTGGGTTAACGGGCAAAAAAAGTGCCTTAACAGAGGAAAGAAGTCCACCAGCAAGATTCAAAATATGTCCAATTCTTTCCCCCTCGACTCACATATTCCAAAGGAATATCAGGCAGTCAACTTCAAAACAGAAAGCCCACAGCCTCCAAGGCCAGACCAGACCAAAGGGTAGATGCACGCACCACAGGGGCCATGGATTGTCTGGCTTCCTGAGCAGAGACAAGCAAAGGTCAAGGGCTCTCAAGGGAATTCAAAACCGCCCCTCTGATGCTCAGAGCCCAGGACAGATTTGGTTCCACCCACAGAACCCTGCTGCAAGGGCTCGATGCACAGAGCTCAGCCTGTGCCTTGCCAGGGTCGTGCCCCAGGAGGAAGATCCTATCACTGAACACATCCTAAGAATCTCCTTCAGCAAGTGTTCTGAAATTTCAGGCAGTAGACCCATCTATCCTATAGTATACTCAGGGTAAAAAAACAAAACAAAAAAACCACCCACAGCCGGCTGTTGCAGCAGGGGTGGTATTCATTTTCCTAACCACTACCCGTGTACTGACTAGTCTTTCTTACTACTAACTACAGCTGCAAGTACACTGCTAACTTATCACTAACCGTTAGGCTAAACTGCCTCTCACGGAATGAACCCACATCTATTCCTCTATGGTTTATAAAGCATATACTTGGGGCACCTGGGTGGCTCAGCTGGTTAAGCGTCTGTCTTCGGCTCAGGTCAGGACCCCAGGGTCCTGGGATGGAGCCCCGCATCGGGCTCCTTGCTTGGTGGGGAGCCGGCTTCTCCCTCTCCCTCTGCCTGCCGCTCCCCCTGCTTGTGTTGTCATGAGCTCTCTCTCTGTGTCAAATAAATAAATAAAATCTTTAAAAAAAAAAATAAAGCATATCCTTGTTGATGATCTTACAGGATACATAAGAGCATGTGAGATCCGCAGAGCAGGTATTATTAGACCGATTTGACAGATGAAGATACTGAGGCTCGGCAGTTCAGAGACTCTGCTGAGGGCTCACAGCCCATAAGCAGTAAGATGCTTCTGGCTGCCTCATCCCTCACTGCCTGCAGCACAGCTGTGCAGAGAGACAAGTGACCCCAATGACAGCCGTGCACCCTCGTTCAGTTCTGCAGCTGGCAGCTTGGGATGACAGCCACAGCAGAAGCTCCTACACCCCGATGGAGTCCCCTTCTCTCCTACATACAGCTGGGCCTCCTAAACTACTCTCTCCCTCTCTCTCTTTCTCTCTGCAAGTGACTTCCCAAGAAAACCCGATCGTCGCCCTTCACAACCAACCCTGCCCCTGCAGGAGAACCTTCAAGGCCCCGGATGGTGAAGGCTTTGCTCAAACGGCTCTCGGAACGGCTGGCCCGGCCCTGCTGCAGTGCAGGGAATAATCTTCGCATCCCCGGCAAACCCCCACCGCAACCGTGTTTCTGCGAGGCAGCCTCAGATGAATGGAAATAATCAATTTATGCCCAGCAGATCCAACAGGCTATCACGCAAAGTGCTGGTGTCAAATCAGACCTCGTAACCAGTAATTATCCATCAAGCCGGGGCTGTAATAACAGGCTCCTTGGGGTCACTCCCCTGGGAGGCGGGGAGGTGGTTACTAAAGAGAGAGTTGGAATTGGACGAGCGTGATGACAGCCTTAAGAGAAAGGGGCTCCGCTCACTCTTCTACAGCTACCCCCACCCCGATGCCTGGAAACACAAACCTCTCCCCTGAGGTCAAAGCCCATCGCGTGGCTGCCCTGAGCGCGGGAGACTTCCAGCGTGCTCGGGCACATTGCAAGCTACGAAGCTGTGCCCCTGAATTTTAAAGGAAGTTCGGCTTTAGATAATGGTCTGAAAGGGGCTTTCTTTCAAAACTACTGTAATTAAACTAGAAAAACATTAATTTGTACCCTCGTGGTTAAGAGGGTTTCCTGGAAATTCCTTAAAGGAAATCTATCATCGATAGAGTGGCTAAAGGTCCTACACGCAGCACAAAAACCCAATCGAGTACAGTCTGTGGAGGCTCAAATCCCCTGCTAGAGAAACAGCACTCTGTCCACCAAAAGTGCTGTGCCACACCTCTGTTTAGGCCTGGTTCCGTGACAAAGACACACGCATGCGCATGCACGCACACACACACACACACACACACACACACAGAAACTCAAGATTTGCAGTGCTGGGCCTCAAAGCTCCTTACCGTATTAGCTCCAACTCTATAATTTGATTGAAGAGAGAAGAAAGCATTAAAAAAAAAAAAATTTTTATGGAAAACAATAGTTTCTATTAAAATGCGTAACACCATCTTTCAATAGATGAAAGGACTCAGTAGAAACACCATAAACCTCAGAATTACAGAGTAAATTGCTTCTTTTGTTTAAGGCAAATTAATATCAGATCACAGATAAAAAATAAACCCTCCCCACGTCCCCACTGGGATGCTACACCATGATGCAGCTTGGGAGGCTACGTGTTGACTGCTGGGCAGAGGGTTGGCTAAAATCACCTTCCCACTCAAATCTTCAGATCCTGTCTCATTACCTGGACTGTTCTTCCTACAAGTGACATACAGATGATTTTCTAGTCTCCACCTGCTTTGCATAAGCCACCATATGCAGAGCCCGGAGTGTATGGACTGCGACAGCACATCTGTCCAGGGTCCCTCCTAAGTGCCTCCCGGAACCAGATGCACAGACAGCACAGGGTCTGCGAGCGAAGGCCTTGCCAGGGGCTTCAAGAGAATCAGAGTCCATCTGGCACAGAGGCATCGAACCAACCTCCTAAATATCCCTTCCTGGGCCTCCAAGAAGCGGACTCCCTCACAACCACATAACTAATGAAGGAAATACTGCATGAAAATGTGTGTGAAGCCAAATCTTCCCTCTTACCCACAGGCTCCTGGCATGCAAAGGAACGACAGGCTTGCGGCCCCGAAGACAGTTTTTGACTCAAATGAGTTGTACGTCTCACCACCAAGGGGACCGTGGGTCGAAAGCAACCTAGCATGCTACTCAGTGGGGAAGAAAGGGCTGGCACATAGTAGGTGCTCAGGAAATGTTAGCCACGCCATGAAAAAAAAGGGGCCAATTTATTTATAATTTTTAAAAATTATAATACATTTATAAAACATCTGGCTTCATTTCACCGAGTTTATCAGCAGTCAGCTTACATGACACCGTATCACACGGACGCCACACTCCCCCAAAGGATGGAATTCTTCCTAGGGCCTGGTTCCTGAGTCTCTCCGGGGGCAAAACTCTTCTTCCAAGAATTCAGTTCAGCCTCAGAAGTGGCAGAGAGGGCACCGTCATCTATCACCAACTCCAGTGTGATCAGTGGGACCTCAGCATCACCTTGGAACGTACTGGAAATGCAGACTCAGGGCCCAGGCCAGGCCTCCCAGGGAATCACAGTCTGTCTTGAACCAGAGCCCAGATGGATTCCCCCACATTCCAAGTGTGCTCTATGAAGCCTAACTACAGCTATAAAACTGAAAAGCTTCAGAAAAAACAGACACTGATGGACAGAAGGAAGAGGACAAGATGACACTGTTTTTGAAAATGACTCCCGAGAAGGATGTCAACCCATCGCTGGTGCAGACAGACTGGGATTAACCCTGCTTCAAGAAACTCATCCACACTAATGGTGAGAAGTGGAGCCCTGTGGGAGGAGCCCAGGGACCCCACCAGAGGGCTGATCTTTGGAGCGCAATTTTAATTTCTTAGCAAAATTCTCAGCCTCCCCTTATGCTGCATCCAAGATTTTGTAAAAGAAACAGATTATGGGAGTCAAATTCCAGTTTCCCCAAATGACTGAACTACCCGGCCCAGGAGGGAACTCACTACAGCCCTGGCCGGGAGGATTGGGAAGCGAAACAAAATAATGCATAGAAAATGCCTCCAGCACATCACAAGTGCTCAATAAACATCAGCTATTGCCCCTTTAACTCGAGAAGGAAGAGCCCACGGGAACATTTCGTCCCATGACCAGCTTAGGCACAAGACTAGGGGACGTAGGGGACGAAATGAAGCCAAATGAGTGCTCCCAACATGCCCCTTCTCGGTGCCCTGAGTGGACTGGGGAGGCCAGGCTTTCCCCAATGCCTGCCAATTCCTTCCAGTTGCCATTCCTCTTTACAGCAGGTGTCCCTCTCATCCAGTGTTGTGGCCCATGGTGATACTGGGTGTCAAGTGTGCTTCTGGGGGCTCCCCGGGGCAAAGCAGCCTTTGTAAGCAGGGCAGCTGCAGAGGACAGTGGAAAAGCTTCTCTCCTGTATTCAGCTGCTCTACAAGCCTCCTCTCTCACACCTCATTATCTGGGCTGCCCCCCACAGCCCAACATCTGCTGGCTTTGAGCTCCCCATCCTGGGGGTTCTGAGTGGCGGTGGGCTTTTGGGGACCCCAGGTGTGTTTCTTAAACTCTGAGGTCCTTCACTTCCAACCACCCCGAAAAACTGGAAGGAGTGATGTCCACCTGATTGCTGCACAGGTCAGTTTGAAAATGGCAGCCACCCACGAGGGATGATGATGAATAGAGGGGAAAAAAAGCAAAAGATGGCCATTTTGAGAGCTTGTACTTTAACACGAGGATCTGAGCCCATCATAAAAATTATATAAATACACTTCTCACCAGGACATAAATAGACACTGCTCTCAGTGGAGGAACAAGGTGAGTGAAAGGAAAAGAAGAGCCAGGGTCTCCGCTCTCCCAGCTAACATTTGTCAAGTGCTTGGGCCATACTAAGACCCACGCTGAGTGCTGACTGCATTCCACCCCCATAATCCTCTCAACAGCCCTCGGATGGTAGGTCAAGGTAATACTTCACTCTGTAGATGATAAAACTGGGGCCCAGAGAGGTTAAGTACCTTGCCTAAAGTCACACAGTTAACAAGCAGCCTGATCCCAGAGCAGTAGTCCTCAAGGAAGGGCATTTTGCCCTGAGGAGACATTTGACATCATTTGAGACATTTCTGGTTGTCATAACTGGGGGATTATTACTCGGATCGCGTGGGTAGAAGCCAGGAATACTGCTAAACATTTTCCAGTGCACAGGGCTGCCCGGCACAACAAAGACTTATTCAGCCCTAAATGTCCATGGTGCAGAGGTTGAGAAAGTTTGCCATAGAACTTTTTTTTTTTTTTGCCCCAGAAATTCTAGTCTTACCCACTGCACTACAATGTCTCTGCTCTTGTTTTCTCATGTGCCTGAAAAAGGGCAATAAATATTTTTTTTATTTATTTATTTTAAGATTTTATTTATTTGACAGAGAGAGCACAAGCAGAGGGAGAGAGAGGGAGAAGCAGGCTCCTTGCTGAGCAAGGAGCCCGATGTGGGTCTCGATCCCAGGACCCTGGGATCATGACCTGGGCCAAAGGCAGCCGCTTAACCGACTGAGCCACCCAGGCGTCCCAATAAATATTTTTTTTTAATGACCATAAATCAGAGTGCCACAGCCCCATAACCAATGCTGAAAATTAAAAATACGATCATGGCTTGCCCTTGCTTCCCTTGACTTTCTCCAGTGCTTCTACCCCAAGGCTTTTGAGCTTGCTTCTCCAAACTCTGCCTGAGCACTTCTCTCCCCCTTCCCACCAAATCCATCACGTATGTTTGGGGCTCACACCTCACCTCCTTCACACCAACCACCCCCTTCTTAGTAATAAAACATATCTGTTTATTTGGATATTATCTAGTTCCTCCCATTAGATTGTAAGCTCCCTGACGGCAGGGATCTGTTTCTGTGTTGCTTACTGCTTTCTCCTCAACACCCAAAAAACTGTCTGGCACATAGCAGGAACTCAGTAGACATGTGGTGAAGCAATAATGACTGACTGACAGAGTGAATGAATGAGTCAAGTGTGAATGAACTAGGGGTGCCTGGGTGGCTCAGTTGTTAAGCATCTACCTTCGGTCATGATCCCAGGGTCCTGGGATCAAGCCCTGCATCGGGCTCCCTGCTTGGTGGGAGGCCTACTTCTCCCTCCCCCATTCCCCCTGCTTGTGTTCCCTCTCTTGCTGTGTGTCTCTCTCTGTCAAATAAATAAATAAAATCTTCAAAAAAAAAAAAAGAGTGAATGAGCTAGCTGAGATTCCTTCCCCAGGAATTTAAGAGCTTTAGCTTTCCCAAAGCTTTAGCATCATCAGGGAAAAAGAGCTGTGTGGAACCTGGTTCATCTTGCTTCAGTAACCATTAGTCTAGATCGGGTTGGCACACCTTTTCTTGGAAAGAGCCAGATAAGTATTTTTGGCTTTGTAGGCTGTTCTGTCTCTGGAGCAACGACTCAACTCTGCCACTGTAGCACAAAAGGCAGCCCCAGAAGATACATAAACGAGTAAGCCTGGCTGAGTTCCAGTGGTACTTTATTTAAGAACACTGATAGGGGCGCCTGGGTGGCTCAGTCGTTAAGCGTCTGCCTTCGGCTCAGGTCATGATCCCAGGGCCCTGGGATCGAGCCCCGCATCGGGCTCCCTGCTCCGCGGGAAGCCTGCTTCTCCCTCTCCCACGCCCCCTGCTTGTGTTCCCTCTCTCGCCGTCTCTCTGTCAAATAAATAAATAAAATCTTAAAAAAAAAAAAAAGAACACTGATAAGTTGAACTTCATGGAATTTTTCATGTGTGGGAAATAGTCTTCTTCTTTGATTTTTTTTCCAACCATTTGAAAATGTAAAGACGACTCTCAGCTCACAGGCTACACAGAACCAGGAGACGGACTAGTGGGGCCATAGTTTGCTCACCTTTGTTCTAGATCTTCACGAATTTTGGTGATTTATTCAAAAAGGACGGCCCGGAGTCCTTGTGCAATTGTTATCTTCTTCATAGCATCCCCAGGAGGGTGGTCCTTCATGTCCTTCTCTGCCTCAGTTTACCCCTGAAGACACAGAGGCCTGATATGACTTATCTGAGGTTGCAGAGCCCTGGCCTCTGACTCTAACACTAGAATTCTTTCTGCACTTAAAAGATTGTCACAAAGCCTTGTCCGAAATGGATACAAGGCCCTCAATTAATCCATTATTCATTTCAGAGAGTGAGCAGGGAGAATCCCAGTGAAGTGAGCATTGGAATCAGCAAAGATTTTTGAATTAAAATACAAACACCAGATCGACAAGAGGGCAGCTGTGCGTTCACCCCCCCAGCCCAGATGGCTGTTCCACTTGCCTTGGAGAAAGACAGTGTGGATACCGGTAGCCTCCTGCCCTCCAGTGTTACAGGAAGAAGTTAACAACACACAAAATCGGTTGTGCTGCCCAGGATGGCAAATAGGAACTCGAAAGGTGAAGCCTTCATAATAAACACGCAGGGCTTATATTTTAATACCTAAGCCAGGCATGACCCTTTTTCCACCTTCATTTCACAGACAGTCCCCAAATGGTAATTAAGACTCTCAAAACCAAAGGTAAACACTTGGGGAAAAATTCACATCCAAAATCCAAGAAATCTGAGCTGCATTCTTCATAATTACTGTCTTAGAAATAACCTCTGATGGGCGCCTGGGTGGCTCAGTCAGTTTAGCGTCTGCCTTTGGCTCAGGTCATGATCCCGGGGTCCTGGGATCGAGCCCTGCGTCAGGTTCCCCTGCGCAGCGGGGAGTCTGCTTCTCCCTCTCACACTCCACCTGCTTGTGTTCCCTCTCTCACTGTGTCTCTCTCTGTCAAATAAATAAATAAAATCTTAAAAAAGAAAGAAAGAAAGAAAGAACCTCTGAATATATGTACATTAACACCTTAAAATGCTCCCCAAATCTATTGCAACCAATGTTCTCTCAGTATGCACAAGACAAAAAAGCAAGCAAAGCCCCCCCCATTTCAAGCACTATGTTGGGGAAGGGCTAACTACCCTGCTCTCCCCCACCCCCAAGGAATCAGGTTATTACGAAGCACTAGTGGAATTGCAAAAGCCCTGAGCTTCACCCCTCAGGACCTGTACACCTAGATCCAGAAAGAAAATGACCATAGAAACCAGAGTAATGACCTAGTTCAGCATCTGAAGCAGTAGACCCCTCTCTTGCTCCTTACTCCCCAAATCCTTTTGCTAGGGAATTCTAAGGCAAAGATTTAAGCCTAATAGGATCTCAATGAAAACATGTGGGATGGGCTAATGGATGAATCCTAAACAAGAAAGCCTGGACACCTCAGGCTGGCTCTTCACACTCTGGAATTCAAGATGGTATCTCCAGCTGGGTTTCTGTCACTGACACTGGTGGTGTTTGCCTTGGTCTGTCTCCAAAATGCCTTCCCCTCTGCCTCCTCCTCTCTGGTCCTACAGCTAACCATCTAGCCGGGATTCAACTTGCTGAGGAACAGTTTTCATTGTGCTCCGTCCTGTTCAGAGAGCTTAAATAGTCCTTTTCTCAAGAAACTCCTTCTGCCTCAATAATTGACTATATTGGTGACCATAAAATTGATTTCCCAAACCGGGACACTTCTGAAATGAAAGGGGCACTATTAATAATTATGCCAGGACCACGGCAATAAACCAGGACTGTCCAGGGCAAACCAGGGCACAAGGTCACTCTAACTATAAGACGGTGGAGGAAGCACTCTGTATTATCATGTTCACTCTGCCCAACCTTTTTAACCAAATAGCTCCACGCATAGTGTCTGAACCGTCATCACAGGCACTTGATAATAAATATTTATGAAACTGATTCTGTAAATTATAGGAGCCCTACAGGGTACCACAGGTACTAGCTGCTCTGGATTTGCTTCCACAAAGGATGCTGCAAATGATTACAAAATAAAATCCTTCTAGAAAATCACTGCTTCTGATAGTCCATATCATTTTATTTATTTTAAAGTCTCTCACCAATAGTGATTTTATATATAATAATAATTAATAGTAGTTACCACATACTGAGTCCTCTGTATGTTCATTACAGTCAAGAAACCTCAGACACATCCTCCCCAAAACCCTAATAAGGAAGCATTAGCACACCTAGTCTCTTAGAGAAGAAAATGAGGCTCAACAAGGCTAAATAATTCAAGGTTACAGATTCTGGCCAAGGTCATTCTCTTCTACTGACTAGAAAACTTATCAGCCAGAACATCTCTGTTCCCAAAATGTTATTTTTCAAAACCATTTCATGATCAAGACAAGGTGACATCACATTCAACTAACTATCCAAAAGCCAAGAAATTGGCCATACGAGGTCCAGCTGTCCACCGACCGTCCACTGCACTTACTACTACATTCTGTAGCTTCAAACTAAATGAAAAAAGAGAAGACCTGGGAGAACATCAGGAAGACACTATGACAACATACAGCTCAACCCTTCTTTGAGAGACAGCAAGAAGGCAGAAATGGGCATCCTGATTTCCAAGTTCCAAGTAAGTTTTGTAGGGCAGCCCCACAAATAGAGGACGCGAAACAGAATTTCCTAAGTGATGGAAGGAAGTGAGCCCCTGTGCTCCAGAAGGGAAGTGAAGGGAACACCGGCACAGGGGAGGAGACATTCTATTAGTAACAAGACCAACAAAAATTGCTTTTGAAGAGGGGAGGGAATTTAGGCTGTAAACTCCATAAGGTGAAGGCTGATTCACCCCAGGGTTGCCCCAAACTGCTCCAGCATTTTGTCCAACTTCTTTCTCTCGGTGAAATTCCACAAGTCTAAAATATTCATCTCCCCTGATGCTGGGATTTATGGTAGTTTCACATCTAACACAAGAGGTTGAAAGCCCCCTGTCAACCTCACCCATTGAAAAGTATGTACAAATTCCCCAAAGCTATGAAACGAGGCACTCTCATGGGTACATTCCTCAAATTACAAGCTACCAAAATACTTGACAATAACACACTGGGTTGTTGACTCCTCTCTTAAAAAAAAATCAAGAACCTCACATATCAACTTGCAAGAATCACAAACTGACTTCTCATAAATACACTCCCAGGAAATTAGCTGAGCAGCTCAGTCCCAACAAAGGGAAAGCATTGTCTGCCAAACAAGAGATTCTCTTCATTAATGTCTCTCTTGTATTGATTATGGGCGACATGCTGTATAAACAGTGTTTCCACAATGAGAAGAAAGGAGCAAAGTTTTGCTGTAGTCACTGAATTCAATAGTTGCCAACTCCCTGCAGATTCCATTCTGCTCCTGAAAGCCTATTTGGCCATCCCTCAACTCAAAGATTCTAAACCAGCAAGATGGGTGCTGTGTACTCTGCAGCTGCCAGCCAACAACCATATAAACTTTTAGCCTAAAAATTAACTGGGTTCTGGTGCACCTAGCTGGCTCAGTTGGTAAACCACACAACTCTTGATCTCAGGCTTGTGAGTTCCAGCCCCACTTTGGGAATAGAGATTACTTAAAAAAATAATAATAATAATTAACTGGTTCTAGGAAGAACATAGAACAACACTCTTATCTTCACCATGCATAAACTATAAACGGCAACGCAGTCTCCAACCACACCTTCCTGATTCGAAGATCCCCATTTTATTACAGAGCTGCAGACTAGGACCCAAGGTTGCATGAAATGTAAGTAAGACTTGGTTAAGACTGGCTTTAAAATGAAAAATCAGATAGAGGTGTTACAAAAAAAAAAAAAGGAGAAGAAGAATGCTACATATCTCTTGCATAAACACTGTTGTGAGGGGTCTTGCTAAACAGAAAATGAATGTATAGCTAAATACATTTCTCTGCCCCACTGAGACCAAGCTCTGGCCAGCAGAATGAAAGGAGAAGTGGTAGGACCCAATTCCAGGCCCAATTCAGCTGCCTAAAAGAGCAGATGACCTTCAGCGTGACCTTGGGAGTGCTACGTTTTAAAGGGCAGATCAACAAGAGGGAAGAAGTCTGGGGCCCTGAAACACCAAATGGATGACAGGTGCCCAACGAGAACACCTATGCTAGACTGTTGCATAAGTGAGAAATAAGCTTGTGTTCATTCTCAGGATTTGGGGATGTAGGTTACAGAAGCTAGTGTTAACACAGGCAATCATGAAGAGTCCATCATAAGTATCTAAGTTAGAGTCCCTCTGGGTCTGGATCCATGGAATCCAGTGTCCTGTGCCACTTGTGAAGGTGACTTTTATTATGCACCCCTGAACCCCTAGCAGTCTGGGGGGCTTCTCCCACAGTCTTTGGTCTTAGAACAAGGGTATCACAAGAGTGGGGTAAAACTCCCCTGTCCATAGTCCCCAACAGGTACCGAGTACCCACTCTAAGCTAGGTTCTTCTCTAGACACTCCGGCACAGAGACATGTTTCCTGCCCCCTTTGAGAGGGGCGAAGAGGAGACCCATCAGCAAACAACGTACGTCAACCACAGCACGACGTCACAGAATCCCGGGCGAGCTACGAAACAGTGGAGTGCTGCTCCTTCCTTGAGGGAAGCTGGTTAGGGAAGTCATCATGAAGAATATGATCTGGCCAAGTCTGAAGGATGATTCTAATTCTGGCTGTGCTGACGGTGGTGGGAGAGGCAGCTGTGGCGGTGACAGGAGTGCTGGGAGCGGTCACGGTGGTCCCAGCGGTGAGGAATGGTGGTGATGGGGGCAGTGTCGGCCGTAATGACGGCTCAGCCATTAGAAGGACTGTCCCACCACACAAGTAATCACAAGAGACTTATTTACCCACCACCGTCTCTTCTCACAAGATCAGCATATCCACAAAAAACCAATCATGTCATCCTACATCCTAAGAACGATAATTGGGTGGGTGAGGGTTTGCTTGTATATGAAACTGTGAGGCTAGTAATTGTGGTAAATTACAAAAATGGCCCCATTTCTTCACTCCTCCCTGATGTGCTCCTTTGGCCTTGGAACTTGGCATGTCCTCCTGGGCAGGGCATTGTGCCCCACGTTCCGAGCTCGGCCATGTGACTTGCTCTGGTCAACGGGTCGTCAGCAAACATCCTGCAGTGGATTTAAAAGCGTGGCTTGCTGCGTGGCTTCCTGGCCACGGCACCTTTGCTGCACCCGTGAGAACTTGCCTGGGCTACCCTGCCCGTGGATGAGTGGCCTGTAGAACACAGTCGAACCACCTCGGTCATGCCGGCCAAGGCCATTCTGGATCAGTGAGCCTCAGACGTATGAGCAAAGCTAGGCAAGAGCACCCAGATATGTGAACAATCAACAATCATCCTGTGCTGCTGAGGCTTAGGGGTTGCTTGCTTGCTAGGCAGCCCTATTGTGGCAATAACTGATAGAGCACTATCGTCCTCGTTCCCCTTTTACAGACAGAGAAACCGAGGCACAGAGAGGTAAAGTGAATTCATCAAGGTTACACAGCTGGTACCTGGCAAAGCTGGAACTGGAAAGCAGGCAGGGGCTCTATGGCCTTCGCTCTTATCCATCTCAACTTCTCTCAATAAAGCAGTAAGAGTTGATTCTTTTTTTTTTTTTTAAGCTTTTATTTATTTGACAGAGAGAGTACCAGAGAGCGCAAGCAGGGGAAACAGTAGAGGGAGCAGGAGAAGCAGGCTCCCGCTGAGCAAGGAGCCCGATGCGGGGCTCGATCCCAGGACCCTGGGACCTTGACTTGAGCCGAAGGCAGATGCTTAACCGACTGAGCCACCCAGGCGCCCCAGAGTTGACTCTTTATCAGTAGGAGGCAAAGCGCTCTGCCCAGGCTCCCCAGCGGGGCCCTCCGGGCTGGGAGAAGGGATCCTCGGTACCCTGCTAACTGGCGGCACCCACCCTCCTCTAGCCATTGAGTTCGCACTGACAGCCGTGGAGGCTGTCTGCTCTCCCAGGAGCTGTGCACCAAGCGGAGGGAGCCTGCACACCGAGCTCGGCCTGCCCTTCCCGGCACTACACCGGCACCTCCAAAGAGGCCTCCTCAGGGCCAGCACCTGGAGCACGCAGGGGTTTCCTCTCCACCACTCCCCGCCCCACGCTCACCCCTGCCAGGCTTTCCAGCTTGGCAGCAGCAGCGTCTTTTCACACTCACCAGGAAATCTGCAGGAGTAGTGCCTGTGGCACCGGCCTCGCGCTCAGCTCCCTCGCCTCCACTTCCGGCTTCCGCCCGGCTTCCGCCCGGCTTCCGCCCGGCTTCCAGCTTACCCCCATGTGCAGGGCAGCTGTTGTGACAGCCGGCTGTGTATGTTCCCTCTCCTGTCCCCCCCCGCTCCGCCCCCCAACACCTCTAAGTAACGAACGACGACGATGACTTGGCAAGGAGAGCATGAGCCTCTGCCAAAGTAAGAGGTCCGTCAGGCCGACTCTCGGAGTTACTGTGTCCTCTACCCCTCGGCCCAGCCAGGTCGCCGGCGCGTTTCCCGACCTCGCCGATCGCCACGGGACGGAAGGCGACCACTCTAACCTGGGGCGCTCGTCCGCAAGGCAGCCCGAATGAATTAGCCTACCTGAGGGAAGCCTACAAGCTCTGTCCACGGTAAGCCTCCCGCGGGGCTGAACGCACGGACACTTGAACACAGCCTTCCCAGGGACAACCCTAAGCGGCGGGACGGGGGCAACACTGGCCCGCAGTTAGCAAGGCACGTACATCCGCCTCTCTGCAGCTCCACAAGCAGGTACGACTTTTCTGCCATTTTAGAGATGGGAAAACAGAGGCTTTGCATTATTAAATAACTCCCAGGCCATGTGGCTAATGCGAAGCACTGCGGGGCTTTGAACAAAGATCCACCCCACCTTCTGAGCCTGCTCTGAAATACTCCTATGCAAGATGACATTCAGAGTTCCGAGTGCCCGCGACACTGGATGTCTATGCATCTCTGTGATCCCTAAAGCCATGATCAGAATGAGAACACCTGACTTTTAGGAAATTCTCTCCATAGTCACTTATGGTGAGTGAGTGTAGTGCCCGCGCGGTGTTTTGGGGATGGGAAGGACAGAGCCAACGTCACATCTCTTATCCAACCTCAATTCCCACCCAGTGCCCGAGGGTGGGGCGAATGGGGAGTAAAAATGACATTAGTTATCTGTAAAATTCACCATCACAGAGATAATCCTTCATATCTCCTCCCAACTGGTCCTATTTTAGCAAAGCATTAGGCACAAAGTAGGTAAATAATGCACCGGTGGACAAAGCTGAGTGGCTAAGCAGATAATAATAGTAATGACAATAACAGCTATGCTTATCGAGGGCTCGCGAAAGCCGAGAAGTGCCAAGCTCTTTCCAGATGTTATCTGACTCCAAGGAATATTATCCCCATTTTACAGATAAAGAAATTGCAGTTTACAGAGGTTAAGTAATTTGCCCAAGGTCACACAGCCAGCTCAGTAGGAGAGCTGTGACTCCAGCCCACACCCCAGTCACTGTGAAATCCATTCCTCTAAAAATCCACTCCTCTAAAAACCCCTGCTATGCAGTGTGGTCCCCAGAAGCATCCACATCACCAGGAGCTTGTTAGAAATGCAGAATCTCAGGCCTATGAAGTCAGGAGCGGGTGCCCTGTTAAATCTGCAAAGCATTCACCCAGACCAGGGTTTCTCAGCCTCAGCACTACTGGCTTTCGGGGCTGGATGCTTCTTTGCTCTGGGGACTGTCCTGTGCAGGGCAGGACGTTTAGCTGCATCCCTGGTTTCCACCCACTAGACGCCAGTAGTAACTCTCCTTCCTCCCCAAGTCATGAGGACCAGAAATACTTCCAGCAGTGCCCAGTGTCCCCAGAGAGAACAGAACAGTCCCCAGCTGAGAGCCCTGGTTAGACTAGAGCACGCTTCTGCGGGGCTAAATTTCTGGCACAGACCAGCGGTTTGTATGCAAAAATTACAGAGGCCTGTCTCATTGGCGTCTGCACGCCAAAAAAAAGAAACTCTGAGTTCCAAGGACAGTGTTTGGCTCTAGATCGGTCACTGACTGCCCCGTGAAACAGAAGGTGACAATCACAGATTTGCTCCTCTGTGTCCAGCCCCAGCACCAAGAAGGCTGGACTAGCGCGGGGCTTCGCCCAACCTCACAGCACACGAGAATCACCTGGGAATTGTGCCCGACCCAACCATTCCAGATCTACTAAGTAAGAACCTCCAAATGGGGCCCTGGAATCTGCTTTTTAAAAAAGCTCCTCAAGAGATCCTAATGTACCTCATCCATGAGTTGGCTTTTAGGAAGTTATTAGACTAGAACATTCCAAAGCATCCTAAATTCGAGTGACTCAGGCCTCCTCCCCACCCAGCCATGTGACTGACAGCCGACTCGAAGAAACCAGATCACCCCGAGAGTCGTCAGGCTGCCACAAGCTGTGATCCAACCTGCATGAACCGCGCACACACACACGCACACACACACCACACACCCCCCCCCAGGCAGGTGCTTTGGGCACGCTGAGGTGGCCTCCGCAGGGATGGCACTCAGCGGTACCAAAGGCAGCACCGTGGTGTCTGATTTTTTTAAGCACACGTGCCATTGCTGCCTAACTCCACTAATTACATTAACACAGCTGGATCGAGTTGGGGGTGGGGGGCGGGCAGGGCTGCTCCAGCCAAGTGCGGTCATGGGGAATGAGGCACAGACACAAGACTTTTCTGCAGCTGCAAAGCTGCATGAGGTACCAACGTGGCCCGGAGGGGCAAGTCCTTTGCAATCATCAACTATCCTCACAGCAAGACGATGATTACAAGGATGCTGCCCTGGGGGGTAGGAGGTACATATCCCCCCCCCCCCCCCCCCCCCCCCCCCCCCCGCCCCAGTAAGACAGCCAGAGAGCCCAGAGCCATCTTCCTGATTGGGGCAAACTCAGTGGAAGGATCTCTGCAGAGCCAGAAAGAAAAGCTGACATTTACCAGGTACATTGAACGTGTGAGGCACTTCCTTCGTCGCTTCAGGGAGGCTGGCCACATCTGTTACAGATGAGGAGAAACTGAGGCTCAGAGCCCAAAAGCAGTTCATTCCAGGACCCCCAGAATCCATGGTGGGAAGAGATCTGGGCTCTTTCTTTTTTTTTTTTTTTTTAAGATTTTATTTATTTGACAGAGAGAGACACAGTGAGAGAGGGAACACAAGCAGGGGGAGTGGGAGAGGGAGAAGCAGGCTTCCCGCTGAGCAGGGAGCCCGATGCGGGGCTCCATCCCAGGACCCTGGGATCATGACCTGAGCCAAAGGCAGATGCTTAATGACTGAGCCACCCAGGCACCCCTGGCCTCTTTCTTAAGACAGCCCCATCTTGTTGCTTTCTTTTGTCTGCTGTGTCTGAAGGGACCTTTAGGCACCAGCTCTCCAATTCAGCCAACACTCCAAAGGTGTGCGCAGAAGCCCCCTCTGCCACACCGCCTGGCCCCGGGAACTGAGCTGCAATCCCCAGAGTTCAATGCCAAGTTACGATGCTCAAGGCCTTGGCCCACAGCAAAACAACTGAGGGACTGTCTGAGCCCAAAGCACTTCACCATTTTTCATTCAAGAATCCACCCAATGACTTCTTTTTCCTCTCCCCACAAGAATTTTCTCCCCTCCCCCACCCTTTAAATCCTCATCCATTCAGTTACAGCCCGTCCTTGGCTTTTCTGGTCAGTTCCTGAAGCAATCTCTGGCCACAGAGAAAGGGAACAAGTCCTAATGGGTGCCGGGTGCCAAGACCAGTCACCGCTGGTGGCCGGGATTCCCAGGAAGGGTCAAGGCAGCCCTGCCATGAACCAGGTCCCCCGTCCTGCTGTGCCTGCTAGAGACCCAGGGCCCGCAGTCTCACTGGTCAGGCCCCGTCAAGTCGAGGCGCGCCCAGGTGAGAGAATGGAAAGACTTAGCTCTTGGCTGCTCTGTATGGGCCTGGAGCTGTTCTAACCAGTTACAGGGGCTTGCTCTTTTATTCCCAAACATACACACTTCTGAAGGTGGGTAGTAATTACCTACCCCAGTTTGCAGGTGGGCAACAAGGTTCTGGCAGGGTTAATGACTTGCCCCAGTTTTATGGTCTGGATTTTGGGGTCCCCTTCCCCCCGCCCAAATTCATATGTTTAAATCCTAACTCCCAAAGATGATGGTATTAGTTGGTGGGGCCTTTGGGAGGTGCTTCAGTCATGTGGGGGGAGCCCTCCAGAATGGGATGAGTGCCCTTACAAAAGAGGTTCCGGGGAGATGTCTAGCCCCTTCTATCAGGTACAGACACGGCTAGAAGGCATCGGCTATGAACCAGAAAGAAGGCCCTCACCCAACCATACTGGCACCATGATCTCAGACGTCCGGCCCCCAGACTGTGAGAAACAAACTTCTGTGGTTCATAAGCCCCTCCTTCTGGATTCTGTTATAGCAGCCGGAGCAGACTCTGACACC
Organism: Phoca vitulina; assembly: GCF_004348235.1. Lineage (NCBI taxonomy): Eukaryota > Metazoa > Chordata > Mammalia > Carnivora > Phocidae > Phoca > Phoca vitulina. The sequence goes on along the minus strand of NW_022589722.1, from coordinate 17,613,489 downwards.
AAAGTTACACACCTAGGAAGTGGCAACGGTGGGGTTTGCACGCAGGCTAGCCAGGGCCACTCACCACCCTGAGAATGTTTGGAAAGGCATATTAGTCCCGTATGCCAACAGCTCCTTCTCCCTTGTAGCTTGGACCTTGTATTACCTTATCTAAATCTATGGCTAGTACCTAATCTGTTAACACCTCACTACCCCAAGGGTACACCTCAGACCGGCAGCATCACCTGGGAGCTTGTTAGAAAGGCAGACTCCTAGCCACTGCCCCAGACTTGCTGACTGCAGCGTGAGAAGCTCTGATCAGATACTTTTTGCACTTGATCGCTGAAGTGCCAAACGTCTGTCGCTACCCAATTTAGCACCCAGAGCTGTCTCCCAGCTAGCTTACTTGTTAGTTGTTTCACACACGCAGGGGGTGGGGGTGAAAAGTTAAGGCTGGTTGCAGAGGCGATGGAAATAAATTATCACGCACAAATTATCTCCACCCTATTAAATTACCAGCAGTCTAAAGGGAAGACCTGAGCTGTTGTGTTTTGGGGCCGGTATTTTTTGCCCCACAGCAACCAACAGGTACTTATTACAACAAGTGGATGTCTTCGTTAATTGAAGTATCTGGTCAACCCGGTCTGTTCTAAAAACGAGGCACGCAGAGGGGCTAAGAGAAGAGAAGCAGGGAGCAGGGGTGTGCTGAGCTGGAGCTAGGAGCCTCTGCCTGCCCGCATGCTGGCAGAGAAGAGGGAAAGTTATGCTGTTTGCTCAGAGCCGTGCCCTACCCTAAAATCAGCAGTAGCCAGCCATGTGGCTGATTCCCCGATGGCTCCCAGGCAGCAGGCTTTATGGTTAAGGACACAAAATCTGCAAACAACAGAACTGGGCTCATGGCCCAGCTGTGAACACCAGGAGGGTGGTCCTATCTGAACAACTCTGTACTCCGTCCCCAGACCCATGTTTTACCTCTCATTCCAGAATGCTCTGGAAAGCTGTTCAGCTTTTATGCCTGTCCCCCTGAGGCTGAGGAACTCAGCCCCTCCGATCCTCAAGGACTCTGAGGGAAATGAAGTGCCCTTAACATCAGGTCCTGGGCCCTAGGGAGCAAACCTACCTTCCCACCCAGGACCCTACAGATATGGGAGCCTGAGGAACCTCCTCTCAACGTATTCCCTAAAGTCAGCAGACTAATCGGCCAGCCTGATGCAACCATTCTTATTTCTTTCAGAGGATCCGATGCATTGAAAGCCAAAACCCTGTGGAGGAATCCCACACCAACCCAGGGCCAAAGCTGCCTGCTCTGCTACCCAACGGAAACCCCCCAGGTAAGGAACTGGTAATCCCTCTACTAAATGGGTTTTGGGGGGAAAGCATATCCCTCGCTTTCCTGTTGATGGATGGCTCCTTTCTTAGCTCACATAATCTTTTCTACCCACTTCAGAGAGAAACACCTAGCTAAAAACAAATTGGTCTCATATTGGTCACAAGCCAAAGAGCAGAAGATGTCACAAGTTCATGTGCCTTCTTCCTTGCTCATTCATTTCTAGTATCCTTGGTTCATTTTACCCCTGATTAGCCACGTGGCTTAGAGCAAACCATTTAAAATTCCCCGTGCTGCTTATCCCTAGGCTGGGACTGATACCTCCCAATGTAAAAAATGAGAGGCCAATAAACCCTTTGCAAGCTGCATCCTCCAAAGGGGAGGCACTATTGTACGTTAAGGAAATAAAAGGCGAACTCAGATAAGCTGCCAGGTATTAATGCAAAGTAATAAGCCAGGAAAAGGCCCAACAGCAACGTTTTATGGAGACAAAGCAAGAACTTCTCCCAAGGAGGGGGGAGGCCAGGAACTGAGCTTCTAATCTAATAAATCAAAGCGGAAAAAAACAAACCATTAACAAGGCCCAGCAAATGTATCTCAGAAGACAGCTGCAGGGAAAAATAAAAGGAGCTTACAGGTCACCTGGGGTGCCAGATTAAAAATCCACACTCAAATACTGCAAAGCTGTATGAATCTTATTTAGTGCCATCAAAACATAGTTTATAGAGCACTTCCCCGCTGGGCCCCGGGCTGGCGGCACGGGGACAGGGGCTCCGAGGATGCCCTAGACCCACTGGGGGCAGCATCATGGCCACGGGGGGCCAAGGGAAGACAGCAAGAGAGAAAGGGGATCAGAATGAGAGGACCCCAGCAGTGGCAGGAGGCAGAGGCCCCGGAGAACCCACCCCTGTTTTTGATGATTCCCTTTCCTGTCTTTTTTTTTGGGGGGGGTGGGGCTGAACTCTCCAGCATCGAGCTACCTGCAGTCCAGAGCTAAGTGTCTATTTGATTTACATAATAATGCCTTCTCCATACTCATGAAGCTCTCATGAACCACCACCATGGATCTGGAGCCATTTGTCAGGGCACGTTTTCTCCATGTCTTCCTCCTCGGTGTTTTCTTGCAGAAGCCAAGGTTAAAAAATGTACAGTTGGTCCCAGGACTGCATAAAGTTAATAACCCAACAAGCAACTGCTGCTCCAGGCTTGGGGGTGGGTGGGGGAGGGCGGGGCAGAGTACAGCCCAGGCATCTGGCCATGGGGTCCCCCAATTCATCCCTTCCCACCCTCACTCAGACCAGAAGGAGGGTACAGCATTTCCACCTCAACTGTTGGGGATCCAATGGTGGGTCACAGGCCTCACCCCAAAAACCCCAACCCCTCACCCCCATCCCCACCCACCTTGGCCTCTACAGAAAGCCCAGGCACAGAAGAGTAAATCAAAACTAACTGCCTGCTTCTCTAACAGCCTGTAAGAAATGAATGAAAAACCTAACACTCCTTCCTTCCCCTGAAGAAAAGACCAATCAATACATCCTTGCTGAGTGCTTGCTCTATTCTTTCAGATCCAGGTGAATTAAAAACAAGAACCATGGACCAGACAGGGAGACCTACATTAAACTAGCTCTGGGAGGAAAAGAAGACAGGCTGGCAATAGTGAGCCACTGAAGTTTATAGAGTGGGAGAGTGGTGGCCATGTTGAAAAGGAGTTAAAAGGATCAAGAAATGATGAGATGATATTCAAAACTGAATCACCTCTCTCTCTCTCTCTCTTCCTATTGCTGGGAAAGGATATAAAACAAAAAGAACTCCTCCCTCCAGCCACCTGCAAACCATTATATTAAAAGTTTCCTAAAAGAAACCCCCCAACAATGTTATCAGCTGTGAAAGACTATTAAAATCAATGGCTAACTCAAGTACCCCAGCTCTTTGAACTGAATCCTTCCCACATCTGCCGGAATGGACTTTCTTGGAAATCATTAAGAGCTGCACAAACAACCAAGACCCCTTGCCGACAAGTCAGATCACCCAGAAGTGAAATTGGCTAAAATCTTCAATGGAAAGGGTCTCTTAGGGAAGTTTCCAATAAAAGCATCTTTGAAGAATTGGCTCTCCTGTGAACCGAACTCCACAGTAGATTATTCCGGTCAGGAGACATTAACACCATCCCCATCCTTCATGCCCACATCCCTTTGTTCTTCTGGTTTTTCATGGGGTTGAAGTTAATCCCACCCTGGTGGTTTAAGATCCCCCTAAAACCTAGTCACTTCCCATTCTATCTGCCTGTTTCTCACTATAGGTTGGCAGTAAAGCCTTTAAAATAAAATGGACCCAGATGCTTGGGGAAGTGGGGAAGCGTACATTGGACCCACACACAGACCAGGAGGGAGCGGAGACCCCCCCAAAGATGGGCGCTGTGATTAAGAAGAAACATGAGGCCCAACATCCCTGAAGCCACAGGATCGAACAAAGCAGGGGACAAAAAGATGGACCTGGACGATTGCCAACAGCAGCAGACACAGGGCAAGGTGGGGCCCTGGGCCAGGTGCCCAGGTCCGCATGCAAACAGCTGATGAGGGGGCAGCAGGCTTCATCACGCTTGGCCGGATGACCCTCCTCTTCTTCACCCCACCTCGGCCACCATCGCTGACCCAGCTCCTCGGAAAGGGTGGGAGGGGTTAGCGGAGACCAAGAGACTTCAGCCCCTCACAAAAAAACCCAGAAAATGACTGTAACAGGAACTTCCCAAGAAACTACTTGTTGAGTACTACTTGTCTATCCCGTGTGAGTGTGTGTATCCAAACTGCCTCTTACAAAGACACCAGTCAGACTGGGTTAGGGCCCACCCATAGGACTTCATTTTAACTTAATCACTTCTTTAAAGACCCAACTTCCAAATACTGTCCCATTCTGAAGTCACGGGGGTTAGGGCTTCAACATAGGAATTTGAGGGGGGAGGTCGGGGGAGGGACACACAATTCAGCCGCCAACAAATGATAATGGCAGTAACTGACCTGTTAAGTGACGATCATATTACGCCGGGCACTCGACGTTCCTCAGCTCATTGAACCTTTACAAGTGTTCTCATTTCTAAGTCCCAGATGACAGCTCCAGGTGCCATGCGGTTCAAATACCCACAAGCCTAGCCACAGAGGTAGGTCTGAGCCCGGGAGAGGGATAGATGGTGATTGGGCTGTTTCTGGATGGCAAGTTCTTTCACACTCCCCCGTTCAATGAGCCCCTGCACACGCCCTATAACTCATCCTTCAAACTGTCTAGGATTTTGTGGCAGGAAATGACACATCATATTTTCTTTGTCTCGTATAAAAAAAAGAAAAAAAGTTTCAGAGGATTAGTCTCTGAGTCAACTTCTTAATGGAGACTTCGTTTTATGGTGCCAAAATCAGAAATATGTAAACAAAACCTATCAGAGAGTGGAGGAGTGGCCCCACAGATTTAATTGGCGCTGCTGGAATGACCCTGTGCCATTATTTACTGATAGGATTAGCAGATGGGAGCGTGCAACCACTCCTCTGACTTGACATAACGTAATGTATTTTTCCTAATATAATTTGAAGTGTTAGTTAATACAATAATCCAACACAAACAGTAGAGCTGATATGGGGAATTATGGCCACCAATCACAGCAACAGTGCCTAAAGGAAACGGGGCTAATATGATACCTAATCAAAAAACAAAATTAAACAGGATAAAGATTAACAAAAATTAAGCCAAATATTTGACATTTATTCCACAGCTTCCACAGCTTTCCAGAAAATTTGGGGGCTCGAAGAATGAACCCTGTAATGTAATAATAACTCATTAATTCAACATTCCCCCCCACACACACACAGATTAGAAACCAAATTCAGGAGTTGAACAATGTCAATGAAAAATGTTCAAAATGAATTGTGTCTCTTTCTTCACTTCCTCTGTTATTTACTCAAGAGTTATGGGAACTGAAACCAAAAAAGTATAAAGTCCTTCACAAGCCAAGGGCTTAAGAGACTTGGCTACTGTTCATGGCGTCCCAGCTTTGGGCTGCTACATAAGGCTTCCGTGATGACTGAGACATGGGTCTTATTCCGGAATCTTAATGACTCCTGAGCCCACCAAGGAACTCCATTCTCCAGGAAAGATCTCATTACCTACTACCTACTACCCTGATACGGGTCAGCTCTGGATGTGGATTTTCTATAGCTTAGGGAGGAAGAAAGAGAGAATTCCATGAAAGCCAGGCTCAAACTCAGATGCAGGCCCTCACCAGCTGTGCGACCATGGGTAAATTACTTAAATTCTCTAAGTTTCAATTTCCTCATCCGTAAAATGGGGTAAAAATGGAACCCTCCTCACAGAGTCGTGGTGAGAATTTAGTCACACAAAGTGCTTAGAAGACCTATCAGTCAATACTAAATTATGCATTGATGACAACATGAAGTAACAATCAGATACCACCTTACGCCCATTAGGATGACTGTTACCAAAAACACAGAAATCAAGTGTTGGCAAGGATGTGGAGAAATTGGAACCCTTATGCACATGTCAGTGCGAATGTAAAATGGCACAGCTGCTACAGAAAACAGTATGGAGGTTCCTCAAAGAATTACAAATGGAATTACCCCATGATTCGGCGATCCCACTTCTGGCTACTTATCCAAAAGAACTGAAAGCAGGATCTCAAGGAGAGATTTGCAGACCCATGTTCATAACACCACTATTCACAATAACCACGAGGCAGAAGCAACCCATGTGTCCATCGATGGATGAATGGATGAGCTAAATGGGGTAGATACATACACCGGAATATCAGCCTTAAAAAGGAAGGGAATTCTGACACTTGCTACGACATGGATGAACCTTCAGGACATTGTGCTAAGAGAAATAAGCCAGTCACAGCAAGACAAATACAGTCAGATTCCACTTTAGGAGGTGGTATTCAAGTAGTCGAAGTCATGGGATGGGAAAGTCGAATGGGGTGGGGGAGAAGGGGTTATAGGGCATCATTCAGCAGATACAGTTTTGCAGGCTGACAAGAGTTCTGGAGATCTATCGCACAACCACGTGAATATACTTCACACTGCTGAATTGCACACTTAAAAATGGAAGATAGAAATGTAAATGAAAATGGAAATTTTATGTGATGTGCTTTTCTACCACCATTTAAAAAAATTTTTTTTAATTACGGTTTTAAATCTCTCCACACAGAAACAACTGCGTTGTTTCTGTGTTTTAGAACATGAACTCTAGACGCATCCAAGTCAGCCAGCTAGCCCCCCACCCCTCCCTCAGTGTGAGGGTTCTGAATCCGTGGTGGCACAGAACTAACGCCCACAGATTGCTCAGAGAAGGGGTGCGGCTCAGCATCAGGAGTCAGCTGCTAACGAGATCAGGCTCGGAGGAGTTTTGAGAAGTTAACTTGAAAAGAAGTATTGTGCCTTAAAACGGATTCTATTTTAAGACTTCGAGACAAAAATCCTTCCCCTGGGAAACTGCCTCCAACTCAATGATCACATCCTCAGGAGCAGAGACCCTATTTTTCATTTTGGAGGTGTTAGCACTGAGCCGTTCCAAGAGGAGCAATGACAAGGAACATTAATGCGTGATGTGTGGTTCCAAGGCAGCGAGGCCTGTGGGCACCAGGGAGGCCCCGGCCAGAGGAGCCAGCCAGCAAGCTCTCAAGTTCCAGGGTCCATCTTTCAGCTCCACGGCAGCCCTGCAGAGGGGACCCTGTTGGAGATTTGGGGAAATCGGCCCAATTCTATCCACCAGGCTGTAGCCCCAAGTCCTAATACCGCGGCTGGGTCACGAATAACAAACAGCTCGTTTCTGCACACATACACCCCCCGGGGAGCCTCACACCAATTGGCTTGAAACGATTTGGAAGGGACTGCCTTTCGCAGACCTTAACCACGTCTTCCTACGTCCAGGTTCCTCCCCACCAGCCTAAGTCCCGATGAGCATCTGCCTGAGCAAGAAGGAGGGAAGCCTTGCTGACTCCTCGAACCCTCAGGCCTTCAATCACCCCTCCACAGCCAACCTGAAGCCTGCTCTCCTCCCATGTCTCCCAGGGAATTAAATCCCGCCTTTCCCACTTAGGAAGCATCCGACACATCTGCAGAGGCTACTCCCCCTCTCTCATATGGACATTCCAAAGCCACTAGACTTCAAACCAGCATGTCTTACTCGCCTGTACACCCCCAGCAGCACTGCATCTATCAGGTACTCAGTAAACGTGTGCTGGAGAAACCACACTCAAGAGCCCATTACACAGCCCCCGGCTACCTGGTTCCAGGCAAAAAGCTCTTTTCCCCAAGCACCTCTGATGAACAAGCAATCAAGATCTTGTCCCACCGCTAGACACGGGTTCTGAAGCACACCCAGAGCAGAGGCTCCCCCCATGAATGGGATGGCCAAGGCTTCCACGGGCTGCTGGCGAAGCACAGAGCTCGACCACACCATTTCCAAGACAGGCTCGTTTCACTTTCTGATCTTCTGTTGGTCAAGAAAATCTAACTTGGCTGAGAGAGGGAAAGAGAGTTATAGGTAGGCATATATATGATTTCAACTTGAAAGTTTCCTCTGCTTTATCTTGGATTCTTGTGAATAAAACCTTAATCTGTTCAACTGATGTCGTGCCCCATGGTGGTATCTCCAAGCTGAATCTCGTTCCAGAAGCCTCGTTCAATAGCCAGAAGTATAACTTTAAGAGGAATTCCATTCTTTACTCATAGCTTCCAAAGGGCATTATCAGGGATTTACTCACGCAATGAGTCAACAATAATGTTTATCATGTTCTTACTTTGGAGCAGACGCTGGAGTGTGTGCCAGGGATATACAAGGAGAAAAAACAAAGGCTCTGCCCTCAGTCAGCCTCTATTCTAATTGGGGAAATGGGTGATAACAAGGAAAAAGAAGAAAGCTAATTTCAGAAAGTGATACTTGCTCTGGAGAAAATTAAAGAGAGCAATGTAGTAAGGGAGAATTCTTTAGACCAAATGGTCAGGGGAAGTCTCTGTAAGCGTGTAACCTCAGAAGCTGAGACTGAATGATGGAATCAGAAAGTCTTTAGGAAGAACAGCATTCCAGGTGGTGGGAACAGCAAATGCAAAGGCCCTGAGGCAGTTCTTGAGGCGGAGAGACCTGGAGCACGGCAAGTGAGACCAAGAGTTGTAGAAGACAGTCATGAAGGTGGGCAAAGGCTGGGTCTGCAGACCCTAGTAAGTGATAAGAATTTCATTCCAGGTGCAATGGGAAGCTCTGAAGGATTTTGAGGGGACTAAGGTAAACTATGGTACAGATCTATTCTAAAGAATAGATCATGAGGGTGGGGACAACTCTTCATTATGTAGATTTTACTTGTATGCTTTGGCTAACTTCTCCTGTCCATTCTATCCCAGGTCACTCTCAGAAAAGTCTAGATCAAATGAGGTGAGTATGGTGGATTGTCTCTGATGGTCCTGAAGGGCGGTATCTGGGGGAAATCTAACAGGTTACTCATTTCATATGTACACAATGAGAGAATACTTGCAGAGAGCTTAAGACCATACCTAAATGCAACAGGCTCTCAGAAATATTTGCTGGATAAACAAGTAAGTGATTAAAAACACTGTCTCCACTTAGCTTGATGCCAAGACAGATCAAAAAAGTCAAGGGACACCCTGATACTCAGCACAGCACCTGGTCCATAGTGGGGGCTCTCAACAAGTTAGAGAAATGAGTGAAATGTAAGCAAAATGACAGGTTATGCTTAAGATTGCCCTGTACTTTTCTCTTTGAACGGCAGTCAATATTTTATTATTTCTCAAACCTGACTCTAGAATTCTGGCTACAGTTCAAAAGCAGGCATTCCTGAGATCTAAATGTTTTCTCTTCAGACCCATCGTACATACTAAAACATTTTTTCGGAATGTCAGTTCTTGTTGTGATGAATCCACCCTCTCTTTTCAAAGGGTGAAAGCTGCCCAGTGTCTACTCCTCAAATTCCCCTGACCAATGTTTACCAAAAAAAAGTTTCAAGACTTCACCTATAACAAAAACGCAGCATCAAACCCAATACCTCTCTTGATTTTGTTGAACTTTTCAAAAATGTAAATCACTGTGCTTATACTACTTCATCTGGGAATAGCACAGGCTCAAGACAAAACACTTACATGGTAACGTTTTCTGACAAAATCTCATATTGTCTGCAATTTACCTCAAAACACTCCGGCACAACTGTGTGACATAGCGTACGTCCGTGTTAATGGCGGTGTAGTCAGGTAACATCTAAGGTCCCTAAAGAGGAAACACACACTGCCAGTGATGGTTAGTATTTGCAAACTAACAATCAGACGCTCACTGCCCATTGGCCGTCCAGTAGCGTATCCGCCATCTTTATCTCCCACATGCACCAGAAGGTGGGAAACTTAGCATAATGAATACTGGAAATAACTCCACACTGGAAAAGAGAGGGGTGTTCAAGATGTGTGGTTTGGCTAGACTTGTCTGCTTTTTGTCAACAAATTTGAGGCCAAAACCTACATCTTTCAGAGTACACCCTGGCCCAGAGTCCCCCCTGGTCTAGGAGCAAACATTTTCAGAGGATTCTGTGGCCTGACCCAGCTAGAAAGTTAGCTGAATGCTTCCCCAGAACTTTCTCATCTGCCCTGAGGGAAACTTCCATGCAAGGTACAGAGAACCTGAGAGGACAGACAACTGGGACGTCATCAGGTTCCGAGCACAAAATATAACAAAGGCTTATGGGACTCCTTGCTGGAAAATGTGCATGAGGCAGGGTTTGGTCTAAGGCTTGCTTTCTTCATAACATTCCCACAATCGATTCTATGGGAAGCCCAATGGCCCTCGGCTCCCTTGAAATGCCAGAGACACAGATCTCTGCCAAAATTAGGCATAATAGTTGTTATGGGCTGAATTGGGTCTCCCTAAAATTCCTATGTTGAGGTCCTAATCCCCCAGTACCTCAGAATGTGCCTATAATTGGAGATGAGCCCTTTAAAGAGGTGATAAAGCTAAAGTCAGGCCGTTAGGGTGGGTGCTAATCCAGATCTGACTGGTGTCCTTAAAAGAGGAAATTTAGACACAAAAAGAGACACCTGGGGTGCGTGCACACAAAGGAGAGACCACGTGAGGAACTCGGCGACGGGGCAGCCATCTGCAAGCTGAGGAGACAGGCCTCAGGAGAAACCAGCCTGCCGACACATGAATCTTGGACTGCCACCTCCAGAACCCTGAGGAAATACATTTCTGTTGTTGAAGTCCCCCGGTCTGTGGTATTTAATACACGGCAGGGCGGTCCGAGTGGACAGCAAACAGGCTTCGGTACACACACACACACACACACACCCCTCCACACACACACACCCCTCCACACACACACACACACCCCCACACACACACACACACACCTCCACACACACACACACACACCCCCACACACACACCCCTCCACACACACACACACACCCCTCCACACACACACACCCCTCCACACACACACCCCTCCACACACACACACACCCCTCCACAC
>NW_022589722.1:17482348-17602257 GCF_004348235.1 Phoca vitulina | reverse complement strand
CACACACACCTCCACACACACACACACACCCCTCCACACACACACACCCCTCCACACACACACACACCTCCACACACACACACACACACACCCTCCACCTGCAGGTGCCCCAGGATGCCCTAGCTGGCAGAGCAAATCCTCACTCTCCATGGTGCCTTGACCTGGCCTGCCTCCCTGGACAGGACAAGCCCCTGTCTCCTCCTCCCTCAGACACTGGTCCCCCTTCCCAGAAGTCCTGGCTCCCTGACTAGCTAGCTTAATTTTTTTTTTTTTTTTTTAAAGATTTTATTTATTTAATTGCGGGAGAGAGAATGAGAGACAGAGAGCACCAGAGGGAGGAGGGTCAGAGGGAGAAGCAGACTCCCCGCTTAGCAGGGAGCCCGATGCGGGACTCGATCCCGGGACTCCAGGATCATGACCTGAGCCGAAGGCAGTCGCTTAACCGACTGAGCCACCCAGGCGCCCTAGCTAGCTTAATTTAAAAAATAAAAAAAAAATCCACATAAAAAATTAAGTTGTCAGATAACATGTCTTTTTGAAACTTTAAACAGCATTTTAAACATGCAAAGAATATATACAAATAATAAAACGATCCATAACCCAACCTCCCACTTCTTAGATTTACTTGTTGTTGCTGTTGTGGAACGTTGTTGCCTGAGCCTCTTAACAGTGTTCTTAACCTGAAGGAGCCGCGATCTCTGTTCAACGGGTGACCTTGAAAGACATTCGGCTGCCTCTCCAAGTTCAACTTCCTCTTCTGTAAAATAGGGACAATGAGAACCGCTCCAAAGCTGCTGCTTAAACAAGATGTTATTTCTAAGCCCCTGTATAGAGGTGGCGGGCACTCATGAAGAGGCGCCGCTGTTATTAGTCTAGTAATTATTGCTAACAACAGGGTCGTCGTTGTGAGCCAGAATTTCTGACGGAGTCGTGGGGTGGGGAGAAGGCTATTTTTAAGCAGACCTAAACCTAAACTCATCCACGGCTGGGTTCTTCATTTATTCGGTGGGCTGGGGGGGGGGGGGGTCTACTGTGTCCACCAATGGATTCAACAAAAGCAAGGTGAGACACGAAAATATCTCACACCAGAAATGTAGCTTGCTGTTGCTTATCTGTAACTGTATCCAGCTATGCCTCTCCATGGGATTGCTAAATTGGACTATCGTGTATTTGTACGACAAAAATGGAAACTAGCAAGACCCCAGTGCTTTTAAAACACGCTCCCTCATCAGAAATACCATTTCGGCTGCAATGGGAGTGTAGCAGGGCCCCAAGCTGGGGTCTCCCTAGTCCTCAGGAGGAGGACTCTTCCCTCCAATTTGCTTCGGGCCCTTTCCAGCTCTACACTCCGTGGTTCCATGCTTTGGTTTATCCTAGGAAACGGCCCTGGCAATTGGGGCCTTTCATGGGTGTTCATTATAAATAGGCACCACAGTGAGGCCTGACAGAGAAGTTCCAGGAACACACCCTCCAGACAGTGTCTGCATCCAGAGGAACGAACCAGAACACACAGCTCATGAACCCCCGGCTGGCTCTCTCAAACGCTCACGCTCGCACAGGCCGTGAGGCCCAGGATTAAGCTTGGGCTAATTAACCCCACAGTCCAGCCCAGCAACAGGCAGCAGCCAAGAGGCACAAAGCCAGACCCCCAAAAAGCTGAAGTCATCATTTTCAAGAGCCAGGCGCACAGCGGGTCGTTCTCAGGCTCCCGACCCAACAGCCAGTAGCCGCAGAGTGGTCCTCTGCTAATATTCATTTCCATATTATTAAGAAAAATCCACGCTGACTTTAAAACACTTTTTTCCCATGGATGCAAAGGGAGGCAGGAAGACAGTGTGTGACTCAATTACATCTGCTCGAGAATATAGACTAATAATGATCATATTTTCCCTAAAGACAAAAATCTAAAGGTCGAGCAGGAATGACTAGCAGCATCATGCACGGAAAGTAATACAACGAAATGAAACTGAGCCCAGCAGAGAAGGATGTCGGAAGGGAGAAACACACACGCACACATGCACGCGCACACAGAGCTGTGTGATTTACGCTCCAGCTCCAAACCAAGTCAGGCTGTGCCAAGGCTCCCTTCACCTCAGATCGCCCTGCCGCCTAAAAATGGTGTGTCGAGTGTTGCACTCAGAGTGGAGGAGGAAGGCGGGCCAGCGGGAAGTCTGCGGTCAGAGGTCTTTTCATTTTTCCACTATTCCCATTTTCAGCTCAAGCGCTCACGATGAGCCCCACCGATCATGAAAGCACTGTGGCTACCGAACATTAAAGATGCTTTGGGTCTGAATGTAAGGCTCCCCCCCCCCCCCACCACCCCCCACCTCCCAGCTCCGACAATGGATGGGAGCATGAAGAGGTGCCCAAATCTGTCCTCTTTTTGCAAGGAAAGTCTAACCTGATGCACTGTACGGCTGTCACCACACACAACTCTGACGTCAGGGCTGGCTGTTAGATGTCCAGGCTTCACCTTCTGGGGTGAGGTGGGGGCCGGGATCGGTGGGGCTCCCGATGACCGTGGGCCCTTCTTGGGACCTGCCGGCCCAGGCCACCTGCTGCTGCCGAGTCTGGGCCCTGTGCTGCCCTTGTGACCCACCCCCTAAGCGGCTTTCTAAGATCAGATCAGATACAAATGTCCCTTTAGGTGACCCCTTGTATTCTCCACTGGAATTACCTACCCTTGCGGAGGTCAATCTCTGATTTTGCAGAGCTACCCAACCTGCCAGAGATGTGTTTCTCCAAATGAGGTCAGGGAACGCCCTGAATCAGAATCACCTGGGGGATCTGTCTGCCAAATAGAGTCCCACCTGAAACCTGCTGAATCCAACCCCACATCTGCATTTTGAGCAAGCTCTCCAGGTGATTCAAGAAGCCCATGAATATTTGAGACTCACTGCCCTAGTGCAGCAGTCCCCCCAAAAAATTTCCAAGGGCGGGTTTAAAAGAAACACACATTTCTGGACCCCCACAGCCTGCAAGAGCTCCCTCCCTGAATCCCTGATAGAGACCATCTGGCGTGGGGCCCAGGAATTTAATTCCCCAGAGAGCACCCATGTTTGTGAGCTCCCGACATCAGGCCGTTTCCCCCAAAAAGTGGCCCCCACTCCTTCCCCATCCTTTTCCTAACTCCCACTCACCCATGTCTTAGAGAAAGAAAGCCTTCTATGAGCACCACCACACGCGGGCCGCCAGTACCAGATTCGGTTTCCTTACCACAGCCGCTCAACATCCTGTCCTCTTTCGTATGACTTAGCTCACCTGTTATTAAATACGTACCTGTTTCATACTTGTTTAATGTCTGATCGACCACTAGACTGAGAAGAATGACAGGTATGTATCACTGACCACCTACAGTGTCCCCAGACAGCGACCCCTGTGTCTTGCACCTACACGTAGGGCAACGCTGAGAAGCCAGATCCACTGATTCCAGTTGGGAACAATTCCCACCAGCAAGAAATGTGTTCTTCCTGACTCTGTTAGTTTCCCAGGGCTGCTGTAACAAAGTACCACAAACTCAGTGGGCTTAAAACAACAGAAACTTACTCCCTCCCAGTTCCGGAGGCTAGAAGTCCAAACTCAAGGTGTCGGCAGGGCTGTGCTCCCTCCAAGGCCTCTGGGGGAAAATCCGTCCTTGCTTCTTCCCGATTGTGATGGTTCCTGGGGTTCTTGGCTTGTGGCTGCATCTCTCCAGTCTCTGCCTCCCTTGTCACATGGCCTTCCTCCTGCGTGTGTCTCTGTGTCTGTTCTCTTAAAAGGACACCAGTCTTATCGGACTAAGCAACCCCCCCCCCGACTCCAATATGACCTCATCTTAATTAATTACATCTGCACTGACTCTATTTCCAAATAGGGTCACATTCTGAGGTTCCAGGAAGGACATGAATTTTGGAGCAACACCATCCAACCCAGTCCACTGACCAAGCAGAGGTTCATGAAATATACTTGCATTCAACAAGGACTGGGCAGATAACCGTCTGAAGTATAGAACCCTAATGCAGCAGAACGAGTGGTTAACCCCCAATATCCATTCTCTAGCTCTCTTTAGAGCTAAAAGGCCAAAACATTAGCAGAGCACATGACCGCACAGAATGAAGACTACCTCACCCAGCCTTTCTTGCACACCGCAATGGCTGTGACTCAATGAGACATAAGCAGAAGTAATGGGTGCAAGGACATACCCTCCACCGCACCTCTCTCCCTCTTCCCACTGGCAGGATGCAGACATGGAAGTGAGTCATCTTCAACAAGTGGATGAAGACACAACCTTCGGTAGAGCGATGCAACAAGACGGAAGGCGTGTGAGCCTCCAGCACCACGGAATCACCGCATCCGCCCAGAACTAGTGGCCCAAGGAAAATATGCACTACCAGCTTGTTTGGGCCACAACAGTACTTGTGTCTTCCTAAAACAGGAGGTAAATGGACTCAAAAATTCATGTCACCACTTTAATCCAAACTGGTTTTCCAAGCAGCAAAAATAAAATTCCAAAGAATACTGTCTACTCTAAGAGTGCAAGGTGTCTTTTTAATCCAATTATAGATTTTTCACCTCTTGCCTTTCTTGCCTTGGTTATTCTTCAGAAAAAAAAGAACAGCCTTCAACAGCCCATGGTGACCCTGGACCACAAGCAGCCATGACGCCACATGGAGACCACATCGCCAAGGCCACACTGGAGCATGCCCAGATGCTGTCTTATTTTCCAAAATAGTTTCCAAAGCCAATTCTAAACCTCTTACTTTAGTCACAAGATAAGTCTTAGCCGCTCTTACCTGAGCTCTTCAGTCAAGGCATTGTGAACTTCTAGGATTCCACAAGCTGGCTAGAATTCCTGCTGGCCAAGTGATTAAGCTGGTATCAGTTGTCATTTTGGTTTTGCGAGGTGGCTCCTCCCAAGACTCTCAACATGGGTTTGATGTCATAGGTACAGCTCAGTACAAACACTGTGTGGTTTCTGACCAACATTCAGTGCCCCATCTTAATGCATCCCCAGTTTTCTTTGGAAACCATTCTCTCCCCATTCTCCCCCATTCTCAGCTCAACTCTTGGACTGGGCATGTGACCCCAGCCACACCAATGATAATCATTCATTCATTCATTCAACACATACTTATTGAACACTTACTATAAGCCAGGCACCGTTCCAAGAGTTGGGGAAAGGACAGTAAACAAAATATAAAAATCCCTGTCCTCATAGAGTTTACAGTTTAGGACTTTTATGGGAACTGCTGTGAATGAGAGGTACTCTTTTTATCGGGATTGCAGAGAGGATGGGATGGTGGCTGGAACTGCTGGCAGCCATCTTGCCACCAAGAGGAGAGAGACAGGGCATTAGACCTGATGCTAGAGTGCCTGTACCCTGCCACACTTTTTCAATTCTCTGTGCCCAGAAAAAAATGGTCCTTTTTTTGCTTAAACCAGTGTGAACAGGGTCAAGGAGAGGGAGACCTACATCTGAAAGTCTCCTGACCAACCAATACCTTAAGCTCCCTAAGAAAGGTGTTTGAGGCAAGTTCGGAAATGCCAAGTAAAAACAGGTAATTTTTCTGAGAAGGCCCACTCTTGAATATTCCTCACCACCAGGCAGTATTTTAAAGTTTCCTTCCATGTTGTCATTTCCAGTCTTAAAAAGCACCCCACTAGGGGCATCTGGCTGGCTCAGTCAGGAAAGCATGCGACTCTTGATCTCAAGGTTGTCTAAGTTCAAGCCCCACGCTGGGTGGAGAGATTACTTAAAGATAAAAACCTAAAAAAAAAAAAAAAAAAAAACATCCCTCTAATCACCTCCTAGAATGGAGGAACCAGTTCATGGCCTCTCCCACTGGGCATTAAGGGCCAAACCATATCAACAGCTCCAAAATGACCAGAAACTAGATGGTTCCAGCCACCTGGCACTCTTGAAACTCCCTTCCATTTCTGATGGCTACAGGTAGCATCACCTTTACCTCCCAAAGGACTAAGTCACAATGGCTATTCTCAAGGTGGTTACTGGGTCCCAGTGCCTCCGATAACTGCTTTCAGCCCTAGGCAGAGATCACCATGTTCCAGGGCCCTCTGTGTGCTTACAGTTAGCAGGAGTGTCTGAACTAGACACAGATAACCAAGGTTAATTGACCACATCCTATTTAACAGGAAACCTACCAGCCAGCTATTTTAGAGCTATTCTCACTTCCCCTCAACCTCTCCTCCCAAAGTGCAAAGTTGATAGGAAATAAGAGTGTGCAAAAAGACAAAAGGGGGGAGTGACAGTGAGGACTCCAGAATTCTTTTTTTTCCCCAGATTTTATTTATTTATTTGAGAGAGAGAGCACAAGAGAAAGCACAAGAGAGAGAGGGAGAAGCAGACTCCCCACTGAGCAGGGAGCCCGATGCGGGGCTCGATCCCAGGACCCTGGGATCATGACCTGAGCCAAAGGCAGACGCTTAACTGACTGAGCCACCCAGGCGCCCCAGAATTCTGACAGAAAAAGGCTTAGGGGAGTCTCCCTTGTGGAAGAGGCAGGAGGCACTGCATCTGCGAACAGTGCATTTCTCTTCCTGTGTGTTTTGGGCTGATTTGGTGTGGGCTGATGGAAATTGTGGGAGGGTTAATGTTTCCCCTAAGCCATCCCTTGATGCTGCCATTAGAGTGGTTTGCACCCAGTCTTAACTCCAATACCAAGAATAAGTGACTTACCACTCTTATTTCAAAGACACACTATAGAACTCAAAGACTTATGTATAAAAATGTTAATTATAGGGACGCCCGCCTGGCTCAGGTGAAGGAGCATGTGACCCTTGATCTCAGGGTCCTGAGTTTGAGTCCCACATGGCATGTAGACATTACTTAAATAATTTTTTTTAAACTTTAAAAATGTTAATTATAGCATTTTTTTAAAGGGAAAATCTTGTTTTAAAATGTTCAAGAGAATGACTAAATTAAACCCATCAAGGCTTCCCCTCTGGAGGCACAGGCAAGAGAGATGTCACATGGGAACCCCATCTGCCCTGTGTGCGTGCATGTGTGTGCGTGCACGCGTATAACCATCAGCAGTGTCTTTTACTTTTGCAAAAGGAAAGACACAGTCATCAGCTGGATTTGGTTGTGTTTTTCTCTCCCCCCACGCCCCTGCTTCCTGTTTAGGGGAGTCCATCCCCCCAAACCTGAGAGCATCACCAAGATTCAGCTGCCCAGAGAGGCTTCATTCTCAGACCACCGCTGACCACGACCCTTCTGGGGGTACAAGGCACTAAAGAATCGCTCCACGGTGCCACGGTATCTTGGTCCCTGTCACTGAATGAACTCCCTCCCATCTGAATTCCTTCCTCCATTAGCTGAGGACCACTGGGTACACAATGCCTCCTAGAGCTATTATTATGTCAACTGTAGAGCAGTTGTCCATTTTCCTTCCCGCTCAGGGAACATCCCGCTATACATTTTTCCTCCTCAGTCACAGAAAGGAGGTTTGCACACAGACACTAACCCCATGGTTGGCAAACAGAAGTAAGTGCTCAGCAGGGGCGCCCGGCTGGCTCAGTCGGAAGAACATGTGACTCTTGATCTTGGGGTCATGACTTTGAGCCCCACACTGGGCGCAGAGATTACTTAAATAAGTAAATAAACTTTAAAAAGAAAAAAGACGTAAGTTCTCAGTAGAGCATTTGACGTCTGACAGACCCGGGATCCCAGCTCTAGCACTTAGCAGCTATGCGTCTCTGTCCACTCGGGCTACTATAACAGAACAGCAGAGAATGGGTAGCCCATAAACAAGAGAAATGTATTTCTCACAGTTCTGGAGTCTAGAAGCCCAAGATCAGGGTGCCGGCATGCTCAGGTGGGGCTCACATCTGGCACCTTCTCTCTGAGTCCTCACATGCTGGAAGGGGCAAGAGATCTCTCTGGAGCCTCTTTTATGAGGGCACTAATCTCATTCCTGAGGGCTCCACCCTCATGACCCAAGCACCTCCCACGTTCCCAACTCTTTTACTTTTTTAAGAGTTTATTTATTTATTTATTTTGAGAGAGAAAGAACTCAAGTGTGGGGAGGGGCAGAGGGAGAGGGGGAGGCAGGAGAATCTCAAGCAGACTCCACGCTGACTGCGGAGCTCGACACGGGGCTCGAACTCATGACCCTGAGATCATGAGCTGAGCTGAAACCAAGAGTCAGATGCTTAACTGACTGAGCCACCCAGGCGCTGCTAAAGTTCCCAACTCAACACCATCACCTCTAGGCCTTAGGATTTCAATATATGAACTTGGCAGGGAGAGGGAGAACAAAAATTTAGACCACAGCGCTATGTTACCTTAAGTCAATTACAAGACATGTCTGCCCCCCACCTAAAAACGAGGATGCCAACAGAGCCTCCCTCACCAGGTGGTTGAGAAGACTAAAGCGTTTGATACCAGTGAAACAAGGCACAAAGCAAGGAAGCAGCTAAGATGGATCTTTTAATTGAATTTCAACCCTGAGGATGATCCAGTGGCCTTGCAGACACGCACTGAGATTGTGGAGGTGGCTTTCAGACCAGCACTGGCTGATGAGTTTCCCTTTCCCTGAAAGTCTACTGCCAAGGTACTTTGGGACGATGAAGGAAGTTCTAGTCTCTTCCCAGCTGTCCAGTGGAACTTTGCCCTGCGCTTCTTGGCTCACTGACTCAGACATGCAAGCACGTACTCAACAAACATCTATTTTATAGCTCGTCTGCGACAGGAGAGGCACCAGGGACACAGTCCGTGCTCTCCTGAAGCCTGTCACCTAGTGTGGACCAAAAATGAAGGGAGGGCATCCACGCTGAGTCTGAGGCAGGCTCTGTTGGGCATCTGGCCGACAGCTACATCAAACTGGCTGCAATCAGTAAGACCTACTATTTCATATGCAGCTGGCTGGAGCATAAATGTACACAACCGTCTAGGAAACAATTTGGCTATGCTTATCAAGAGCCTTCACAAATTTATGACCTGTGCATTCCCATTCTGAACATTTATTTCAAAGGAACATTAAGAAACTCAGATAAAAATTCATGTACAAAGAGGTATACCATGGCAATTTTTAAAAAGGGAAAATCTTTCTCGGAAATGTTCAACAAAGGAGAATGACTAAATTCTACCCATATGATGACATATCCATATGATGGAATATTATGACATCCATGATGAAATATTATGGTGTTTTCAAGGAAAATTGGATGACATGAGAAAATACCCATGATTCAGTACTAAATGGTAAAAGCAGATACGCTATACTATACACACAAGGCTTTCATCTTTGTAAATATATATATATGTGCACAGAAAAACAAACTCGAGGTTAACAGAGATCCTTCCTAGGTGGCGGGGATTGGGGATGACTTTTTTAGAAGTGGATCTGTTTTTTCAAAATTCTCTATAATACACCTGAATTAAATTGATAGTCAGAATTATATATGTGTACATATTATATATATAAATTATATTATATGTTATACTTATGTTATATATACATTATATTACATATTATACATGTTTATACATATATATAAACATTGCTTTACTCTGACATTGCATGGCAGGGGAAGGGACAAGGGTAGAACAGAGCCAGTGGGGTTGCCAACCCTGCCACTTGATAAATTGTATACCAACAACGTCAGCTCCACTAAGACAGGGATCACTGTCTGTGATTGTCCCCTGCTGCTTCCCTAGCACTTGAAATGGTCCTGGCACACACAGTAGGCATTCAGTAAATGCTTGTTGAATAACTGGATGAATACCTGGAGTCCAGCTCCAATGTTCCTCCTCTGTGAAGTTCCCTGACCTCCCCTAAACTAATAACTCCTTTTTTTCTAGCCACCTATAGCCATTATGACAAAGCTCCACAGCCAACAATTATGGGTCTGCCACCACTTCCTAAATTACAAGCTATCTGAATGCAGGAACTAAGTTTTATTTAGATTTGTCTCTTTAGTCAGATAAATGTTTGGTCAATAAATGTTTGAGTGATGGATGGAGGGGTAGATGGATGTCAGTTTGTTCATACCGTATGAAGTCACTCATTTTAGGGGCACCTGGGTGGCTCAGTCGGTTAAGTGTCTGCCTTCGGTTCAGGTCATGATCCCAGGGTTCTGGGATTGAGTCCCGCATTGGGCTCCCTGCTCAGTGGGGAGTCTGCTTCTCCCTCTCCCTCGGCCCCTTCCCCCCCCCCATTCGTGCTCAATCTCTCTCTCTCCCTCTCGCTCTGCTCTCTCTCAAATAAATAAAATCTTAAAAAAAATAGTCAATCATTTTAATGATGATTTCACCCTAACTATAAATGTGTATCAATTTTGAGACCCACTAATAAAACAAGATCTGAGTGGGAAGAAATAGCCTTAGAAATAGTCTAAGCAGTAAACTGCAAAGTCTTTGTTCATTTTAGCCTTGAAACTTTCTTCCGACAAAATTTGACTCAGAACCCCAAAATATAAAAGGGAGAGGCAAGGAACTACTCTGCCAGAACCCTCCTTGACCTTAAGTCATCTGGGGCTTGGACGAGTAGTTTGAAAATTGCCAATGTCTCCATGTATTCATTTATCAGTAACACATGAAAGGGTCCCCAGAAGGGGGGAGAAAGACCAGGATTAGAACCCCAGTGTCCTGACCCTTACCCGGGGCCCTTTCCACTCCCCTACATAGCCTCCTCCAGTCAAGGTCATCCATGTTTTACCACAGATCAAACACTCGGCAATGACCGCAGAGGCTTACGGGGCTGAGACTGGGTGCTCTGGGGCCACTCCTCATTTATTTCCCACGAAAATAGAAAAGGAACATCACTGTGACTTCCAATGACAACATCCTTTACGTAGCTTGAATCCCATTTGCAGGAAGGCACTATCAGACCTGTGTCTATTTTTAAAAATCTATTTGTTTTTTACAGACACAGGAAACAAAGTCTGCGTAACTGCAAGAACTCTCTCCCTAGTCCTGCAGGTAAAAGCCCTGAGCCACTCGCCTCCTGAATTAAATGGATTATCCTAAAATGAGCAAGGCCACCGCTACTAGTTAATATCTTTAAGCCCGTAATTGTCTTTCATCGAGGGCTCACACCTTCTCAACAAAAACCGTTTTATCACAAGTGACTAAAAGATTGCCCATTTGGTTTCTGATTTCAAACCTGTGCTTCCATTTTTGAACAGCAAAATTATACAGAAAGCCCTCCGTACATAAAACCTGGACTCATTAAGGGATTTCACTATCTAATTCTTCCGTTTTCAAAATAATCTCCATTCCAGTACTTCTGCACAGACTTCCAATAATAAGCACTGCCTTCATCAGACCTTCCAATCCTTAATCCCTAAATCTGCACAAGTTTGCCAGCGTAAACCCAGAAACCCCTGCCCTTCGCATGGCCACACACCCCCTTAAACAATGATGCGCATCTACACCATTATCTCACTTTCTTAAAAAATAAAGCCTTTTGGAAAGTTCTGTGCGTTGTTTTAATGGGAAAAGGGGGACCGAGGGGGGTATAAAAAGGGGATCAAACCCCTATGTGGGAACCAGCTCTAGGATATTTATCAATGGCTGTCAAGTACTACAGTCTAGGAGAGAAAATGAAGGGGGCCCTCAGCTTTGTACCAAGCACAATGCCCCCCACAAGTGATTCTGAAAGCCAGGGATGCCTTTTTATGCTGTGTGTGAGCTCTATAATTAACCCGTCCTCTCTCCCACAGCCCAGGAGTGGAGTGGTAAAAAGAGGGGGCCTTTTGATATGAAGATTACATAGGGCAGCATCTCTCAGGGGGACAATGAGATCAGACCCCCCACACAGCCCACAGGGCGAGTCTCCTCGGGGCCCCAAAGCCTGACCTTTGGGCCTTGGTTCCCAGGAGGAAGCAGCTGACTTGGTTCTCCAGTCTACACTGCCCCTCTCCAGGACAGCCCACAGCTGCAGCTGGACCCCAGACACGCCCGGGAGCTCACACTGGAGGAAGAAATTCTCCCTGTGACTATTTACACACTTTTCCTTTCTCCTGCCACTTACTTCTTCCAGAGCCTCTGAGGGTGAACCCAGGGCACCATTAGCAACTGAGAGACTGAAACTTAACCTCCATGGCCTATCATTTTGGCACAAGCAAAGCAAACAGTGGAGTTTTAAATCCCATCACAGAGTGCTTTTAGCTATTTCTTACTTTGCACTTTAGACATGCATGAATAATCTTCCTACCTCCCATTAAACGATAATAATAGAAACTACTGCAAACTGGCCCCAGTTCATTTGAGAAAGTGAGTTGAAAACTTCTGCCCTTCAAATGAAACAAGAGAGTTTAATTAAATGGAGCTTAAATTTCATCATCTGAAAAACAGGAGACCCTCAACCTTCCATGGCTCCCAGGTCCCAAGAATAAAAGTCAAACCTGAGAGCATTCGGGGCCCTCCAGGTCCACTGTTGACCCCCTCTCTCCCCCCGGAGCCTCCTGTGTTCCAAGACATCACTCTCCTTCCTGCCTCACCCCTGCTCTGGCAGGTGCCCTCCCCTGGAATGTCTTTCCTCTCTTTCTCCCATATTCCCTAGCAATTCTCTACTCATCCTTCTGGGCCCAACAAACATCACCTCTCCCGTGAAGTCCTCCTCAACACCCCCCCCCAAATCAAGGATCCCCAGCTCCGTCCTTAGCAGTTTGTCTCTCTTTGTAACCCCAACCACATTTGGCCCCATAGATGGTTAATCACGCGTCTTCTGTCCACTCCCACAGAATGAATGTTCCTTGGGCCAGTCTTTGCACTCAAACATTTGTGTTAGAATCATTTTAAACCAAATGTAAGCAATTCCCTGAAACCCTCTGAGTTTCCACTGCCTCATCTGGAAAATGGAGTTGATAACTGTTTCTCTCTCTACGTTACAGAGTTTGTTAGGGTCTCATTAGGAGGGTCGAGCTTCAGATGACAAGAAGACTCTGAAGATAGTTCAGAGGCTGGAAATTACTTGAACGGCACATACGTGATTTCCACAGCTAACATCTCTTATTTAACACCTACAGTCCCAGATGGTCCACAGTCTTCCCAGAGGGTTCAACTTAGACCCAGGAAATAAAATGTGCCTTAAATTAAGGGGAAAGGGGCAAACAAAATAAACGAGAAGCAAACAAAAAGCCCTAATCCATAAAAAGTTCTCTAACACTTCAGAGCGACACCACCCAATAGGGTAGCCACTAACGTGTGACTGCAGAGCCCGTGAAGTGTGGCTGGTCTGAATCGAGATGCGTTGTAAACATAACATACACACTGGAGTTCCAAGACTTTGCGCAGAAATGTAAAATCTCAACAATCTGTAATATCCGCCGCCTGTTAAGTGGATATTTTAGATATTAATTTCACCTGTGGTTTTTATCATTTCTTTACTTTTTTTCAATGTGCTTACAGGAAAATTTAAAGTGACACACGCAGCCGACAGTACATCCTGGCTGGACATTGCTGGCCCGAGGACAGTCCTGTTTCAGACCCTCCCATTCCGGGTGAACGAGCAGACCCCCTCCCGGGACTTACAGGTTCCCCTCACGGGTACAAGCACCTAACAACCAACCACACCTTCAAAAGCTGTTCAGTTTTTTTGGCTGGGTCTACACCTCGCCATGGTGTTAACTGAGTTCCTCTTTGCCCTCTGATGTGCCAGCTCAGTCACTGCCGAATCAAACTGAAAAGCCAATCGGCAAAGATGATGGCTGACAATTCCACGCTCGCCACCCCAGGAAGTGGGATTTTCTTCTTGGTTGCCCATCAACATCAATGTGTTCACTCTTTCGACTGTTTTCATATTTACCGAGTAGCTATTGCTATGGTCTCAATGTATGTGTGTTCCCCGCCCCCCACCCCCAGTATTCATATGTTGGAAGCATACGCCCAAGGTGATGATATTAGGAGGGGAGGCCCTTGGAGGGGATTAGGTCATGACGGTGGGGCCCCAGGGAGCTCCTTCACCCCTTCCGCCATGTGGAACTACACCAGGAAATCTGTGCCCCGGAAGAGGTCCCTCACCCAATCATGCTAGCACCCTGATCCGAAACTTCCAGAACCGTGAGAAATCAATTCCAGTTGTTGATAAGCCACCCAGTTTATGGAGCCTGAATGGTGACCAGGACAACTACTACGTACCAGGCTCTGTTCTAGATGTTGAGGTACTGTGGTAAACGAGACCTGGCTGCTCTTAATGACCCAATACACCAGAGTGTATAATGACAAGTGCGTGCTCACAAACTACCACAGCGTGCCGAGGAAGGACACCCATCCCCTTATTCTGGCTACGTAAGACTGGTTGAAGATTGGACACAGGAAGCAACATAGGAAGTGGACCTTGACCTCAGGACACATCCACGTTGAAGTGAGAAGTGTCATCTGAACGCAGATGACAGTACTGGCCCCCAGAGGGGATGAGCTCACCCAGGGATAGAGTGTAGGGTAAGAAGAGAAGAGGCTATCAGTGAATGTCCCACTTGGAGTCCACAGCTGGGCTTAAGGCCCTTCTAAACAAATTACCTCCTGACCTAATTAGCTGAAAGCGAGAGCACGTACACGGAGCATAACGGTGACGTTAAGAACATAGTCTATGGTGTCAGTCGGACCTGGGCAGGGGTCCTGTTCTAACTCTCCAGGTCTGTGACCTTAGACAAGCTCCTTCACCTCTAAGCCTCAGTTTCCTCACCTGTACAATGGGACTGGTAAATGCTCGCCTCACAAGATTGTGAGGATTAAATGTGTTAATCCAAATACAGCAGGTGGCACATTGCCTATTACATACTAGGTACTCAGGAAGTGAGGAAGGTTGTAGTATTCTTTGTGTGAGTGTATGTGTGTGCTGTTCTTAAAAAAGCATCAGAAAAATAATAGACTCTAAATAAGGGTTTCCCAGCTATTGTTATTCTGGGCTGGATTATTCTTTGTTGGTGGGGAGCAGTGGTGGGCGGGGGACGGGGGGCAGGGAAGGGCAGGTAGGCTGTCCAGGGCACGGAGGATGTTTAACAGCATCTCTGGCTTCTCCCCACTGGACACTAGTAGGACTCCCCCTCCCAGGTGTGATAACCAGATTCCTCCAGACATTGCCAAAGGTTCCCTGCAGTGGGGGAGAGAAGGGAGCGAAATGGTCCCCGGTTGAGAACCACTGGTCTCTATCAGGTGAGGTGGAAAGTTCATCTGGAGGAGGGTCCAGTGCCTAAAAAGAGAGACTTTTTCAGCATGTAAAGAATGCTGAGCACTGACGGACTCCCTCCTTGGCGATCAAGCCCAGCAGGACTCTCTCCAGGAAAGTAAGCAGTAGGCCAGCAAAGAGCACCAAGTACACCTTGGCCTCACCCAGATCAGGATTACACCTTCTAACTGAATCCCAGTACCCGCTCTGGGGACCGTGGTGCAAACGGGCCTCTGCCCCGGCTATGAATGCCATCCACAGAGGCAGCCCCCCAGGCTCCAAGAGTGGGGGGACTGGCTCCTGGGCAGGCAGAAGCCATATGGGCCTCCTCTGCACACAGCAGGTTCAAGTGTGGCGACAAAGGCCAATCAATTCTGTCCTGTGCCATGAGCCACGCAAGCCACCCAACCGCTGCTCACTGAAGGGCTACCACGGAGCAACTGCTATTTTTCTGAAACGACTTCTCATCCTCCTGAGTTCAGCTTCAGAAATGACATCGAGGGGCACCTGGGTGGCTCAAGGTCGGTGAAGCGTCTGCCTTGGGCTCGGGTCATGGCCCCAGGGTCCTGGGATCGAGCCCCGAGTCGGGCTCCCTGCTCAGCAGAGCCTGCTTCTCCTTCTCCCTCTGCCCCTCCCCCTTGCTCATGTTTGTGCGTTCTCTCTCTCTTTCTCTCAAATAAACAATAAAATCTTTAAAAATACAATCAAATTAAATAAATAAATAAAATGCACCACTGAGGCAGAGCTCCGTTTCGGCCACGGCGGGTGGGGGATGGTGGTGCCGGCACAGCTGATAGAAGGCTCGTGCAGACAGAAAGAAGACACAACAGTCTGGACACAGGACCCTCCCAGTAAACGTGACAGGGCACACATACAAAAACAGATAAACCCTGTTGTAAACACGAAGATTAGGATCTCAGGATGAGAAACCACAGTGCTTTTACTCCAACAATCTGTGTGCGCTCCGTCTGCACCCATTTTCAAGGCACTTTCCTTCTCGTTTCTCACTTAATCCTCCCGCCAGCACCACGTTGGAGAGGGAATATTGCTACCCTCACTTGGCAAAGAGGGGACAAAATCTCTGAGGCTGTGACTTCCAACGCAGTCAGTCATTCAATCCATTATTAAGTTGCTACAATCTCCGGGCACCTGCCCAAGTGGTGGGGTGTGACCAGTACTATGCCAGATATTGCTTGAGCCTGGACAGTCTTGAGCTAGTTCCCAAGGAAAAGCATTATTGGCACTTGGGCAAGATGACTCTGACGGGCAGAAAGATCCCATCCTTTGCAGGATGTCTAGCATCCTTGGCCCGGCCAATGAGACTGATGTCATCAATCCTCAGACACAATCAAGAGCATCCCCTACACATTTCCAAACATGGGGAGAGGGGGGAGACCCCAACTGAGAGCCCTTACCAGACGGCCTGGGCAACAGTTCTTAAGTCAGACAGCCGTGGGTCCTCAATCCTCTCCATCTGACCTTAGACAAGTGAGATTCTCTCTGCCTCCGTGTCCCTGCCTTATAAAATGATAATAATCACCATGTGTACCTTGTAAGATTCCTTTGAGAAATAACATATTAAACACCTGGCCCATGTCAACCTTCAGAAATAATACCCAATAAACACCTGTATTATTTCCCCGGCTCATCTCCTGTATGTCCTCGGTAAATTGTATCTTTAAAGCCCCCTTCTGAGAGACGCCTTGTCTGAGCACCCTCCTCCAAACTGCAGTCCCCTGGCTGCTTCCATTTCACCTCCTTCTTCCTTGCTTTATTGTTCTGTCATCATCAAACATGCTCTATGTTTGTTTGTTTGTTTGTTTGAAGGTTTTATTTATTTACTTGAGAGAGAGAGAGCACAGAGGGAGAAGGAGCAGCAGATCTCTGCTGAGCAGGGAGCCCGATGCAGGGCTCCATCTCAGGACCCTGGGATCATGACCTGAGCCAAAGGCAGACGCTTAACTGACTGAGCCTCCCAGGCGCCCCAAACATGCTCTATGTTTTAAACATGCATTTGTTTATTGTGCCTTCCCCAGGAGAATGTACCACGAGGACATGGATTTTTGTCTATTTGGGTCCCTGCAGTATCTCCAGCCCCCAGAGCAGAGCCTAGCTGCTAATAAACGTTCAACAAAGACATCTTGAGTGATGTCGACTGGATACAGCAGGCAGCCAAGGTCTGAAAGCCGGTCTCCGGACTACAAATTCCGTGTTCTTTTCTCTACAGTGAACGACCGCGGATCGCATCCTGAACATTTTGTTGAAGAATTTCCCAACACAAGCTCTGTTAAAATTTTTCGTAAATCTCTCTTACTGAGTGGTAGTCTAGTTTGGGGGTGGCAGAGTGAGAAGAAATGGCATCTCCACGGTGACCACTTTACCAAAGTGCACGACCAGCTGCCCAAAGATAAACGCGAAGCTACAAGTAAGAAGCATCCTCACTTCCCATCCAGCCTGCCCCAGACTCCTCTCAGACCCTCCAGGGCCTCCCATCCCAAATCTCTCTCCACCCCACTCTCTTTAGCTGCTCCCTCTCTCTGCCTTGTGCTGTGAACAATCTGTGGCTTGCCCTGCTCAGCCCCACCTCAAGGACAGGCCTTGGGCTGCTCTATGCCTGGAACATTCTTCCTGGGATGGACACACGGATGGTTCCTTCCCTTCCTTGAGGTCTCTGCTCTCCAAGGTCATCTTACCAATGACAGTCCCTAATCACCACCTATATTAAATTGCAACCCCTGCCTCCCATCCATCTCCCCCTGCTTTGTTTTTCTGTCTTCACACCATCTGACAAGCCATCTATTTTACTTCTGCACTCACTTAAAGTCTGGCTATCCCACTAGAACGTAAGTACCCCGGGGGCAAAAATCCACATTGATTCCCCAAGTGCTAGGACAATCCCTAGTGCCTAGCACGGAGTAGAAGAGGAAGAGAGACAGAGACAGACTCGTAAATTTTGATCGATCATATTTGATCTGAGATGTGTCAAATTACAGTTTCCAGGAATTTTTAACTGACAGATCAAACTATTCAGTGACCTCCTAGCAAGATGTGCCTTCCTCTTCACTTGTCATAAAGATGGGGTCTCAAAACTCAAGAGAAACTGAAAGGGAAAAAAAAAAAAACGAGTAAGCAAAACAACTTCTGGTTTTTCTAAGAATTTGAACGCACATGCCTGTTGGCAATGACCTTCCTGAGGCCTTTTTCACCTACCCTCCCCAGATTAAGAAGAGGTTGTCCAGTTGGTGGGTTGAAGGGGGGGAAAGGGTGGAGCCTGTGCTTGTAAGCTTTTGATTTCCTGTTTTTAAATGGCTGTGCCGATAGAGCTGGTCATAAGCAAGATGACTTTCCAACCAGATAAATATAAACCACAGCCACCTCTGCTGCAGGCCGGATCCCCCCCGCCCAGACCTCACAGAAATCTCCCGCCACCCTTCCCCTGGTGCCTGACCACCACTTTTATTCCCGAAAGCAATGACTCATGGACTCCCGAGCAGTGGCTAGAACTGTCGGAGGAAACTGCCTAAGTGCATCAGTCTCGTCTTAATGCAGCTAGGAAAATGCCCCACTGAGGTGCAAACATTCCAACCACCAAAGGGAGACCCCATACTGGACAAGTCCTAACCTTCAGTTATTTCATGCTACTTTCGGGATCCATAACAGTCTCACATTTGAGACCCTCCTGATGTCTTTCCAAAGGAAGTTTCAGATAGATGACCTAACAACAGCCCCTACAAATTGCTTTGACTCCAAACTCATTTCATGTCTAAGCAAAAAGATTCTTTAATGTAAAATTAAATGTGTGCAGGGGCGCCTGGGTGACTCAAGTCGGTTGAGCGTCCGACTCCTGATCTCTGGTCTTGGTCTCAGGGTTGTGAGTTCAAGCTCTGTTGTGGGCATGGAGCCTACTTTTAAAAAATAAATAATTAATTAGATTAAATTAAAAAATAAAATTAAACATGTGCAGCAAAAAGGAAAAAAAATTGGACTGACATCCTACAAAGAGGGGGAGGGGAGGGGACGCATATGCAAGTCTATAAAGTAAAAAGGCTGTGATTAAATTTTGTCTTTAAACTTAATAACTAGTCACCATAACGATGAATTTGTCTAAAATACATCAAAACAGGTACAAAAGTCATACTGTGACCTCAACTATTTTTTTAATCTATATATTCTATAATTTATAGAACAAAGCACCTGTTGCCTCTGGGTGCCGGAATAATAAACGATTATTTCTCTTCTATACTTCCTAAATTTTCTAAAAAGAGCACATATTATGTTTATAATTAGACTGAAATCATAACACAAAAGCACTGTGCTTTCAATCTAATCAAGTAAAACTACAAAGGGGTAACTCAAGAAGTCTTTAAATAAAGGGTATAATCTTTCAATACATGCAACCAAGGCAAAGAAATCCCAGGCAACAGCGAAAGTAAACATATGGCAAAGGAAAAAAGAGGATGAGAAAGAGACGAAAGGCTTTCTCCTCCGCAGGCTTCTCTTCTTTGAGCACAAGCTTTCAAACAAAACCACAACCCTATGGAGTGACACAAAAGGAAGGTTCAGAGAATCTGTCTTCACACTCTCTCGGCACAAATGCAGCCCGGGGGCCTCTCAGCTTCGCCTTGCACAACACAGCTCCATCAAAGCCCGGCCGTCCCGGGCAGGTATGCGAGACACCGAACCGTCCGGGATGCACTTTTAGAGGATGCATTCACCGAGGGTCTACACGTGTGCAGAAACCACTACAGCATGCGGTTCCTTTCTCACCAACTTCAGGGGCAGCTCCCAGCCACAAAAGGTTTTCGTCCTGGGGATGGGTTTCTTCAAGTCAGTAGCTAAACAAGGCCAAGCAAGGTTCCCCGGTACCCAGGACACGGAGCAGTGCCCCCAGCTGCATCATACCTCAGGGCAGCAAATCTAGGCCTTGGGGAATGCTCCTGTCTGGTGCATGATGACTTAAACCAAATTCATGTCTGTGGGGGGGGGGGGGGGGGGGGGTCTCAGAGACCAGGAAGGCAAGAAACGGTCCCCACCAGACAGACCCAGACTCACTGACGGGGCATTCTTGGCAAGGCTTGACAACCTTCCTAAAAACCGGAGAAGTGGGTCTTCTAGGGTTGAGCCACTTCATGCTTTCAACCAGCAAATATTTTACTGAGAGCCTACTGTGGGTCAGGCACTGTGCAAAACACTGGAACTAGAATGGGGCCTAAACCCTGATCCCGGGGCACCTGGCTGGCTCAGCCGGTGGACCATGCAACTCTTGACCTCAGGGGTGTGAGTCCAAGCCCCACGCTGGGTGTAGAGATTACTTAAAACTAAAATTAAAAAAAAAAAAACAAAAAAAAAAAACCCTGATCTAAACAAAAACTATTAAATCAGAGTGTCACAGATCTAAAGAAAGCTGCCTTCCTGACAAGGCCCACTTCTGCCGAACGCTCCAAACAAATGAAAGATCAGCTACTTGAGTTTAGGAACTGCTTCAGTTTTTGAATTAGAAAAGTACAAAAGACAATGGGCCCCAGATTAGACTCAAAGGGAGAGACAGCCAGCCCTCCCCATCACCAGTCTCCTTTCTTCTTTCTCTTCCTCGTCTCACACTCCAGGTGTTCTCTAGCCACCAAAGAAGCCGGGAATCCATTTCTTTTGGAATACTATTTTTCTATATCAGATACAGGTATGTGAAACTCCTGCCAGAGGGCTCCAAATTTTTAGCAACCCAATCTAAGCCATGCTGCAGTCCCTTCTGCCTCTCCCCGGGTGATCTGGAAAGACTGAAACTGCAGAGCCCAGCCAAAGGATCATCCCACCATTACCCTAAATTGAAGAAGCAAAGATCACCTCATTTTTAAAGAAATTCAAAGCAGTAGAAAAGATGGAGCATCAGCTCCGTGATGTTTAATGTCAGTAAAGTTGAATAAAATGGAAAAAATAGAAAGGGAAATGTTTAATATTGATTTCAAAACATATTTTTACACCCCGTGTTATAATGAACCATTGGCATGAAGTTTTCACGGAACCATATGTAATTCAAATTAAGGAAGACCTTTAGATTGAACCATCTTCAGGTCTGTATTGAAGAGAAGGTACTGAAAGTACTACTTGCTAAGGACGGGGTGGGGGGTAGTCAGAAGAGCATACTCATAGAGATATGAATAATAAACAAATGCTATTTCTTAGGTGGCATGGGGCTAGGAAGGGAAGCAAAGGCTGAGAACATAGGGTCAAGGACAGAGGATCCTTATTAGGACACCCTTAGAGAAAGTTCTGTCCCTGATTCCCAAAGGTTAGACCAAGAAAAGTCCAGTGCCACTTTCAAGCCAACATTGAAAACCGGGGCTGGAAATTTTAGCAAAGTGCCAATTACAAGTTGGAAATTTCTTCCTGGTGTCTCTGGTTAGAAAGTTATTTCCTAATTCTCGGACAAGAAAAGCAAAGCCCAAGCTACATGAAAAGCATGGATAGCGGTGGTATTATAGTTAATTTACATAGTTACATATATAGTTTTATATATATATATATATATATATATATATACACACACACACACACACACACACATAGTTACATATATAGTTATATATAGTTATATTTCCCTGGACCACTAACAGGTACAGTGAAGTTCAAGTGCATTCCCGATGGAGTCTAAGATCCATCCCTGTTCCAGGCATTTCTGCAAAGAGCTACCTGGCACGTTCCATCCAGGCAAAATTTTAAGTGACCTAAACACATGTCTAGAGTCTAGACCAAATCATTCGGCCCTTTGTTTAAACTGGTGAGCCCCAGTGTACTTGCACACCACCCAGTCCCCCAGTCCCTGGGGCGGAGTCTGGTCTGGCCTCTAGGATGCCTCTGTCTGTCTGGCCCAGCGCGCTGCAACCACCGCGCCCGCCGCCCAGAACACCAGCGAGGTCCATTTTTAAATTGCCTTAGAAGTTTCCCAACCACCGGTTTGGGTGAGGAGACAAACACGGCTGCAGTTTGCTGACATGGAACTAAAAATACCCAACTGCAAACAAAAGCCATCTTTTACAAGGCTGGCTCGGATGTCCTGAGGTTCCGTGTGGTAGTGTCAGACCATATCCTTGGCCGTGTGGCCGCTTTAACAACTGCTCCGGCCGAGCGGGGAGCCGGGCCCAGGGGCCCGGCCGACCCCGCGCTGTCAAGGAAGCTCCCAACGGCAGCCCCGGCCTGATTGATGGAAAGAACAGCTTTATTCCTCTGCCACCCACCCAAATGCAGGCTAGAAGAATTCGGGGCTGCGTCTGCTCAAAGTGTTAGATACACACTGAAAGGAGAACGCAGGGGGACGGGGGGGGGGGGCAAAAAGAAAAACACCAACCCCATTTCCCTGGAAGGAAATGTGCTTCCATCTCCCTCCTTGCAATTATAAAAGCAAATTATTGCTGTGGCTATACTGAGAAAGGCAACTCGGAGGCGTAAAAAAAATGGATTTCGGAGCCAATGTGGCCCAGCGGGGGCCTGCCGGGGTTGAGGTGGGGTGTGGATACCACGGCTCCCCGGGGAGATCCGCGTCGCCCCGAAGCCTCCTCGGAAGGTTTTTACCTGTTGGGCTTGGGGGCCCGAGCTGCGAACCCCCGGCCGCCGCGCTCGAAGGCGCCCCTCCCTCCCCAGGTCCCAAACTTTCCTTAGCGCCCCTTGGAAGGGGCGAGCCTCGATCCTCCCCCAGTCCACATTTCAGATGTGGAACTTGTAGAAGCTCCCGGGGGCTGCGGGGGAGGGGGCTCGTTGCCACAAGCCCCGGGGCCCTCTGGGGGACTTCGGATGCTCGGAACCCAGGAGTGGGGTAAGCAACCTGACGGTCAGCCCAGGATCCAGCCAAAGTTTCCTCCAAAACTGCTGCGGTCAAGGCGTGACCCGGGGACCGTGACCAGCGCAGGGTCGGGAGAGCCGTTGGGGTGGGGGCACATGGTGAAGCAAGCCCCAGGGCACCAGCCGCAAGGTCACTGAGGAGCCAGACCCCGGGGGGCAATTAGCGGGCGCCCGGCCCCTTCCCCAGCCTGGTGGAGGGGCAGCGCCAGGCACCCAACCTCTCCCCACACCTCCGCGCGGCGCCGAGCCCGGGACACGTGGGAGCCTAAGCCTCGGGCTCCCCAGCTCGCGGCGGGGACTGGCGACCTCGCCGGGGCGCTCAGCCTTCGCCCCCGGGCCCCCCACCCAGGAAAAGGCAGCGCGCCCGGGCGCAGGGCGGCAGGCTCCCGGCGCCTCTTTCATCCTCAGATCGCCGCATCAGCGGGGAGTTGCGTTCTCTTCAAACCGGTCCCCCACCACCAGGAGCTGCCCACAACCTCTCTACCTTGCTCTGCTACCTCGCAGACAGACAGACAAGAGACACAAAGAAAAAAGGGAGGGGGGGGCGAAAACTACCGCCCCTCCTGCTCCCATCCTCCAGCCTGGAGCCGGGAGGAAGAGGAAGGTGAGCACGTCTTCCCTCCTCCTCTCCATCCCGACTCGGTGACCCGGGCAGACCGGGGACCAAGGAGCCCCGAGGTGGCTGAGAGGGAAGAGGTAAGGTTGGAAGAGGCAGAAACCCGGCGCCAGTGAGCGAGCGAGAGCGCGAGAGAGAAAAAAAAAAAAATCCAACAAAACCACGCTAACGCGCCCCCTACCTGGGTGCAACATACTTTGGAAATAGAAGATGACCAGGATAAAGGATCCCAAGCAAGTGGCCAGCACCATCCGGCAAATTCTGTTCATCCTCATCACTTCCAGCAGCGCCGGCTTCATGGCTTTGTCCTGGCTGCGGGGACCGGGGTGTCCGGGAGGCGCGCCCGGGGCGCAGGAGCCGGGACCCTGCCGCGCGGAGCGGAGCCCGGGAGGCGCAGGGCAGGGCTGGGCAGGGCTCGGGGTGGGGGAACGATCGGGAGGGCTTCGCGGCCGCTCTCGGAGCCCCCAGCCCCGGGCAGGGGTATGGAAGGCGCCGGAGTTGCTCTGGAAGTGCGGAGATGCGTGGACCCGCCGGCTGCGCGCCCCTGCTCCTCCTGCTGCTCCTCTCCACCTCCCCGCCGCCGCCTCCGCTCCCGCCGGCGGCCGCCGCGCTGCCTCCTCGCGGGCCGGGCGGCTGGGGTGCGAGCGCGGATGGTGCCGCCGCTGCGCTGGCCGCTGGGGCTGTCGGACGGGCCCCCTCCCTCCTCTCCAAAGGCTACTTCATTGCGCTCCAGTGATCTATATATTCCGGGCTGGGTTTTACCAAATGCAACTCGCAGCCCCCGGCGAGGGGAGGGCGCCCGCGGAGAGCCGGGAGGAGGGAGGGACCCGAGCGCCGGGGCGGAGCGTCGCGCTCCCCCCGCCCCTACCCGGGAATTGGTCGCGTCCAGCTGTTTCCCGGGGAGTGCGGAGTGCGCGCCGCGCTCCCGCAGGGTCCCAAAAGCCCTCAGTCCCCGGCCGGGCTCGGCCGCCGTCTGGAGGTTGTGTCAGCGTTTCCATGACAAAACCCGGAGGAAAAAAAACGCGAATAAAATCGCCTCGGTGCTGCCACCCACTCCTGCCGGCGTTTGTGGAGGGAAGTGGCAGCGAGCGAGTTGGGCACGAGAGCGGAAAGGGGTCTGGTGGTCCGCGATCATCTCAGATCCCTGGGCCGGGTGGTCGAGAAGTTGCTCCTAGCCCCCAGGGAGCGAGTGCCCTTTTGTGGACGCCCAAAACGGGCGGTTTCGTTTTTCTTTCAAACCGCAGCCAGGCTGGTGCGATGTTTTGGAAAGGAGTTAAAAACGGCTGACTTTGGGTCAAGGTTAGGGAAACTGCACTACCCGCAGGGGTCAGGCGACAACTGAGCTTCCTCGGGGCTTTACGCAGAGTCTCTCCGTCGACAAGGCGAAAGGGGCTTGCTTGCGGATTTTGAAACTCTGGCTTCCCAACGGGCAGAGCTCCCTCCAAATTCTCCCAAGTACACTCGAGTCCCAGCAGGGGGGGAAGTGAGAGGTTGCCCCCACGAATTAACTGTCCTCCGAATCCAAACAACTGATGGAAAAACCCAGCCGGCCTTAGCGTTGGCAGGTAAATGGAAAGATGACGTTGCTTTCCTGTATTGTGGGAAGTAACTTAAAATTTCCAATGCCATGCATGGAAGTGGTTCAACAATCAATAAAGCGGATGCAGGCAAATAGCGGGAGATCCCTGGCTCACCTACCCTGTTCTAACTTTCGAAAATCGGCTACTACAGTCCACTTACCTACCACCCGGAACTGAAGCTCTTGTTCTTCTGCCCTCTGTGGTTTCTGTAAGCAAAGAGATAGGAGCTGCCATGGCTTTTTATTTTCCTTAATAAGTTTACATCGGGTTTGTAAAACCTAAAGGATTATTTAAATTCCAACAATAATATCTACCGGGGGGAAAATGTTATTGTAAAGACTAACTTTTGTGTCATATTATCAAATTGTTCCTACTATTAACTCAATTCATAACGAACTAAGATAACAGGTCTTTCAATGCCTCTCACATAATAGGCATTTGATAAATACTTATTGAATCTGAATGTAAGGGGTCTTACCCCTCTTCTCAATACATGAGACACAGCTCACAAACAGACCCATGCAGCAAAACCCACCTCTACCACCTCAGTTCCCTTCCCCCAGAGTTGCAAGGTAGGGGAAGTAACACAGTCAGCAGCCTTGCCTTTGATTACAGAAGACAATCAATTACAGCACAATATTTATGTAACTGGTATGTACTGTATTAATTTGTACTCACTTGTGAATGAGTTGCTTGCTAAAGGCTGCAGAGCTGAACAACCCAGAACAAAGCCATTCTTCAGTGATTCTCCCCACAGGAGATTGGGGATGGGAGTTGAACACATGGCCACCCACCCCAATCAAGGCAGGGATTCTTTGCACAGAGCATGGTTAGATGAGCACTTCCAACACTTTGCCTAGAACGTCAGGCTCTCGTTTTAATTCCTGGTTTTACAGAGCAGGCAGGGTTCACCCAACTGGGCTCTCACCATCCAGAGCAGAGACCTCACTGTACCTGGACAAAAGTCTGGACATGCATAAGGCAGTCTGAGAAGTCACAGGGCTGAGAAGTGTAATTTCTGGTGGGTCACGGAGGGTTGAGTTGGCCCAAATGGTGGAGAAGGTGGTGAGCCACGCCCAACATCCATTTTCGTATTTCCCACATCAGTCGGGAATTGGCCCAAACATACAAACATACAGTGAGGGGTAAGGCTCCCATAGGTAAACTACCACCTCTTCCAAGACGCCTTCCCTGATTTCTCATCTGAAGTAGCTTCTTTCCTTCTCGGTGCTCTGAGCACTAGGTCCAAACCCCTCTTGGGTCACTGTACCCATTAGACTGGGTTTCATTCACCTCTGTCTCTAGTGCTCAGCTTCATGACTGGCATTGGGTAGGTACAGCTAAGTCAGAGATGGAGAAGTAATGCCTTCTTGGACTACAAAGTTAAGTCAGATCACCTCTAAAGTTTACCATAATGGTCACCGGTAATGGCCTGGGATTCTGTTGTTCTACCCACATTAGGGGTGAGGGAAAAGATTCCATTTCTTGTCTCCTCTGTCACACTGCAAACTTCCCAACCTCAAATGGACTCATTGCTTTCTGTACATTTCTAACAAAACTTTTTTTTACCTCTTTTACTCACGCTACATGATAAATATTGACCAGATAAAGCACAGTGTTGCCTGAGAAGACTGAGGAAAAGTGAGAAGATTTGGTATTTTGAACTTTGAAGAGAGGATAAGGAAGGCCGGCCTCTCAGGTCAGGGTTTCTGTGTTCCTGATGTAGCAGTCAGGAGAGGCCAAGTTATGCTGTACTAACAAACAAGCCCCAATTTCAGTGGCTACAACCAGGGCTTACATCTCACTCCACCACATCTGTGGTGGGCCAGAAGAGGGGCTGTCCACATGGCATTTTTCAAGGATGAGGCCGAAGCAGCCCCTACCTAGAACAATGATGGTTGCCAGGCCTGAGGAGAGGAAGTCTCCGGCAGGCCTCGCGTGAACGATTCAGTGATCCAGCCCAGAAGGAACACGCGTCACTTCTGTTCATCATTCATCAGTCAGAATTACTCACAGACGGCTCTACGTCATACCAAGGCCAGGAATTCAGAGCCTAAAGCATTTGGGGAACAGTCTTCCCGACTGCAACCCCCAGTTGCTCTTCAGATCTTATTTTTCCCTTATTTTTCTAATTCCCTTTAACCCCGAGAGTTCTGGCAAACCAGCACTGTGCTCATCCTGGGACCTGGCTAAAGCTTGCTTGATTGTTAGGCTGGAAATGTCTTCTCCGCACTAAACGACATGCAAATAAAACTGGGGCCGCCCGTTTCAAAGCCTGGTGTGGTCCGGGAAAACGTGTTAAGGGGAAAGTTCTATGCATATGGATGACTGTGGAAAACTCACAGGCAAGGAAGAAATAGATGCGAAATCAGAATCCCAGCTCGTGCACGCCATCAGCAGTGAGCCCACAGATATTTACCAAGCCCTCCCATACCTGCAGGCCGGGCTCGGCCTCGTTCCCGTGGACTTACGCCTTCAATGAACAGTCTTGTTGAGACCTCGCAGGACTGGCAGCCATGCCCCTTTCTGCACTCGGCTCAAGAGGGAAGTGGGCCCAGGGCACTGGGAGACAGAGAGCCCTTTAGCATCCTTGGGAAAGGAGGGCTTGTCTTCTGCCAACATCAGCCAGGGGCCCCCGACTGGCTCCTCCAAGGACTGGCCTTGCCCATTTGCATCTCTCTGGCACCTCTAGCACAAAGTACGCTCAGTTAACCAGAGCACAGTAGATATTTGTGGAGTGGAATCAGAAGCCATTCGCCCACAGCATGTGGTGATCTTAGGTACAGATTTTTCTACAGGTAGGTAAACCGCAAGTACACAAGTGGGTTACTCATGACATAGCTCGGAGCGCAGACTCTTCTTCGCAGGCTTTTTGGAACAAGGTGGGGATGAAAAAAAGGAAGACAGAGGGGGAGAGGAGAAGGGGAAGAGGCAGAGAAGGACAAAAGGAGAGAGGAAGGAAAAGATGAGGGAGACAAAGGAGGAGGGAAGAAATACCCACCGTTATTCTGTTCATTTTCTGATGCCCCCTCTGGCCAGTTTAGGCCCCAGAGGCTCCTCTCCTTGCCTTCCGGAGGAGAGAGGGCTGTTGGACCCTAGGGCTCGACCCCACTCCAGACATCCCCTGCATGGCCTCACCCACCCTTCCCGTCCACGCGCAGCTTAGAAATCAGCTCCCCAGCTGCTCCCCACTGCAGCGGGCCCCGGCCAGCTCCCCAACTCCCGTCCAGATGACCCGGAGGGAAGCTCTCCAGCTCCGATCCAATGACCTGGCTGCCTCTGGCCACCCCACGCCCGGCTCAGGCATGGTGCCAGGGGCCCATGTTCTAGGCCACGTTTGATGTGCTTCCCCTCCCCACCCGCTTCCAGGTGGGGGCCTCTACCATCCTTGTGTTACAGAGGAGAAAACTGAGGCAGGGAACGGTGACCTAACCTACCCAGGGTCACACAGCGGTGTTGGCAGATTCCAGGTCACACAGCCAGACGGTAGGCAGCAGCAGTGGTTCCCGAGTCCCCTCTCTTCTTGCTTGACTGCCAGTCGGGCTGAGGGCTCGGACGGCCCACGTGTACCTGTGTGACCTGAGGCAGGTCGCATCCCCCTCTGAGCCCTACAGGCGCAGCTGCCCCAATGGGCAGGATGCCAGAGAGATGACATGGCACACGATGACTGTTGGGTGCCTTCACGGCCCGTCTCCCTTTGCACCCCTGCCAGCCCCTGTGCGTGCTCCTGTGACCCATCCTTCCAGGACCCCCACCTCCTGCCGCTCTTCGGTTCGGACATTAGCATCGCTGACGCACACTTCGACATCCATGGCCCAGTAATTTATTGAAATATTCACTTGTGTTTGTTCTCCTGTATCTTTCACTGCTCCACGACCCCTCCCTTTCAAGCAGCTTCTTGCTACCTGCCTGAGGGATTGGATGAAGACTTTCTTGGAGACAAATGTAAAACTATGGGAGGGAGAATGCCAGGGAGAAAAGGTGGGGGGAGGGGGCTGTGGGGGGATTTCAGAAGGGAGGTGTGAGTGCCTCCCACCCTGTGCCCTGGGAGGCAGAGGACATCTGTAGTCACCAGAGGAGGCAGGAACCCGGCACGGTGGCCCCCGTGTCACCAGAGACTCTGGGGCCCCAAGCCTGGCATGAAAGTCACAGAGCTTGGAGGACAAGAGCAGTAGATGCCTTGGAGGTGACCGGTGTCCCCAACGCATGACCAAAAGGGCCTCCGATGCTGTGCTGCCGGGGGCCAGATGAAGACACTGAGAACCTCAAACTGAAAACCTTACAATTGCTCACTCCCACGTGTGATTCAAAATAGAAATCATACCAAAGCGGGAAATACATGAGAGGCAAGAAAGTTCAATTTTTTTCTGATGTTTCTTTTTTCCTCCCAGCTTTAATACATAAATAAAACCTATTAACTCTAGGTGTACAGTTTGCTGAGTTTAGGCGATTGTAAACAGTATAAACCTCCATGACTGCAATCGAGATACAGAATATTTCCACTGTCCAGACAGTTCCCTCTTGCCCCCTCTGCCGTCCATCTCCTGCCCAGACCCTGGCTCCTCCAGGCAGCCACTGATCATCTTTCTTTCACTACGGTTTTGCCTTTCCTACATTTTTTTTTTTTTAAGTAGGCTCCACGCCCAGTGTGGAGCCCAATGCAGGGCTTGAACTCACAACCCTGAGCTCGAGACCTGGGCGGAAGAATCAGACACTTAACCGACTGAACCACCCACGTGCCCCTGCCTTTTCTACAGTTCTATGGAAATGGAATCATGCTCTATGTAGCCTGCCATGGCTGGCTCCTTCCACTTAACAAAATTATTTTGAAATTCATTCACCTTAATATGGAATTCCTTTTTTATTGCTGAGCAGTATTCCACAGTGTGGATTTACCACAATCTGTTCATCCATCCATCCATCAGTTGACGGACATTTGCACGGTTTCCAGTTTTTAGCTAATATGAATAGCACTGCAAAGCACATTTGCATGCAAGTCTGTGTATGAACGAATGTTTTCATTAATCTTGGGCAAATACCTAGGACACATTATAGAACACGGCCTACCTCTCCAAAGTGACTT
Organism: Phoca vitulina; assembly: GCF_004348235.1. Classification (NCBI taxonomy): domain Eukaryota; kingdom Metazoa; phylum Chordata; class Mammalia; order Carnivora; family Phocidae; genus Phoca; species Phoca vitulina. Next base: position 17,572,032 of record NW_022589722.1, on the reverse strand, counting down.
TTGTACCCTTTTGCATCACTACCAGCAAAGGAGGAGACTCTCATATCCTTTTCAATACCTAGTGTTGTCAGTCTTTTTAATCTTAGCCGTTCTACTGAATGTTTAATGATCTGTCACATTCATCTTAACTGCATGCCCGTGATGACGAGTGATGCTGAGCATCTTTTCATGTGTGTTTTTTTTTTTAAGATTTTATTTATTTATTCGACAGAGAGAAAGACACTGAGAGCAGGAACAGAAGCAGGAGGAGTGGGAGAGGGAGAAGCAGGCCCCCTGATGAGCAGGGAGCCCGATGCGGGGCTTGATCCCAGGACCCTGGGATCATGACCTGAGCCGAAGGCAGATGCTTAACGACTGAGCCACCCAGGCGCCCCTCTTTTCATGTGTTTCTTAATTATTCAAAAATCTTCTGTTGTGCAGCGTCTGTTCAAATTTTTAACCATTATTTCTTATGATCGGTTGTGATATTTCTAAATTCTTCAAATTTTCTGGATACAAGCTCATACATGTTTTGCATATATCTGCTCTCAGTCTGCTCTCCTTTTTGTTTTCTTAACCGTGCCTTTTGAAGAGCAAAGGTTTTCAAAACTGAAGTCCATTTTAGTAAGTGTTTCTTTGATGGTTCGTGTTTCTGTGTTCTGTTAAAGAAATCTTGGCCTAACTCAACGCCACACAGATTTTCTCCCGTATTCTCTTGCTGAAGCATAAAGGTTCTAGCACTTATGTTGAAGTCTTTGATCTATGTCGAGTGAAATTTGGCTGTCTGGTGTAAGGTAAGCATGGAGGTTCTCTCTCTCTCTCTTTTTTTTTAAATACAGATATCCACTTATTCCAGCACCATTTTATATAATTATTATTTTATCCCATGTTGTGCAATTAAAGTATGCCACATCAGGATATAATCCCCACGGGCATGATGCAGTCCTCAAGACATTAATAATAAATAAGATTCCAAGGATGTTATAGAAATGAGGCCAGAAAAGCCTAACTGATTTCATCTTTTTCCCCTAGAAAATCCCTCGGGATGTTCTGTAGTGTTGTCCCTTCATCTGTATCATTTCATGAGTTAACAGAGGCAAAAGAGAGCAGCCATCTCCTTGGTCCACTGACAAACATGAAGTTACATCACCATAAAACCTAAGGACTTGACTGGATAATCTAAGAAAGGCAAATGATAACAGCCCTCCTCGCACATTTGCAGGACCTGCTTAATTAATGTCTCTCAATCCTGTAGATCTTTGAACTCTGTGAGGGGACGCCTGGGGCCCTGTCTCTATCATGCCTAGCGTGATAGTGTTAACATAGGGCGGTCTAGAAATACATATTAAAGGAGTGATATCATTTTTGCCTGCAGCCTGGCAGAAATTATAAAATATTGACAAGACCCAGTGCTGGGAATGGTGTGGGGAAAAGAGAATCCTTATGTACTGATGGTGGAAGTGAATGTAAATCAATACAACTTCTATAACATTTCTGGAAAGTGATCCAACAATAATTTGACTAAAATCACTAAGCTATTGATGGAAAGAATTTGAATATTCACATACTTAGCTGTGCCAAAATCACCTAAGGGTCTAGCAATTCGGGTTTGTCTGTTTAAGATTTTATTTATTTATTTGACAGAGAGAGACAGCAAGAGAGGGAACACAAGCAGGGGGCAGTGGGAGAGGAAGAGGCAGGCTCCCCGTGGGGCAGGGAGCCCGATGCGGGGCTCGATGTGGGGCTCGATCCCAGGACCCCGGGATCATGACCTGAGCTGAAGGCAAACGCTTAACGACTGAGCCACCCAGGCACCCCCCGGGTTTGGTTTAAAAAAGTATAAAACCTCCATATGATGAAATACTCCAGCCACTACAAAGGAAATGACTGAATCAGTTAAAGACATTACCACACAGTATGTATATATCCTCTTGTTTTTGTATAAATACATAAGCAAATCTAATTATTTGTATCCAAATATATACATTTTATATAAACATTAATGGTAGGTATTCCTGGGTGTTGAGATCTTTAAAATCCATTTACTGCATTGTCTAAGTATTTTTTAAAGAGTACATATTATTTTTAAAAAGGAAAAACATATAGCTATTTTCATTTTCAGAGGGAAAAAATGTCCCAATAGAAGGAGAAAATGTTTCTTAAATCATCAAAACCCAACTCAAGGCCCTACCTCCTCTAGGAAGCTTTCCCTAATACTTCAGCCTACAGACATATCTCGCTTCTCATAAGACGCAAAGCCCTTCCTCTATAATTCAGCACTTCTACACTGTCAGATGGTTGCAGAGTCATTTCTTAAGCTGTGCCCTGGCTCCTGGGTGGCACCTTGTAAATTCATAAAGGTTGATTTGGGGGACCAGTTGCCACTGACCTGATGCAATGCTGGGCACACAGCAGATGACCCGCAAGTTCTTGCCCGTTACTTTCCTGATGCATTAGAATGGGCTTCTGCTGCGTACTTAACCACATGCCAGACGGCTAAGCACATGTCGTGCACACCCCTAATCCTCATGTCAATCACACAAGGCCAGCACGAGTATCCCATTACACAGACGACAAGACTGAGCCTCAGGCAGATTAAGGGACTTGCTCCCATTTGCACAGCTCGTAAGTGCCACATTACATGGCTCCAAGACTCTTGCTTCAGTGTACCAACCATGTCCCTATGTTCTCCAGATGTCTAACAGCGCATCGTCTAGACTTCCTATCGAGATCATGCTTTATCAAGATCAACCCTCAAAGATCATGCTTTATCAAGATCAACCCTCAGAGGAGCTTGGGGGCGCAGGTCAAGGTGGGGTGGGCAATAAGGAGTTAAAGGAGAGGTTTTCAGGCCGTCAGCAGGCCCTGCACTCACAGACATGCCCACTTTCAGAGCCTTTCCTTCCTGCAGGTCAAACCTCCGTGAATTTTAAACACGGGTTTTAGCGTTCCCCAAGCCACAGTTGTTTAGATGGGGGGACGAGAGGAGTCTGTGTCAATGACCAGAGCAAACAATACTCACCTTTGTCTTTTTTTTCCTTTGCCCCAGGGTGTAGTGAAAAACCGTGCCTCTCAGAGTTGTTTATGACCCTCTCTCTGGAGATGAAAGGACTCCTATAAGCCTATTGACCCAGAAGTATTGTGAGGTGGCAGGGCATGAAAAAGAGGAATTCTCGAAGTATTCAGGGTTAGAGATGTCTCCCCCTGAAACAGTCCCTTGTGTTAAGCAGGCAGCCTGAAAAATAATTGTTAAATATTTGACCCTAAAGTGCAAAGCTCCTGTTTGTCAAAGGAAAATGAATAAAGTTAAACAGGAAATAAAAATATGGTGAAAATACTCATTGGGAAAAAAGAGAGAGAAAGAAAGAGTTAAACTTCTTTGCTATATGTAAAGAGCTCATGTGAACAAACAACTAAGATAAAACCACCGAGACCCCAGTAGACACATGAACAAAAAACAGGGATGGGATTTTTCACACATACGAAAAAGAAATATAAGTGGATAATAGAATATGGGGAAATGTTCAACATCAACAGTTAAAGCAAAGAAGCAAACCAAAACAAGAAGACACTGTTTTAGTCCATCAAATTAGCAAGGCTTTGTGATAAATGATACACTTCCACTGACGCTGGGAAGGGTGGAGTGAGAGGAGGACACACTTACATTACTGGCAGGAGCAACCAGAATGACCCCTTTGGAAGCACACGTGTCCTTTATCCAGCAATGGGGCTGAGGTACCAGCTGGGGTTACTGGGAGCGTGGGCTTGGGAGTCAGGCTGACTTAAACCTGCCATTGGCAAGTCACATAACATCTTTGGGTCTCAGTTTCCTCATCTGTAAAATGGGAACGATAATATGTATTTTTAGAATTGTTGTGAGGACTACACAGATCTAAGTCTGACTGATCAGAGGCACCCACTATAGTACACTGAGCCAGGAGCTGCTGATGTAGAAAAGCAGGGACAGCAGAGAATCCGCTGTAGTGGCAGGACCACAAAATCCTGTGGCATTGGCAGCGGTAGCCTCTCTGGACTGACTGTGCACTGGGATTGTGGCGTTCCACCTCCCTTCTTCCTGCTGACTTTTTAGCTATTTCCAGGCCCTCTTAGCATTTCTCTGAGTCACCCAACAATCCTCCAATAAATTCCTACTCCACCTAAGCCACAGTTGGTTTCTGTTGTTTGCCACTAAGAACTATGAATACACAGACTGCAAGGTGTGGGTGGAGACACAGAACCTACGGCCCCACCACCAACGTCCTAGGGTAATTGGCCGATCTCCTCCCCTCCCCTGCCCCCTTCCTGCCAGGCAATAAGGTAAAATGGTGCCAGAAGCCAGTAACCCTTGCTTTTTCTAGATACATGGTGACCAGCATGCCCAAATCTGATGGGGGATGAGCTAAGAGATGGATTCAGAGCCACGAGCGTGCACAGAGCTCAGCACCCCTCAACCACTGTGTAACTGTGCTGGACTGGATTGTCCTCCAAAATTCATGTGGAGATGCATAATGCCCAGTGTGGCTGTTGGACGTGAGGCCTTTAAAAGGGTTATTAAGGTTGGGGCACCTGGGCGGCAGGCAGTTAAGTGTCCAACTCTTGATTTCAGCCAGGTCATGATCTCAGGGTCATGAGATCGAGCCCTGTGTCAAGCTCCACATTCAGCGGGGAGTCTGCTTGGGATTCTCTCTCTCTCTCTGCCCCTCCCCCCCATGCTCTCTCTCTCTCTCAAATAAATACATAAATCTTTACTTTTTAAAATTTTATTTATTTTTTGAGAGAGAGAGCACACGAGTGGGGGTGAGGGGTAGAGGGAGAGGGAAAAGCAGACTCCCCACCGAGCAGGGAGCACGACGCAGGGCTCAATCTCAGGACCCTGAGCCAAAGGCAGACGCTTAACCAACTGAGCCACCGAGGCACCCCATAAATAAATCTTTAAAACAAAAGGGTTATTAAGGTTAAATGAAACCATAAGCATGCAGCCCTAATCCAATAGGACAGGTGTCCTGATAAGAAGAGGCAGAAACCCCAGAGCTCGCTCTCTCTGGCACACTCACAGAGGACAAGCCCTGGGAGGACACCATGAGAAGGCTGCTGTCTACAAGCCAAGGAGAGAGAACTCCCAGAATTCAACCCTGCCAGAATCTCAGTCTTGGACTTCTGGTCTCCAGAACTGTGGGACAATAAATGTCTATTATTTAAGCCACAGAGTCTGTCATAGCAACCCAAGTAGACTAATAACACAGTGACTTTGGCTGAGCCCGTTTGGAGAGGATTTTTGTCATATTTACAGCCACCCAGCATCTTTGAGCATTGCAAATCCCTCCCGCTCCAGGGAGGGGCCAGAAAGTATACTGGCTCCCAGCATGCCTTGCAGCTAAAATGCAGCAAGGGACCTCGGCTCTGCCCATCAGACGTAAGTGCTGTGTGGCAAAGGCAGAGCCCAAGGGTCTGGTTCTTTGGAGGAGCTGTGAGTTCACAGGACCCCATCCCACATGCTTCCCTAGGAACCTTGGTGTCGATGCCAAGTGACAGTGTATTCATTTTCTGTGGCACCCAAAACAAATCACCACACATTTGGTGGCTTCAAACCACAGAAATTTATTCTCTCACAGTTTTGGAGTCCTATAGTCCAAAATCAGGGCATCGGCAGGGCTGAGCTCCTTCTGAACACTCCAGAGTAGTTGCCTTCAATGGAAGACTCTGATTGACACATACTTGACTTTCCAGCCTCCCTTTTCCAGCTGGAAAATGCAAAGAATGATGTATATTTCTATGTGAAAGAAGCCAATCTGAAAAGGCTGCACGCTGTATGATTCCAACTACATGACATTCTGGAAAAGGCAAAACTATGGAGGCAGTAAAATGATCAACAGTTGCCAGGGCTTAGCAAGGAAGAAGGGATGAATAGGCAGAACACAGAGGATTTTTAGGGCAGTGAAAACGCTCCGTATGATACCATAATGATGAATATATGTCATTCAACATTTGTCCAAACCCACAGGATGTACACCACCAAGAGTGAACCCAGATGTAAACTATGGATTTGGTGATAATATGTCACATGTAGCTTCATCGATTGTAATAAAAGTCCCATGCTGCTGGGGAATGTTGATAATGGGGAGGCTGTGCGTGTCTGGGGCCAGGGATATATGGGAAATCTCTATCTTCCCCTCAATTTTGCTGTGAACCTTAAAGTGTTCTAAAAAAATAAAGTCTTCATTTTAAAAGGACATCTTTAAATTGTAGAAAACAATTTTCATTGAACAAACAAATACAAAGATTGGACAAGTATGCTTTAAGATCCCTTCCTGTCCTGACTCTGGGGCGACTCTAGGATCGTCAGATGAGCTTGGTTCCTGTAGGCGGACGTGTCAGACCGGTGCCACCATTATTAGGAACTCAAATGGAGATCCTTTGAGACGTGACCTCTACGGGGAGGGGATGCGTGCATGTCTTGCCCTCAAAGTGATGTTTCTCAAAAAAGGTTGAATGATGGGTGCAGGTAAACAACAATAACCTTGGAACCCAAACCTTATTCTGTGGAGTCAAATTGTTAATATTCAGGATGTTAAATAATCTCGTTATGATCATGATAAACCTAGGGCTCCGAAAACAAAATTGAGAATGCTGATCAGCAAGGGAGAGCAGCGAGGACTAATTGCACACAGCAGGGTGTGAATTTCCAGAGCCATGAAAGTGGGAGGGAGGGAGCGCGCTCCCACTCGCTGGGGAGCTGGGGAAAGCACGCGGCACCACGAGTCAGAGGCAGTTCTGATCCCAGCTCCGCCACCAGCTGACCATGTGGCTGGAAGCAAGTCATTCCCCTTCCCGGTCTCTCCATAGCCACGTGTGACAAAGCCTCAGAAAAGCAACGTCCCAACAGAGAACTGTTAGGATCTGTTATGAGAAAGGGCTCATATTTTCTCCTGGGTTTTAATTATAAAGTCAGTGCCATTTGGACAAGGACATGCCTCCTCTTGAGTAGTCCCATCTAGATTAATGCTCAACAGCATTAAACTTCAACAAAATTAATCATCAAATAATATCACTCAGGTGACTCCTGACCAGTAATTATATTAGTCAGGAACATCTGGGCTCAGAAATCTGACTCCCAACCAGCATGAACAAAAAGGGACTTGGAAGCCTGTAATTGGGATCTTCAAGGGGCAAAGGTGGCTTTAGGCATGCCTGGATTTAAGGTGTCAAGCCATGTCTTCAGGACGATGTCTCTCTCCGGCCCACTACTCTGCTGTCCTTTGTGTTTTCATTCTCAGATGGCCGCTCCCTACTCCAGGTTTACCTGCTTCAGCTCCATCTTCACTGTAGAAAATGCATGCCTCCTTCCTGACTGCCCCAACAAGAGTCTAGTGCTTCAGCCCGATGCACCCAGCTGTGGTCACCTGCTCATCCCTCACCAGGGACAGAGACTGTGCTGTTCTTATTGGCCAGGCCCCAATAACATGCTCCATCCCGGAGCCAGAAGTGGGATCAGCCCCACCCACCGCACAAGGACAGGAAGAATGGGCAGGGTGGTTCCCCAGGAGGCCAAGATGGATTCTTTTATAAGAAGGGATACTGAATATACTCATTCCCTGTTGCTTCTGTAACAAATTACACAAACTTAGTGGCTTAAAATGACAGAAATTTATCATCTTACATCTCTGGAGGTCAGAAGTCCAAAGTCAATCTTACTGGGCTGAAATCAAGGTTGTTAGCAGGGCCGTGTCACTTCTGGAGGCTCCAGGAAGAATCTGTTTCCTTGTCTTTTTTAGCTGCCTCTGGAGGTCACCTGTATTCCTTAGCTGGTGGTCCCATCCTCCATTCTCAAGGTCACAGCATAGCATCTTCCAATCTCTCTCTCTCTCTCTTTCTCTGTCTCCAAAACCCTCCTGCCTCCCTCTTACCAAGACCCTTGTGATTACATAGGGTCCACCTAGATCATCAGAATCATCTCCCTATCTCAAAATCCCTGACTTGGTCACATCTGCAAAGTTCCTTTTGCCATATAAGGTCACATATTTACAGGTTCCATAGGTTAAGACGTGGACATCTTTGGGTTATTATTCAGACATTATTCAGCCCATCCCACTGGATGAGAAAAACAGATTTTTTTTTAACCACATCTTCATCTGTCCAGAGAATACAAAAGTCAACAAAGATTTATTGCTAATAATGAATATCATATAGTAAGAAGTTTATTGGACACCAAGGTCAAAAGACATAAGTTTGAGTCCAAGCTCTACTATTAACTGGCCTCTTTCTGTCTCTGTTTTTTTTAACCTGTACAACGAATATGCTTTTTTTAACCTGTACAATGAATATCACTGAGTTACTGCGACATGTTCGTAAGAGCACATTTCCATTGCAAAGCATCATACAAATGGAAATTACATCTCTGGAATGAAATGTGTGGATATTAAATTTCACCCACCTTTTGAGCCATCCATGCCAAGCATAGGCCGTGAGGTTTCTCTCCCCACTGGAAGAAAGTTCCCATCTAGAGCAAAAAAGTAATTCGTCCACGTTGAATCTCCAAGCAGCATCGGAAGCCAACATTTGCCAAGAGAGGAAAGGACTGTCTATGTTTCTCTAGCTCTCATGAATACATTAACAGCAGCTAGGACTGGCTGCCCAGATGCCCAAGTCTATTCTGAGTATGATGTTGTGGCTTTGAAGGCATGGGAAGCCACCTGTCCCCAGCTCAGTGGCCTGGGGGAAGGAGAAAAGAAAAGAAGGCAGAGAAAGCAGTTCAAATGCTAGGGTCCTGCACTGCCTTCCCACCTCCTGCCTTGGGACCAAGCTATGGACAGATGATCAGACCCAAGGGGCAGATAGGATACTAAGGGGGATAAGGGTCATGCCATACTTTCCCATAAGGAATTGGGCGGGGGGGAAGGATGGAAAGAAGTCCCAGTGAGGCCACCTCTGGCACAGGATGGTAGCACTGGTGGAAGGCTGTGTCTGGCTGGGTCGATGGCCTGCCCCACCACATGTAGCTTCCTGTGGCCAGCTCAGGATATGCAGGACTTTGGAAAGCACATGGCCCCCGGCAGAAGCTAGAACCCACGGTGATGTGGTGATCACGGATCCAGCTATGGAGAAGGCACAAAGGGATCCAAGGCCCCTTGCAGAAAAGAGTTAACATAGCCAGCTCCGGACTATTTGCAAGGTTGGCTGGCCTCTGCGAACTCGGATTCAGGCAAGGCTGTCACCGTTCCCAGAACTGACGAGAGTGGCTTTTTGTGCCCAAAATCTTGGTACAAACAATATGGTTTATGCTGAACACCTGCCTTCCTCTGGAAGTCTGGAATTTTGGTACATGCGAGGCAAAGGGTGCCCACGTGACTGAGCCCCAGTGAAGTCCCTGGCCTTCTAGGCTCCATCAATCTTTCCTGACAGACAGCATTTCACACGTGTTGTCACAACCGGTTGCTAATGAATTAAGTGCATCCCTGTGTGACCGCTGGGAGAAGGGAGAAGAGTCTTAAAACTTGCACCTGGTTTCCTCTAGACGTTGCCCCATGCGCCCTCACCCTTAGCTCATTTTGCTCTGTGCCCATTCTCTGTAATAAATCACAGCCATGAGTATAATGACATGACGAGTCTTGCGAGTCCCCTGGGGAGTCTTCAAAGTCAGTGGTGACTCCCGACCCAGTCCCCCTCTCCCCTGCCTCCCAATGTCGCCTGAGCTCCCCTCCATACACCCAGCTGACGTCTTACAGAGAAGCAGGTAGGGGGTGGAATCTGAAAGACTGAGCATTTGATGTTGAGTGACCCATCACTTCAAGAGGTTGTATAAATCATTTATGGGACCACACGTTGATTTCTCCCCTTCTTACCATCCATTCCATTTCCGCTGTACACTTAGGAGCGCTCAAGCCCATGTGATTATCAGAAACCGCCCCCTTCCCCACCGGTCTCATTTGTCATCTCTCCCGTCCACTGAGTGGGTGACTCAGCATTCACTGGACAATCTGGTGCCCACCCCCCACATCTGCCCAGCTCCTACAACTACCCAGCACCCACCCCATGCTCACATCCAACTCCTCTCAACACCAGCCTTATCTCTTCCAAATATATATCTATGTATGTATGTATATATGTATCTACACATATATATGTTTGGTTAACATACGTATTTGTTTAACATATGTCTATGTTTGGTGGCCTCAGTTTCCTTATTTGTCAAATGAGAGTTGGAAGGATACACTATCTGAATTCTTGATCACTGCTCAGTAAAACTGCATAATTACCTATGAGGGTGCCTGTCTCTCAGCACAGACAAATATGTACCAGGCATATTGTCTTTATTCAGGTTGTTATCATAAAAACACCATCGCCTGGGTGGCTTACAGTGCAAACATTTATTTCTCACAGTTCCAGAGTCTGGCCGTGAGGGAATGAGAGCCTACTTCCTGGCTGTAGACAGCCACCTTCTTGCCGTATCCACACAGGGCAGAGAGCAGAGAGAGGGGAAGCAAGCTCTCTCTCTCAGTGACTTCTTATAGGGGCACGAATCCCATCGTGGGGGCTCCATCCTCATGATCTAATTGTCACCCAAAGGCCCCACCTCCAAATACCATCACAGTGGGGATTAGGGTTTCAGCATAAGAATTTGGGGAGGGGGGGAACTAATCATTCAGTCCATAGCACATATATTCTTCAGTAGAGTTAGGAATTTATTAAGCTTCCTTTTAAATTCATTATCCTTAATAAAACCTCACAAATCCTCAATAGGAAATTATACTTATATATGGATTCATTAAAAATTCTGAGTTTTGGGGGGCACCGGGGTAGCTCAGTCGGTTAAGAGCTGTGCTTAGAACCCCAGTTTTCTGAGCATTGGCCAGAATGCCAATTGACTCTTGGTTTCGGCTCAGGTCATGATCTCAGGGCCATGATGTCGGGGTCGTGGTATCGGGCCCCGTGTCAGGCTCTGTGCTTGATGTGGAGTCTGCTTGAGATTCTCTCTCCCTCTCCCTGTGTCCCTCCACCCACTCTCTCTCTCTCTCTCTAAAATAAATGGATAAATTTTTTTAAAAATTCCCAGTTTTGACTTGACCATGGAGAATAAAGTTTGGGTTTGTCCATTGCTGTCTGGGTGAGTCAAAAGTAAATACCTTCAGCACTGAAAGTTTTGTAAGTAGGAAAAAATTCCCTAAAACCCAGTGCCATTCCATAAGTCAGCACCTGGGAAACATTGGCCTACTAGACCTCAGAAGTCCCTGCCAGCCCTAATGTGCTGTGATTTCTCACATGGAACCCACTCCAGGCAGGTGTCTGGATCAGAAAGTTCTTTTCCAATGCTATAGTTCCATGTCTCTTAGATTGTCTGAATCCCCCTGTAACACTCTCACTTTTACTTTCCGTTTTTAAAATAACGTTTTAAATTCTTATTTCTTATTTTAGGAAAGAAGATGCAAGAAGGAAATGCTTGAGGATAAATCAAAATACCAAAATGTGGACAAACTAAACAGGATCAAAGAAGAAAAAGTGACAGAAAGAAACTTGGTCTTCCAATAATAATAATTTACAAAGGACTTTTTGAAATGGCAAGTTTGTCCAGTATGTGTATAATGGAATTTGATTTACCAAAATTCAATCCTTATCTAAGAATCTACAGTATAAAGTGAAGCTTACCCATAACAGGGAAGGCAAAGCCATTTCCCCCTTGGAAGACTGAATGCTGCGGGGGCCTCTCTGAGAAGTCGCAACCCATTATGATGGCTTCCAAATTTGTACCTTCAGTTCTGCCTCCCACTCAAGCCTCGAGGCTTACGTTGAAATATCCAGCTGCTTGTTTGTCTATAGCTCCTCGTGGATGTATAATATGCATCTCAGTTTGGACGTAAACAAGAGAGAACTCTTGAATCGCACCTGACCTTGTTGGTTTGTTTTCCCTACTTCACCATCTCCTTAAATGGCAACATCTACCCAGTTACTCAAGCCACAAACATAGGAGTCACCCATAATCTTTATAGTGGATATCAATCGCAAAGGCAGCTTTTGTTCAGGTGAAGATATGAGAGACCCCAAATAAAAGTGGTCGAAACAAAAGAGAATTTTATTTTGTTCCTTTCTTCCTCCTGTATGTAGAGAAGGGAGGAAGGCAGTCCAGACTTGCTACCTAGACTCCACTCATGGAGTCCCCAGGGATGCAAGCTCCTGACATCATTGTTCCACCATCCCTGGGTGGGATCCACCTCTTCATGGTACAATCTGGCTGCTAGGTTGCCGGTCATTGCATCAGGGGTCCCAGCAGCAGGATGGAAGGACAACAGAAGTTCTATCTAAGTTGTACTGACACTTGACTGGGCACCGAGCCCCGCAGTTGGCACCAGGATGCCAGGGTGCAGGAAATCCAGAGGCTTACGGGTGATGGGGAGACATGAGCTCCCCAGCATTTCCGTGAACAGTGGTCAGTGCTCTGCCAGGGGCCATGGAGCCTTCCCAGAGGAAAGGACATCAGACGTGAGTCTAGATCGAATAAGGAGGCAATCACTAGGTAAAAATGTGGGGTGGGGGAGAGGAAGAAGGGAAGAGCACCTCCCACTGGAGGGACAAAGGCACCGAACAACATAGGGATCTTTGTGTGGTTCCCTGTTGGAGCTAGAATGATGCCTGGCACATGGTAGGTGCTCAAGAAATACTTGCTGACTGACTAGGAAACTAAGGTAAGTTAGGCATTATTCCTTCCAGAGGAAAATGAGGCTCAGAGAGGCTGAGTAATTTTCCCGTGGTTCACAGAGCCAGCAAGTCTGTATCCAAGACTTGAATCCATCGCTCTCAACTGTCAGTTGAATGTGAACATAGAGTAACACATGTTCAAGACTGGGTGAATATAATATGGCACAAGAGTTTTTGGCTTGGTGTAAGCCAAACGGTGAAAATCTTCACCGCCAACCTGTTAGCCCGGATGAGCAGACTATTTCAGTGTAGAATGTAACCTGAGGGTCTAGAAGAGCACCAGATGACAATGCTGGAGGTAGAGGTCAGAGGCAAAGGCCTGGAAGGAAGGGCCCCAGGACTTCTCAGCCCCGTCGCCCTGGCCTCCGCGCCATCAGGGGCCCTGATGGGCCATGCCTGTGCTCCCTATAGCTTGACTCCGGGTAATAGCAACACGAATACTAGCTCCCACCCGCTTAGCACTAAGCACAAAGTCAAGCAGAATTCAGAGTCAGCCAGATCTGAGTTCACATGCTCTACTTACTAACTGAGTAGGCTTGAGCAAATTACTTGATTTCTCTCTGAGCCTCAGCTTCCTCATCTGTAAAATGGGGATAAATAACACCTACTCTCTGGGGCTCTTAGGAAGATCAAATGATATGACAGAGAAGGAGAAAGGAGGGGGAAGATAGGGGAATGTTAAGTATTGATACACACCCCCCCAAAAAAACCCAGACAAACCCATAGGCCAAGCAGAACGGTTTGTTGGACTTAAGGGAGAGCATCACTGTGACAACGTCTGAGGGATGTCTCAGATGGAGGGTGTCTGGGAGGACAGTGACAGGGTTTAGAGCTAGAGATGATGGTTTGAAGTGAGCCTTGCAAAGCTGGGAACTGCCTGGGGTTGGGCAAATATAATATGATACAATAGCTTCTGGCGGGGTGCTAGCCAAGGTGTGGGAGTCTTCCCAACCAAGCTGTTAGTTTTGATGAGCAAACTATTTTAGTTGGTTTACGGTCTTATAGTCCAGGGATAATTTTTTTTTCCTTTTTGCCAGTATGAAGACAGGGACAGGGAAATGTTGGTTCGGTGCTGAGCATGTCATGGAGCTTGTCAGAGGAATTACCTTCTCTGCTCTCACAGCCATCCCTGGAGGAGTCAAGGAGGGGCCTTATCTGACCCTTCGCTGCAGTCCTGGGAGATAGATCTTGTTCATTCCGACTTGAGAGGTGAGGAAACAGACATCAGGCAGGCATGGTTATTACTCCCAGAGAGAAACGCAACTCAGGCTAAGGAATTTCCCCAAAGGCCACAGAGCTAGGGAGGAATCCATCTGAGATTTGAATCTAGCACTTAAGACTGTGAGTTGAACAGGGACATATAATCAGACTTCCTTAAACCAAACAATAAAAAGTAGAGCTACCTAAGCATATTTGTAATAGCCCAAATCAGAAAAAAATAAAACAATCTATCACGAGCAGAAGGGCTAGATAAAATTCAGTGGAGTCTCCCGTGGAATCCCCTACAGCGACTTCACGTCTGCGCCCTGCTACATGCAACCACATGGCCAATTCCCACGAGCACAATGTCAAGGGAAAGAAACCAGACACAAAAATACCACCTCCTGTGTGCCTCAATCGGCAGAAAGTTTATAAATAGGCGAACCTAACCCACGCATCGGAGGACGGGATGGCAATTCCCTTTGGAAAGTGGGCAGGGAGCAGTGGGTAGGCAGGACCGTGGGGGGGGGGGGGGGGGGGAGGTGCTCCTGGGAACTGGGGCAGCTCCATTTCTTCCCCTGGCTGCTGCTTACACAGGTGCGCCCACCTGGGCTGACTCACTGGGGTGCGCACTTCTGGTTGGTGCCTTTTCCTCTATATTTGTATTTAAAAGTTTTGGTTTAAGCAGGGATATCTGCACTTCGCTTTAAATGTTAATTTCAGGATCAGTATTCCAGAAGATGTCTGTGATCATGCAAGTCGAAGCTGAATGAGCTAATGCCCCAGAAGCACTTAGCGTGGTGTCTGGAACGGAGACCTATGTTCAATAAATGCTAGCAAGTGTTATTAGTACTATTATTATGTCTGTGACTTTCCGAACGGTGGTGGAGAATTTCTGAAAAGCACACCACGTCTAATCCCCAACTCCAGTACCAGGAGTTCACGTAAAGAGAGGCGGTGGGGGGGGTGGGGGCAGTACTGAACAAGGTGACATCCCCCACCGCCCGGGCAGGTTATGAGTGTGGCCACGGGCCATGGGCCACGGGCCACGGGCAGGCCGGCAGCGGGGCCGTGAGCGCCTCGGGAGGGCCCGCTGCCTGCCAAGCTCTAGCCCAGATCCCTTCCCTGGTCCAGGTGGTTTTCTTTGCCCATTTTCCATGACCCACACAAGACACCTTTTTATAACGTGAGGCTTCTGGGTCCCGCCAAAGCACAGGCGCATGTGTTCGTAGGAAAAGCAAAGCAGCGGCCGGGCGCCGCCGGCCACCAGTGCCAGCAACACGGCCGTGGACTTCGCCGCGACCCACACAGAAGCCCTTCTCCTCCTCCTCCCGGGGCACCTACAAGCCCCCCGCGTGCGCCTCCACCCCACTGCCGCCCAACTCTGCGGCCCACCCCGGGTCTCGTCCCTCCCCCTCCCACGGGCACCGTGCTGTGTTCACACTTACTCACCCACACTCACACGGTCATGTGTTCACACTGACGTGCTCACTCATATATGCTCGCACGCCGGCAGTCCCACGCTCACACTCACACGTTCCCTGCGCACACACCACACACACATGCTCCCACACGCTCCCGCACATTCTCATACACACGCACACTTTGACTCACCAAGAACAACTTGTGACAAAGAAATGCCCTCTGTTCACCAGGAGAGCCTTGTGAGCCCAGGGCAGAGTTTCTCCAAGCACGGGCCCCCCGAAGTCTTCCGTCACAATCATCTCCACCTAAACATTCCCACCCTCCTCAGTCAGACCCCAGAGCTACTGGGGCAGACTCATCATGGCCCAGGAATCTGCATTGTAACAAGACGCACAGGTGCTTTTTATTCATAGAAAACCCGGGAGCCAGGGTTTTCCAGAGGAATGGCAGAGAAGTCATGACGGGTGCAGCAAAACTGATTCCAAGGCAGGGATGCAGAGGGGAGTGCGAGTCCACACCTCTGACCCACCGCCCCCTGCCCTGAGCACCACGAAGGTGGGTCTGGCTGAACGTGGAGGGGGCTGGGCTGGGCCGCAGGGCCAGGGAGGAAGGCAGAGGTTGAGTGACTTCTCTCACAATTCTGTGGGCTGACCAGCTGGGTCATTTCTGCTGGTGTCACTTGATGTCTCTCACGTGGCTTCAGGAAGATGGAGACTGGAACATTCAAAATGGCTTCCCTGATAGAGCTACCTTACAACCCGGCAATTGCACTACTGGGTATTTACCCCAAAGATACAAATATAGGGATCCGAAGGGGTACGTGCACCCCAATGTTTATAGCAGCAATGTCCACAATAGCCAAATTGTGGAAAGAGCCAAGATGTCCATCGACAGATGAATGGATAAAGAAGATGTGGTATATATATACAATGGAATATTATGCAGCCATCAAAAGGAATGAAATCTTGCCATTTGCAACGACGTGGATGGAACTGGAGGGTATTATGCTGAGCGAAATAAGTCAATCAGAGAAAGACAAGTATCATATGATCTCACTGATATGAGGAATTTGAGAAACAAGGCAGAGGAACATAGGGGATGGGAGGGAAAAATGAAACAAGATGAAACCAGAGAGGGAGACAAACCATAAGAGACTCTTAATCTCAGGAAACAAACTGAGGGTTGCTGGAGTGGTGGGGGGTGGGAGGGATGGGGTGGCTGGGTGATAGACATTGGGGAGGGTATGTGCTATGGTGAGCGCTGTGAATTGTGTAAGACTGATGAATCACAGACCTGTACCCCTGAAACAAATAATACATTATATGTTAATAAAAAAATTAAAAATAAAAATAAATAAGTAAATAAATAAACAAACAAAATGGTTTCCCTTACGTGTCTGGCACCCCAGCCAGGATGGCTAGAAGGTCAGGCATGTCTCTCTCTCTCTCTCTCTCTCTAGGGCTTCCTTACATGGCAGCTGGATCTCAAGAGTGAGAGTTCCTGGAGGAAAAAAGTCCTTCTTCCTCACCTCAGATTTTCATGTAGTTGTTAAATAATCTTGAATAAATTCATCTTTGTTTAATAAAGTTAATTCGTTTTGTATCACCAACTAGCATTTCCTCAGTTCATCACCAAGAGTTTTTGATAACATCAGATCTCAAGGAAGAAAACAGGATGACAGTATCCATATTTTCTGTTTTATAAGAGAGGCAAAACCTTTCCTGGAGTCAACGACGGATGGGACACCTTCCCTACAGATGTCAAAGAATTCCTCCAAATCAGACCATTTGTTTTCAGATATGAAAATCCAGCATGAAGTATATTAAATTTCTAGACAAAGACACTAGAAAAAAAAAATCCTAATGACCTTGGGTTTAGCAGATTTCTTACATAGAACACAAAAAAGAAAAAACTCAGTAAATTGGGCTTCACCAGAATTCAAAATTTTTGCTCTTCAAAAGACAGCCATGATGGACAGAAAATATCTGCAAAACACAGAGCTGACAAAGGGCTTGTATCTAGAATATAAAGAGTACTTACAACTCAGTAAGAAGAAGATAAACCTAATTTAAAAAAATGGGCAAAATATTTAAACAAATACTTCACCAAAGAAATGATACAGATGGCCAAATATGCACATGGAAAGATGTTCAACATTACTGGTCATTAAGGAAATACGAATTAAAACCACGTGAGATAACACCACACACCACTAGAATGGCTAAATTAAAAAGACTGGGGGGTGCCTGAGTGGCTCAGTCAGTTAAGCGTCTGCCTTCAGCTTGGGTCATGACCCCAGGGTCCTGGGATTGAGCCCCGCATCGGGCTCCCTGTTCAGTGGGGAGTCTGCTTCTCCCTCTCTCTCTGCCCCCTCTCCCTGCTCATGCTCTTTCTCTTTCTCTCAAATGTATAAATAAAATTTTCTTAAAAATTAATTAATTAATTAAAAAGACTGATCGTATCAGGTATTGCTAAAGATGCCAAGCAACTCTCAAAGTCTGCAAGCGGTCTATATAATGTGGTACAACCGCTTTGTAAAATAGTTTGGCAGTTTCTTATAAAGTGAAACACATCCCTAACGTGTGACCCAGCCCTTCCACTTCTAGATACTTACCCACGGGAAATGAAAGCGTATGTCCACACAAAGACGGGTACATGGATGTTCATAACAGATTCATCTGCCAGTTAAGAACTAGAAACAAACCAAATGTCTATCAACAGGTGAACGGTTAAACTGTGGCCTATCCATACAATGGAATGTGACTCAGCCACGAAAAGAAACAAATTATGGATACACAACAGGATGTTTCCATTGTGTCTCAAAATAATGATGCTGAGTGAAAGAAGTAGACACCGTATGATTCCCTTATATTAAGTTCTGGAAAATGCAAACTAGTCTGTAGTGGCAGAAGGCAGATGGATGTTTTCCCCTGGGCACAAGGATGGGGAGCAGAGAGAAACAGATTACACAAAGCCACAGGGAAGATTTTAGGGATGATGCGTGTATTCATTATCTTGATTGTGGTGGTGGTTTCACAAGTGTACAAATCTGTCAAAACTCATCAAATTATGCAGTTTGTTGCATGTCAATTATACCTCAACAAAGTTATAATGAAAAACATATATATATATATATATATATATATTGGCCTTTACTTATTTGGGGCAACTCTTTGTAGCAGGAAAACTACTCTTGGATTTCATCATTTATAAATCTTATAAATGCTACACCATGACACATATTGGTGAAATATATTGACATATCCACCTGGATGAAGAAGCTATTTTTAGCTTCTTATGTAAACCTCTTCAGCATCGGGGGGGTCGTGTCATCAGTACATTGACTTGATTGTATTCTTTGAGGATGGAACCGTCCCGATTCCTCATACTGCATCTTATCTTGGCATTTTACTCGCTAAAATTTTACTGGCTTTATTAGGTTTGCACCAACTGGGTGGCCTTTCCTCTTCTGGGCATTAAGCTCTGCTGCTAGGTCATTTGCTTCCTGTGCCTGAGTGACTTTTTCTCAAAAGCTTTACACTGCTTGTGATTGCAATAACCATTTAAATGACCAGCTCTTTTCTTATCAAGTGGCCATGCCTGTGGCTCTGTGTCTTTTCGGTGGGCCAAGCCACCGCTGCACCTGCAAGTTGTGTGCCACACGAGAAGGCCACGGGCCAGGACCCTGTGGATCGCCGGGCTGCGTCAAGCCCGTGGACGTGAGTGGCTTCCATCATAAGGAACAGCGTCTCTTTTGTGTCCCTCGTCAATGTCTCGGAAGACCGTAATTCCTCGTCGGTCGGTGACTTCCGGTTTCAGATCGCACCCGCGATGCCCCATCCCTAACCTCATCAGGACTGTCCACGGCCTGGACCTGGAGCTCTCCTACACGTCATCCCTCACCTTCGAAACTCACCACCCTACTCTCAAAAGCGTTTGTAAAACACTAACATTAATAAAAACAAAGTAGGAGGGCCTGATAGATTAACAAGAAAATGAACACATGCGATAATTCACCATGTAATTCTCTCCTAACTTACCTGGTCTCTGTTTTGCGTGTTTACAAAGGTTGCAGGGACGCAGGCGGGGCAGCGTTCGCCCTGATTTTCTATTATACCTGCAGCATTTGTTTGCTCCTGTAAGCCAGACAGCAGCGGCTGAGGATGGCTGGGAGAGGTCATTTGGGAGGAGCTGATGTCATCAACCTGCTATCCCCCCATGGGCCCCCCTCACCGCCCCCCCCCCCCCGGGGTAATTCAGAGCTCACTATCTGCAGCAGCCCTTGAATCCATGGCTGAGAATGGGCTCAACAGATGAACGTGGCTGGACTCTATACTCCCACAGGGGCTGGGGTGGTGAGTTTTCGGTGTCAACTTTGTTAGGCTATAGTCCTCATTACTGAATCAAACACTAATCTAAGTCTTACTTGAAAGTATTTGGTAGGTGTGATTAAAGTGTATAATCAGTTTACTTTAAGGAAGGAAGATTATCCTAGATAATCTGGATGGGCCTGATTCAATCAGTTTAAAGGCTTTGGGAGCAGAATTGAGGCTTTTCCTCCCCAGGAAGGAGAAATTCTGCCTTGAACAGCAGCTTCCGCTCATGCCTGCCCTTCCTCAAGGCCTGCCCTACAGATCTCAGACTTGCCTAGGCAGACCCCACAACTGCTTAAGCCTGTCCCTTGCAATAAATCTCTTCACACGCATCTCCTGCTGGTTCTCTTTCTCTAGTGGAACGCTGATACAGGGGCCGAAGGACCTTTCACAAAATTGTGAATGGAGCTGCTCCATCAGGGTCTTTTATTACAAATGCTAGCAGAGTGCAGACATAAAATTGTAAATATAATGTGTGCTTTTTGATTAATCACAAATTCTCACAGAACTGAGTTCTGCAGAACCCTAGTTTAGAAACTCTGGTGCAATGTCTTCGTTGCAGACCACTCACCCGGGGCCGCCTTCACCGTTCGGAGATAACATTCTTTCTGACACTGTGCGTTTTCTCATTTGGAGTTCTTGATCTGAGCCGCGCTTGGCGGACTGTCTCGAATAAGCAAGTCTCCCAGCTCTAGCTGATCCAGGGACTCCCCTCCCCCATGCTCCCCTCGCCCTTGTAAGCCAGTTCCCAAGAAGCCATTCATGGACCCAGCAGAAAACAAGGATCTCCTTTCCTCCTGGGCACAATGTAGATAATGATACTTTTCCTACCCAACTTCATAGGACTGTCCCGAGAATCAAATGCGATAAAGGATTACTTTGAAAACTTAAAGTTGTAAAGATGGAAGGATCATCATTATCTTTGTAGTTATCTTAATTATTATTATCACTCTACTAAACCCACCAATTATTCTCTTCCTGGCCACACCCCTTTCTAAGATCATTTGCCTTCATCCACAAAGGGAGTCCATGTTCAGCCCCTGCGTAGTGGTGTAGACATTTAGATTCCTTTAAAGAATTGGCTATAGTTCTGCACTCAGTATCCTTGAAAAAGTTACTTTATATCAGTTAGGTTTCTCGGATTGTAAATTTCAGAAACCCCAAGCATACTGACTGAAGAAAAATAACTTACAGGTCCATAAACTGAAAGTTTGCAGTCGACTATCACCACTAATGATTACATAGTACTACAGGTCATAGCCGATGCTATAAAGATAGAAGGAAATGGTGTAAAAATTGGAAGGGAAGAGATAAAACTGTCATCATTTACTTAGAAAAACCAACGGGATCAACAGAAAATTATTAGAATTTATAAGCAATGTTGCCTGATACAAGATTAGCCCATAAAAATCAATAGCATTTTTCTACACCAGCAATAAATCAACAGAAGAAAATAACTTTAAGACACATATTTTTCCACATTTTAATGTCTCTGAAATTGGGATGCATCATACATTTGAATAAATGCAGAAGCAAAAATAAGACACCATTCACAGTAGTCATAGGTATTTTAAATGTCTTGGAAATAACAAAGAATACATAAGAACTCTATGGCGTAAACCTTAAAATTCCAATAAAAGACACAGAAGATGATCTGAAGAAGTGAAGTGATTTTTTGTGTTCTTGATGGTGTGACTATTATAAAATTGTAAACTCTTCCCAAATTAACCTATAAATTCAATGCAATCCCAATGAAAATTCCATATAGATGTTTCAGAGGAACTCAGTAAAATTCTACATAAAGACCTCACCATGAAAAATAAAACTACAGAATTAATTTTTTAAAAGATTTATTTATTTGAGAGTGAGCACAAGTAGGGGGGCGGGCAGAGAGAAAGAATCTCAAGCAGACTCCTAGCTCAGCTCAGAGCCTGACTCAGGGCTCGATCACATGACCCATGAGATCATGACCTGAGGCGAAATCAAGAGTCAGATGCTCAACTGACAGCCAACCAGGCACCCCTAGAATTAATTTTTTAAAGTATACAATATCACTGTGACATGGGCCAATGTTTCTCAACCTTTTTCTATTATCACCTCCTAAGGAGGTTTTTTAAACTTTTTTTTTTTCCTGGGGCCTGGGTGGCTCAGTCTTTAAGCATCTGCCTTTGGCTCAGGTCAGGACCCCAGGGTCCTGGGATCGAGCCCCGCATCGGGCTCCCTGCTTAGAGGAGAGCCTACTTCTCCCTCCCGCTCCCCCTGCTTATGTTCCCTCTCTCGCTGTCTCTCTCTCTGTGTCAAATAAATTTTAAAAAAAAAAATCTTTTTTTAAAAAAATAAATAAATAAACTTTATTTTCCTAATTGTAACCCCCACCCTCACCCTCAGGGAAATTTTAATACCACAGTTATACTGATTTTCTGTTTATATAGTATATATATATATAATATATACTGTGCTTTATATATAAAAGAATTAAGTTTTTTCATCCCCCGAGAACCAGTATTTGCCCTCTTGGGGTTGATCACTCCACCCACCCACTTAGAATGCATACCTGCATAAGGTAAGGAGGAAATAAAAAAAAAATTCAGATCCATCAATTCCATTCTTGGATATGTACTCAAAGGAAACAAAATCAATATGTCAAAGAGATAGCTGCACCCCCATGCTCACTGCAGCATTATTTACAATAGCCAAGACATGGAAACAACCTAGGTGTCCATCAACAGATGAATGGATTAAGTAAATGGGGTATAGGGGCACCCGGGTGGCTCAGTCAGTTAAGTGTCCGACTGCTGATCTCAGCTCAGGTCTTGATCTCGGGGTCATGAGTTCAAGCCCCAAGTTGGGCTCCATGCCTACTTAAAAAAATGTGGTATACATAGTATATATATTATACATACACATACAATGGAATCATATTCAGCCATAAAAAAGAAGGGAATCCCACCATTTGTGACAACAAGGATGGACCTTGAGGGCATTATGCTAAGTAAAATAAGTCAGACAGAGAAAGACAAGTACTGTATCATCTCACTTATATGTGGAATCTTAATAAAAAACAAAACTAAACCTAAACTCAGAAAAAAGATCAGATTTGTGGTGATCAGAGATGGGGGAGGAGGAATTGGATGAAGGTGTCAAAAGGTTCAAACTTCCAGTTATAAGATAAATAAGCACTGGGAATGGGACACACAACATGATGACCGTAGTGAACACTGCCGTGTGCTAAGAAAATAAATCCTGAAAGTCCTCAGCACAAATAAGCTCTTTCTTCCTTTTCTTTGTAACTATATGAGATGATGGATATTAACTAATCGTGGTAATCATATCGTAATATACGGAAGTCATGTCATCATGCTGTACACCTTAAACTTACACAGTGTTTATGTCAACTATAGCTCAATAGAAATAAAAGGAAACTTCAAAAGCAAACACAAACCATAAGGCAAAAGACTGATAAATTCGATTACCCAATTCCATTACCTTATTCCTTTCCTATTGCTGCCGTAACAAATTACCACAAATTTACTGACTTCTACCAGCATTCATTTATTATCTCCCAGTTCTGTTGGTTGGAAGTCCAGTGAGCTCAGCTGGCTACTTAGTGTAGGTTCCCACCAAGCTGGCCTGGGCTCTTTTCTGGAGGCTCTGGAGGAGAATCTGTTTCCAGGCTCATTTGAATTGTTGGCAGAGTTCAGTTCCATGCAGTTGTGGGACTGAGCTCCCCCTCTTCTTGCTGGCTATCAGCCAGGGGGTGGGGGGAGGGGGGTCCTTCTCAGCTTCTAGAGGCCACATCCACCCTGGCCTCCTTCCTCTGTCTTTCACACCAGCAACATACACTCAAGTCTGTCTCATGACTGAAATCTCTCTGGCCTCCTATTTCATTTCTCCTCCTGTCTCCTTCTGACATCAGCCAGAGAAATGTCTCTGCTCTTAAGGACTCAAGTGTTTAGACTGGGCACACCCAGATAATCCAGGATTATCTCCCTATTTAGAGGTCTGTGCTGAGATGTAAATGTTTCTATTCCCACCCCCCCCAATTTCATTGAAACCGAACCCCAAGGTGATGGTATTAGGAGGTACGGCCATTGGGAGGTGGTTAGGTCAGGAGGGTGGAGCCTTCATGAACGGGATTAGTGCCCTTATAAAAAAGGCCCCTAGGAAGCTCCCTTGACCCTCCTTCCATGTGAGGTTACAGCTGGAAGGTGCCATCTTTGAACCAGAAAGTGGGCCTCACCAGACACTAAATCTGCCGGGACCTTGATCTTGGATTTCACAGAGTCCCATACTGTGAGAAATAAATTTCTTCTTATAAGAAAACAAATGTGTAAGCCACCCCATCTATGGTATTTTGTTACAGAAGCCAGAATGGACTAACACAGTCCATAACCTTAATCATATCTGCAAAGTCCTCCATGGCAGTACCTCGATTAGAGTCTGACTGGATAATCAGGGGACAGAAATCTTGGGGGGACATCTTTAGATTTCTGCCTGCTACAATGACATTAAAACTAAGGATTTCTGATTTACAAAGGACACTGTGGGCAAAGTTAATGAACGGATGAAAGAAGGGGAGAAATATTTTCAATTTCTGAAACCAACAAGGGTTAATATTTATAATAGCTACAACATATTTATAACATATAAGGAATCCTTGCAAATCCAAAAGAAGAAATGAGCAAAGAGTATGAACAGGCAGTTTGTAGAAGAGGTAACCCAAAATACTTAAGGTATACGAAGAGATGCTCACAATCATTAGTAATTAGAGAAATGCCCATTTTAAAACAGAAGATATTACTTTTATTTGACTGGTAAATATTAGAAAACTGGATAATGCTCGGTACTCATGGGGAAATAGAGATATGGGAACCTTCTGGCACGGTTGTAGGGAAGGTAGACTGAGACTCACATTACCCAGAGAAGTCAGCCATTACTTAGTCAAGTTATGTGTCTCCTCCCCACCCCCAGGACCTAGCAATCCCACTGCTAGTGTTATGACTCAAGGAAATTCTTACATAGCTCCATCAGGGGATACATACAGCACGTTCACCGCGGTGTATTTTGTGGTAGGGGAATGGGTTTGTAAACTAGAGTAAACACACACCATGGAGAAGTATGCCATGATGAGGAGCAATGGATGACACGGTACCCATAGCATCATGTACGGACCTTAAAAACACGGTACTCATTAAGAAAGTGAAAGAAAGAATGAAACATGACAAAGTCCTTTGTGTGAATGAAAAATACAACAAAGGATATAAAGTTACATGTTAAACACAGAAGGATCACCATCCACAGGGAGAGACAGGGACAGGAAGGAAGCTGTGAGAGTTATTGGAAATAAAGAAATAAATAGGAGATTTTGAACCAAAGGTCTTGATCTGAGGCTTGTGATCACCTCAGCTTTCTCCACGGATGTCTGCTTTTTTTTAAAAGGTGGTAAATAAGAATGGTTTCAGGCACAGCCTCATCCAGGCCTCAGACAATGTGATCCACGGGGATCCATCTGTCTTGGGTTGGCTCTCCCCTCAGACTGGCTCAGACAAAGGAAATTTGATCAAATACAGCTTTCAAGACAAATGTGTGTTCTGCTTGATTGAATGTCTTTATTTACTAGGGTCTACTCAGACTCGTGGTTGAAAACATAACATTTCTTAGTGGATGTCCCTGCCGTAGTCATTCTAGCCCCGTGAACCCATTTGGATGGGGCTCACGAAAGTCTCTGGCATGCCATTTGAACAGCTGTGGTCACAGTTCTCAAGACCAACCGTGTACACACTCATCCGCAGATATAAACATCTGCACGTGGTTACAATCACCCGTGGACATGGTTATGATTTGATTAAGTACTTGAGATAAGCTTGTTTGTTCTTCTGACAAATAGAGAGGAAAGGATAAACGTTCATTACATAAGGACTCTAGCTTAGTCAGAATGAAAGCGTTAATTAAGGTTTTGCTCCACTGGTGTGATTTTTATTAGTGGTGGCGCGAGGGGGAGACACTTCTCAGCTGTCTCCACGTGAATCAGCACCACCTCAGACCCCAAAAGTGGGGGGAGAACCAGGGCAGTTGAGGCTCTGCCTCTCCCTTCGTCTTGCACTCACAACCTGCTCAGAACATCACCATCCCCGATGGCTGCACTTGGGGCTGCCATAACGAATTACCACAAACTGGGGGGCTCGTTCTCTCACTCTTCAAGAGGCTACAAGTCTGAAATCGAGGTCCCTGAAGGATTGGGTCTTTCCAGAGGCTCTGAGGGAGAATCTGTCCCATCCCTCTCTCACGGCTTCTGGTCATTGCCAGAAATCCTTGGTGTGTTTGTTGACTTGCAGATACATCCCTTCAGTCTCTGTCTCGTCTTTACAGGAATTTCTTCTCTCTCTGTCTCTCTGTGTCTTCTCCTCTTTTTATAAGGACAGCAGTGATTAGATTCGTGGCCCGCACTAATCCAGTAAGATCTCGTCTTAACCAGTTACATCCACAGAGACCTTAAGGTCACATTCTGAGGTCCCGGGTGGACATGAATGTTGAGGGGACACTATTCAACCTGCTGGAGTGGCCTAGCCCTGCATTTGCCCAGGCCTGGGTAGGTGATCTGTGAATGCAGGGGAATTAGGCTGATTCACCTCATGCAGGGGGAGGGAGGGCACGTATGGATTATGTGCCATTTGGTTGGATCTAGGCCACTCGATGGTGGCCACCTCATCAATAACAAAGGTCAGAAGGGAGTTCTGATGCACCCCTGCGTTCTGCAAGCAGCCAAACACCTTCTGCTCTGGTAGGAAGAAGTGGCAAAGGGCAGCAATTTGATTTGAGGCCTCTTTAAGACCCTGAGGTCCTCCGGGCTCCTCTCTGGCCATCCTGCAGAGAACTGTCCTCTTTCTCCAGCTTCCTTGGGTGGCTCTTTTACATTGAATTATGCAGCAACCAACCCCAGCATGTGAGGAGAATGCCTAACCGAAATCCGTACCCTGCAATTGAGAGGCGTATCCAAGGAGACTGACAGGTAAATGTGAATGTTATAAATCAAGATCTTGATGTTGCATTCTTAATGCCTTTTTCCTCTGAAAGAGCTTCTGTGCTCTCCCCTCAGCAGACTTGGTAGGGATGTAATTGAACCAAGGAGTGCCCCTGAATGAGAATGTCATCCCTGTCTGCTTCCAGGCCTAGGTGGGAAGTCATCCTCCCATCCTGGAAACGCAATTCCTGGGGGTGGGGGTGGGGGTGGGCGTGGGAATAGATACGGCGGTGGAGTGATGTCTGCAATCTTCCTTCGCAAGGGGCGTCACCTCACAAAGTCTACGGACACACCTCCAGCCAGGTCAGCCATTCACAGCAAAGTGGTCATTCTTGAACTGGTTACTTTCCAGTTGGTCGGGAGAAGGTGCAAGTGCGGCTGGGGGATATGAGTCATTTGTAAAGATGACATCCCTCATGGCTTTTTTGAAGCTGCGTCATGAGCTTTAAAATGATCTGTGGGTGAAAGGCACATGGATCCTTCACAGCAAACTGTTTCCTGTCTTTAAATCCTGAGGGTTCATTTCCTTAGTCATTCCCTGAATAATTTTTTGAGCCTTGTTTTGTTACCTGTTGTGGTACAGCCAATCACCCCAAACTCAGTGGCCGCCATGACAATAATCATTTCATTGGTTCACAGATCGACAACTGAGGCAGGGCTCCGCGGGGCAGCTTGTCACCACTCTGCGCGGCATCCTCTGGGACAGCTCGACCAGGCTCAAGGGTCTACTTCTGGGATGGGCTCCCACGGCTGTCGGGCTGATGCTGGCTGTTGGCCCCTCTCCATGCGCATCTCTCCTCGAAGGCAGCTTGGGCCCCCTCACAGCCTGTTGGCTGCCCTTCCAGAGCCAGGATCCCACGAGACAGGAAGTGGAAGATGCCAGCTTCTTAAGGCCTGGGACCCAAAACTGGCACAGAGCCATTTCCGCCACAGTCCATTGGTCAAGCGATCTCACAGCCCCGGTTCCAGAGAGGGGACATAGGGGCACCTGGGTGGCTCGGTCGGTGGAGTGTCCGACTCTTGGTTTCAGCTCAGGTCATGATCTCAGGGTCGTGGGATCGAGCCCCGCGTTGGGCTCCGTGCTCAGCAGGGAGTCTGCCGGAGATTCTCTCCCTCTCCCTCTGCTCCTCCCCCCCACCTCAAAATAAATCAATAAATAAGTCTTTAAAAGAGAGGGGACATAGATCCTCTTCTCAAGGGGAGGAGTAGCTACGATAAGATCCCACTATGTGCCAGGCGCTGGGGAAACAGAAATAACAGCCAATGTTTATTGAGCGCTTGTTATGTACCAGCATCCATGTACTATCTCATTTAAACTTTAAAAAAAAAAAAAGGCATGACGTGGTGTGGAATAACAGACCCCCCAAAGATGCCCCCAGGTGAAGTCCCGGAACCTGTGAATATGGTACGTTCCTTGTGACTGTCATGTTGGGTGACAAGGGGAATTCAAGTTGCAGATGGAATTAAGGTTGTTAACAGGCTGACCTTGAAGTAGAGACGGTGTCCAGGCAGGCCCGGTGTGCTCACGAGATCCTTCAAGCGGGAAGAGGGAGGCAGGCGAGTGAGCGTCAGAGGAGTGACAATGGTAGCAAGGTCAGAGGGACACGGGGTGAGAGGACCTGCCCTGCCCTTGCTGGCTTTGCAGACAGAAGAGGGGAGCCACAAACCAGGCACGTGTGCTTCTCTGGAAGCTGGAAAAGGCAGTTCTAAGTCTCCCTTAGAGCCTCCAGAAGGAACGCAGCCCTGCCTGCCTCTGGATCCTGCCCAGGGAGACCCATGTCAGCCTTCTAACCTCCGGAACCGTAAGGTAAAACAATGAAGTTGTTTGTATTGTTTGCAGCCCCTAAATGTGTGGTGATCGGTGAGAGCAGCCACAGGGAACGAATCCCACAGTGCTGTTATTATCCCCATTTTATGGATGAGAAGGCGAAGGCTGGGAGAAGTTAAGCAACTTGACCAGAGTGGTGACACTAGGAAGTGGCCGAGCCAGGATTCCAGCACCTGCGCCCTTGTCCACCACAGCCCGCACCACGAGAAGCTTCCCAGCCTAGTGGGGAGGGACGGGTGTATACATAAAAAAAAAACAAAAAAAACAATGCAAGGCAGTGAGAAATGCAGTGGCAGAGCCCGTCTATGGTCAGTGGGGGCAAAAATGAAAGAAGGATCCACGCGCCACCAGGTCAGGGAAGTTTTACATGGAAGGTAACTGAGGCTCTTTCTGTATAAGCCAAAGGACTATAATGGCTCATGTGTGTAAAGTCATGTGTTGGCAGCAACCCGTCTTTCTTCATTTCTTGACTGGCTTTCGCCTCAGGCGAACCCTCCCCTTGAGATGGCAAAGGCCCCATCCTACCAGCACCCCCTGAAGAAACCTACTCCTTGCAGTAGCTACCCCAAGGTCTCCTCGGATTGAGGTTATGGAACCAGACTGGGTCGTGCACCCCTCCCTGAGACAGAAGGCAGAAGGAGCTGGGCAGCCAGGGTCACCTAAACCCTGGGGGGACCTGGATCCGCTTCATGTGGTCCAGGAGTGGACGAGAGGTGATTCTCCAAAGGAAAATCAAGGCTCCGTCATCAGAAGAGAGAGGAATGAAAGTCAGGCATGCACACTCAGGTGTCCCTTACGCTATCTTACCTGCCTCTCAATGTCAGATTTAACAGACAAGGGTCATACATGTGGCACTTACTCATTGCAGGGGGCAGATACTGCTCCACTCCCTCCACACCCCCATATCTTCCTAACAGAACCCAGAACCTGAATTTTGCTCCAGTAGAAGGCCTAGAACCCTCGAGTGCAGGGGCCGAGGACTCCTCCCCAAGCTCCAAGGGATAAATCGTGATTGGTCTAAACCAACATGGTGATCCCACTGCGCTTTGCCCGATACTCTCCTTCCCAGTCTCCTTTGCTGCTAGAGGTGGCCACATGCCCAAGTTCTGGTCAGTGGGATATACAAGGAGAAGTCTGCTCGGGGGCTTCTGGGAGAATCTTTGCTTTTCGATAAAAGTCAGGAGAGTTCCCTATGGCCATCCCTTCCCCACTTCTTTCCTTGAACGTGGTTGTGTAAGGACAAGATGCCTGGAGCTGCAGCAGCCACCTTGCAACCACGAAGCAACAAGCCTCAGACCAAAAGCAGCATGCTGAGCAGGATGGGCAAGAGAAAGAAGGTGTGACTGAGCCCCTGCACCCACCTGGAACTGTCTATCGGCACACATCTTGTTATGAGAGATAATTAAATGTCTTTATTGCTCCAGCCATTGTTAGGTATTCTGTAACGGGCTACCAGACGCACCTTGACACTTTATTACAAAAATGAAAGATTATTACACCCCTCGTCTGTTTTTCTTGAAGGATCATAAGAGACTATCTAGAAGCTCTCACCAAAACCATTAACTCAGATGCTCTCTCTGCCAGAATTTCAGCAGCTGCCCATTAATATAACTTCTGGAGGCAGGCCGGGCGTCTGCAGCTAGTGTTGCTAGTTTATAAAGCTGTTTTGACAGCATAGTGTACTATATTATTAGCTGCATAAAGTAGGCAAGTTAATTCCATTCCCTCTGAAATACACGAAGGAACAAGGTATAATTCAGTGCTTTCTGGGTATTAAAGAGAAAATCATAAGGGACATTTTTCAAGCTTTCAGCAGGGTTTTTTTAAATCATGAAAAGTAAAAAGATTTTTTTTTTTTTTAGGTGACAAAGTCATGGAAGTCCAACATATACTAGCAAGACACTCTTGAAACAACTATGGAGTTATCTTTTGCTAAATAGAAGGGAACCAAATCCTAGCTATTCAAAAAAGACCCGTGCAGCAAAATGAATATACGTGACGCACCTATCCGGAGATCCACGAATGTGATAGGAAATCAAGGGGACTGTTTTGTTTGTTTGGGGCTTAATTCAGTAAATAACAATTAGGTGTTTGTAAACCATAACAACCACTGCAACAATTATTTACTGACTGCATACTCTTGGAGATATGGGCACTCTGACTGGTGCTTTCAATGGATCAACTTAATATTCCTACCCACCCTAGGAAGTAGGTACTATTATTATCCACATTTTCCAGATGAGGAAACAAGCCTGAAGCTGTTAAGTAAATTGACAAAGGTCACACAGCTCCACTGGGGTGCCAATTGTTAAATATTCAGGAATTTTGTGAGCCAGTTGTTAAACATCAGTAGCTTGAAATTAATGTGGTAGGAATATTAAGACCATAGCAATTGGCAAATGCTACAAATTAGGGCTCCCCCCTCCCCATTGATGAGCATGCTACTGCACAGCTAACGATTGGTCTAATTGAAATATTAACATTGCACCAAAACAAATACATGATTCTACTGATGGAAAATGGCAGACCAGGAATGTTGCTGGTGGATTGGAAAATGAGTGGGATTAGTGAATATTCCAGTAATAACGAGCCCCCAGACAGATCCAGCTACGTAGCATATGTATGCAACAAGAGGATTTTGAGGATATGAGAATCATCTCTGTGATTCAGTTAGTCTCCAAATAGAAAAATGTAAATTCCTCAAAGCTTAATCAGTGTCATGGCCCCCAGCTCAGACATCTGAGTTATGTAAATATCACAGACTCGAGCACTGGGTAGTGTAGAATACATTTGCAAGAATATGACTATTTTAAAGATATTTGCAGAAGCCTTCATTTTTGGGTTGTTGAAAATATTCTAACCAACCAAGAAAAAGAATTGAATCTACTCATGAGCCCAGAAAACAAAGATGATGGCAATATTTTTACAGTGTTTAAAATCAGAAAATTGCAACCAAATGTGTCTATAATACAGAGAAAATTCACATTGGAACTAATATTAAAAGAAAAAATAAATGTCTTTGGCCCTCAGTTCATATTGTAGGTCTTATGTCATTTCCTTATATTTCCTATAGCAAACTCTATGCTCCAGTCACTCTGACTACTTCTCTGGCCTTTGATTCTACTTTTCTCCACTGCCTTTCCTTTGGCTTAACAAACTCCTATGCAATCATTGAGACCCAGATCAAATATCATCCCCTCTTGGGGGCCTTGCCTGACTCCTCCAGGCAGTATCAGCCACTCTGTCCTCTGAAGTCTTTTTTTTTTTTTTAAGATTTTATTTATTTATTTGAGAGAGAGAGAGTGAGCAAGAAAGAGAGAGAGAGAACACGAGCAGGGGGAAGGACAGAAGTAGAGGGAGAAGCAGACCCCCCGCTGAGCAGGGAGCCTGACCAGGGCCTCCATCCCGGAGGCAGACGCTTAACTCAGTGAGCCACCCAGGCGCCCCTCTCTGAAGTCTTATAGCCCTCCTGTAGATATCCCTATTTTGCTATGATGCACCCAGTCATACAGTGATCTCTCCCACTTGATGGGGAGCCCCAAGGACAATTGTTGTGTCTAATTCATATCACTGTTCCCAGCATAGTCCCTACTTCTTCTCCCACCATTCTACTTTTAGGTCTCACCTTAGTCACACTGCCTTCTATTTCTTGAACTTGACCAAGAGCTTCCCACTATAAAGCTGCTGTGTGAGCTCTACGTAGAATGATCTACACACACACACACACACACACACACACACGCCCTTTACCTGCTAAGCACCATTCTGAATGTTTGATTCAATCTTTAGGCCTCATTTACATGTCACCTCCTCCTAGAGTCCCTCCCGGATCTCCCAAGCTACGTTAGATGCCACCCTTCCTCCCTTTTTATATTCTCGCGCTATCCTCCATCTTCTTCCTCAACATGTAGTACAATTAGAACTACATACTAATTTGTATAATTATGTGATTGATGTCTGTCTCTGCCACCAGTCTGAGATCCATGAGAACTTTATTCCCCTGCTCCTCCCGCGTCCCTACACCTAGCACAGTGACTGGAGCAGAGTAGGTGTGCAAATTCATGCACTGAATGAATACGTGAGTGGATGAGTGAACAGATGAACAGTTGGTCTTCAGTTTCTGTTCTTGGATGGATGAAGCGTTTATGGGGGTGACATAGGCTGGGTTCCTACTCGTCTCCCTCCTCCTCCCCCTCTCCTCTAGCCTGATGGATAGATATGTCAGCATATTATTAAAATATTATTCTCTCTCACTCCAGTCTTGTGATGGGTACTTAATTTCATATAAAGGGATTACTGGTAAAAAGAAAGGATTACTTTGGACTATGATCCATCCCTGATAGGACCCTCATTGTTGCCAGGTACGAGACTCAAAGAGCTTTTTCTGGGTTCCTGATAAAGCCCAATACAGCGCAGAGAGCAGACACAGAGCTCCTCACAGTAAGCCCCGCCCCCGCCCCCCTCCTCGGGATTCATTTCTCTCCGGAGCAGCATTTAGGGGAGCCCTGCTGGCTATTTGTTAAGGCTGGAATCATCCCAACAAAGCAAGAATTGTCCATATGAGCTGCTAGGGAAGCAGCCAAGCCAAATAGACCCTCTCTCTGGCCATTTGGGTAAAGCTCTGACCTCTCATTCCCTCCAGGCTAATTATCTAAACATTCATTAAGTAATTAACCCCAAGTTCCACCCTCCTTGCTCCGAGGCCTCTGACAATAAGTCTTCTTCTTGCCCTCAAACCTGCCTCCTGCAAAGTACTGGTGAGGGTATACATGATTCTATACCACAGAACCCCTGAACTTGTAACTGTCATTATTGCCAACTGACCTAAGACCATACAGCCGTGCACAATCTCCTGGGTTCTTTTCGATGGATGCAAGAATTTTCCAGAACATCTGAGGCGAGCAGGGGTTAGCTACTTCTCTGCAACCTCGCTACCAGTTATATTGGAAGCAAACCTCAGGCCAAATTCACCCACCTCACGGACTTTGTTAACAAACACCTGCAGTTAACAAATGGTTTATACCACACGAACTTGGTAAAGTTCCAGTTCTCCAACCTTTTTAGCTGATCTGCTCACACATTACAAGGAATGTTTTCTGGAGGATTAGACAAGACAAAATTCAGAGGCAGGATCCTGTTAGCCCTACGGTCGATATCAGGCCAGAAGCTAGCCCGCAGCCCCGGCTGGACGCGGCTAGCAGCCCTAAGGGTGCAGGACACTTCACTGAACTCTTTTTTTTTTTTTTTAACGATTTTATTTATTTATTTGAGAAAGAGAATGAGAGACAGAGAGCACGAGAGGGAAGAGGGCCAGAGGGAGACGCAGATTCCCCGCTGAGCAGGGAGCCCGATGTGGGACTCGATCCCAGGACTCCAGGATCATGACCTGAGCCAAAGACAGACGCTCAACCAACTGAGCCACCCAGGCGCCCTTCACTGAACTCTTAAGCCCATTCATCCAAGCACAGAGTCTCAGAAACATTTCACCCACACCTCTAAACTTGAACACCACTCATTTTACTAACAAGAGCCCATTTCTGGCATCCATTAGATGGTTAGTCACAAATTTCACCAATAAAAACCCACTTTTGCTAGTCTCTATGCTAATTCGTGAGATACCTGGTATTGACCAGAGATAAGGAACAGATGAGCCTGCAGCAGGTGCCTTGAAGTGTGACCGTTCTTTTTTTTTTTTTTAAGATTTTATTTATTTACTTGAGAGAGAGAGAGCACACAAGTAGGGGGGAGGGGCAGAGGGAAAGAGAGAAGCAGACTCCCCTGCTGAGCAGGGAGCCTGATGAGGGACTCTGTCCCAGGACCCTGGGATCATCACCTGAGCCGAAGGCAGACACTTAACCGACTGAGCCACCCAGGCACCCGAAGTGTGATCCTTCTGATCGAAACAGAATCATCCCTGAAGTGTGGATTCCTGACTGGCTTAGAGGGTCCCTAACACACACATTCATATCACACCATGGAGAACTAAGCATGGTAAAGTAATAACAGATATTATAATACCAAGACTTTCTTTTTTAACCTTTTGTGGGTCACAAATCTTCAGGGAGGGCATGCACTGAATTTGGGGGGGTCCATGGCTTTCATGGGGAAAACTTACATCTTTATTTTCATTGACCCTGGTATTTACAAACTCTGTAACTTTGTCATTAACAGAATTTTCAGGTCACATTTTAGCAGCTTTATATATCTTGAAATATCTATATTAATTGCTTCTTCTAGGTTATTAGACCCACTGATAGGCCTTTCATTAACTGTATTACTGTATCATAATAATTTCTGTGCCATGTATTAATATGTCGTAAGTCTGTTTTTATAATAGTTTGATAACTATGTTTCTTTTTAAAATTTTTTAAATTTTATTTATTTACTTGAGAAAGAGAGTGTGTGTGCACACACACGTGCACGTCAGCCGCGGGTCGGGGGGAGGAGCAGAGGGAGAGGGGACCCCCCACCCCCCGAGCGTGAATCCCAACATGGGGCTTTATCAACCAGGACCCTGAGATCGTGACCTGAGCCGAAACCAAAAGTTGGATGCTTCACCAACTGAGCCACCCAGGCGGCTCGATAACTATGTTTCAATACAACTGGTTTCCTTTGCAATCCTATGTATTTTATTATGCATCTATAAACATTAATCTAAGAAGGGTCCATAGTGCAAAAAACAGAATTTCTGACATGCCCAAGAAGCCTCTTGACCCACAGGTCCAGCCTCTACAACACTGCTTTCCTTCTCAGCTTCTGGACTGAAAATTTGCAGTGTGGTGTCTCAGTTTGTGGCCAAAAAGCCACACCTGATATTCTAGTAGCTTAGACTCATTCTGTCTAGATAATTCCGTGTGTCCGTGGTGGGTCTCTGCAAAGCAGACTCAGGGAGAGACGTGAGTGCAGGAAGTGTGTCGGGGAGTGCCCTTTGGAACAAAGCCTGTCCTGTCCAGAGAGTGCAGGAAGCGGGGCTGGACAGAGGAGGCCTGCAGGGCAGTCACATCAAAGGCCTTCGCCCCTCCCACAGGGAGCTCTGGAGCTAGCCTCGTGCCTTGGACTGGTCCCAGCTTGGTAGGGAGCCC
This sequence comes from Phoca vitulina, assembly GCF_004348235.1. Lineage (NCBI taxonomy): Eukaryota > Metazoa > Chordata > Mammalia > Carnivora > Phocidae > Phoca > Phoca vitulina. The sequence goes on along the minus strand of NW_022589722.1, from coordinate 17,536,437 downwards.
AGCCTTTGTACCCCCACATCTACCTGTCACTGGATGTAGCTGACTCCGGGGAAGGAGGTGCATCCTGGGGTGAGACAGGGCTCCGCTGTCATCTGTCAGCTACCAACACCCCCAACAACTGGGGACATAAACGCTTCTGTCCTGGAGGGGTTCCCGCCGGCACCGCACGACATCCTCTGCGCCTCTACCACACTGCACCCTACCACGAACCACTCACCAACGTATGCGTCTCGAAACCTCATGATGATTCCACAAGGTGTGCTCCCCACCCTCATTGCAGAGCCTCTGGCAGCTACTGGAGCCCCATCCCCAGCCTTCCCAGCCCACCCTCTCCCTCCCCGACCCCCACCGGCCAGGCCACCACTCCTCAAGCTGAGCTCCGACCATATCTGCTCATAGCACCCCATCACCCAGCAAATTAAGTACCGGTTCCCCGCAGGTGTCCTCTACAGAGCGTTCCCAACCTTCCTTGCCATCTGTCACCTCCTACACATACTCTACTCCGGTTCCAGCTAAACCGGGTGACTCATTTTATTCCTCACTACTGCTCATGGTCTTCCCTTTGCCAGAAATGTCCTTCCTGCTACCTGTCTCCCTCCGCTCCCCATCCATGCCTTCATCCATTTCATTTGGGGAATATTTGCGGAACACCCATCATGGGCTGGACACCACGGAGGAGAGGGCGAGAGCCAGAAGAATGCGGCTCTGACTTTCTGGCTTTACCCTCTGCTGGAAAAAGAAGGTAGTGAACAAATCAATCAACACCAGCCTTGCAGATTCTGGTAATTGGTACAAAAGAGGTAGAACAGGTTGCTGCAGGTCGGCCGAGCTCCCTGGCCACCTGCCGGGAATGGATTACACGTGTGTGAGACGTGGAGCCCCCTCAACTGTTTGCTTATTCATTTAGTCCCATGAGCCCCACAAGCACCATTTTCTGCCTCCAGCGGGCTGTGAGAAAGCTTGGGTATAACGGGGGCTGGAAAGTGACAGGCGAAGCAGGGGTCCCCAGTGGCCTGCCTGAGGTACAGACAGTGGGGCAGAGGGTGGAGAGAAGCCCTATGGGTGGACGTGCAGGAAGGAGCAATCCCAGGCAGAGGGTCCAGTGGGCTGCAGGCCTCGAGGCAGGCCGAAGCTGTGTGTGCTCCCAGGACACAAGGAAGCCGGCCAAGGTGGGCCCCAGGTCGGGCGGAGGCCTGGTGTGAGGCCTGGTGTGAGGCGAGGCTGGACGAACAGGCCAAGGGCCAGACCCTCTCTACTCCAAGTGTGGCTTGTGCACCAGCAGGGCCCAGTTCATCTGGAAACTCTTTAGAAATGCAGAATCTTGGCTCCTCCCTAGACGTATTGAATCATAATTTGCATTTTAATAAGATCCCCAGGCCATTCACAGGCATATTACAGCTGTGCTTTAAGACCAGTCCACTGTGGGTTCTTTTAGATCCTTTTAGATTTAGGAATTTGAAATCCTATCATCCTCTCTTTCAAGGTCAATGTCAAGTGCTTCTTCCTCTGGGAAGTCTGGCCTGATTCCCATAAGCTGTAGGAATTTACATCCTTGTACATGTCTAAAATGCACTTGGCTGCAATTACTGGATCACAGGCTCCTTCAGATCAGGGGGTACATCTTAGTCATCTTACAATCTCCAGATCCCCTTGCAACATCTTGCCTACCATGGGTAAATTATGAGAAAAAACAAAAACAAAAAACATTATAGTCATGTACTGGTGCATGTCAGCTGGAATGATGCCATATCAGATAGAACTCTCTTAGGGGAAAGTCATAGAATCTAACTCTACTGGCTTAAGCAAAAAGGGAGGGATTTATGAGCTTTCAGAGCTGAAAAGTATAAGAGAGTAGCTTCAGGCAAGGCTGGATCCAGGTGTCCAAAGAATGTAATCAGAAGTCTGTTTTTCTTCATTTCTCTACTTTGCTTTCCTCTATACTGCCTTCATCCTTAGGATCAAGTCCAAGTATTGACAAAAATGGCCTCCAATAGTCCTAGACCTATAAAGTACCAGCCTAGCAACCTGGAGAAAAGAAAACCCTCTTTCTTGATATTTGCAACTTTGCCCTATGCCTATACACTGGCAAAAGAGATAAGACTTAGCACCACCTGAACCAAATATTATTATCAGAAACAAAGGAGAAAGGATGTTGAGCAGGAGGGGAAGCCATTCATTGCAGCCATCATGAGACAGACCTACTGCGCTATCATTAAAAATAAGGATATGGAAGAATATTTATTAACCTGGGGAAAAATTCATGGAGTCTTGCTAAATGAAAAAAAAATGGCCGTAAAACATTACTGCGAAATGATATCACACAGGGGTATGAAAACATATTTCTTTTTTTAAAAAAGATTTATTTGAGAGAGAGAGAGAATGTGTGCGCACATGCATGCAAGCATGTGGGGGAGGAGCAGAGGGAGAGAGAGAATCTCAAGCAGACTCCCCACTGAGCACGGAGCCCAACACCAGGGCTCAATCTCACGATCCTGAGATCATAACCTGAGCCAAAACTGAAAGTCAGATGCTCAACCGAGCCACCCAGGCACCCTGAAAACATATTTCTTACAATGTTCATATGCCTAGAATTAAGGCAATATCCATCCCAGTGGGCCCTGATAGGATTGAACATTTTTTCTTTTTTATATTTTTTGCCATTGTGAAGTTTCTATATTGAATGTGTACTGCATTTGCTATCATTAAGAAATGTATTTAAAAATGAATATATGTGTAACAGTTAATTTAATGTATCCACGTGGCTGAGCCACGGTGCCCAGATATTTGGTCAAACATTATTCTGGATGTTTCTGTAAAGGTGGTTTCTAGAAGAGTGAACTTTGAGTAAAGAGGATTACTCTTTACAGTGAGGATGGGCCTCAACCAATCAGTGGAAGGCCTTGCTAGAAGACTGACCTCCCCCAAGCAAGGGGGAGTTCTGCCAACAGATTGCCTTTGGACCTGACCTGCAGCTCTTCCCTGGGCTTCCTGCTTGCCAGCCTACACTGCAGAGTTTGGACTTGCCAAGCTGCCATTGTCCTGTGAGCCAATTTCTTAGAATAAAATCTTTCTCTCCAGGTATATATGTATACATCTCCCATCGGTTCTGTTTCTCTGGAGAACCCTGCCTTGTACAGTATGGTTCCTGCCTTCTATTGTTAACTCCTTGTCAAAGATAACAGCAGTCTTGGAGCCAGAAAGGCCGTGTTTGAGCAGAGGGACCCCCCCCACCACCAGAAGGCTGGCCATTCACCTCCCAAAGCCTGGTTTCCTTGTCTCTAACACAGGGATGACCATTCCAACCTCAGTGGCGGGGGCGTGGGGGACAGAGCCAAGAATCACCACGGTGACAGTCCTTAATATCACTTCCCAATACTAAGCTGCCAGTTACCTGTCTCTACAGATTAGGTGCTGCCAGGCATTTCTTTACTTTAGAAGTCAGCGTGAAAATAAATAAATAAATAAATAAATAAATAAATAAATAAATAAAACAAAACCTCTTGAGCCGGGAGTCTTGTCTAGTCACTGATGTCTAGATAAAAGGAAATGTCTGTTTCATCTTTGCACTTAAAACACATGCAATGTCAATATATTTCCCAGTCTCATTATTAGCGCAGAGCAGACTGATCCGTGTTTAAACCCAGCAAGACTTTGCTCCCACAAGGAAAAGACTCTCACTTCTTGGGTCGCCTCTCTGACTCTGTACTTTCCTCGTGCGCCACACATCAAACGTGGCATGAAGTGAGACACTCACTTCAAACCCCCACTCTCGGCATCATTGAAGAGGTTCTAAAAGCCATGGAAATGAACCCGGCCCTCTCTCCTGCTTCCAGCTCGCGCTCGCTGTGGATGCCCAGGAAGGAAGACCTGCCTTTTTGGCAGACGGGTGTCTAGTCGGAGACACCAGCAGTTTCCCAAGGCCTCCAAAGCTGCCCTGGGTCTGCCTGAGTTTCTCTTGTAGCTTCAGAGATGCTCAAGGTGACCCCCCAGGAGGGTGTCATTCTGTCTACCACACTACTTCTCCCGCCCGTCAGCCCAGCAGCCCCTTTATAGAACAAAAGATGTTAATGCCTCCTTCACTGGGTTATAATGAAATTCATAGATAATTTTACCTCCCTGCACACAGTTTAAAAAGAAATCAATAGAATGTCCTATCCATTATATGAAAGAGGAATAGAAGAAATTTAGAGTAAAAATTAGTCATTTAGAATAAAATAATATCCATGCTTGCAATCATTCAATGAATGTTTATGAGCGCCTCTTCTCAGCAATTGTGTAGGTGCTGAGTGGTGAACAAAATTGGCAGGGATAGGAAACGTTGAGGGTGGGGCTAACAGCTCAGGCAAGACCTCACTGGAAGTCCTAATGAACTAATCAGATGCTTGCATATTCTTGTGTTAATTTATTCAATATTTACTGAATGTTGATGGGGAAGGAGGAGCAGGCACTGTTTGGGGAGATAGGAAATCAGCAGCGAACCCATCCTTCCCCTGTGGAATGCCATTCTAGGCAGGGGCATAAGTTTGAGAGCAAGACGAATAAGATCAGGAGCCGATCTATATGAGGACATTGAAGGAGTTGGCAGGCAGACAGGAGAATAAAAGCTATCATACATCCCACAACAAAGCCTTTGCACGCAGATGGGAGGGGGAGAATCAGGGCCACTCCCAGTCTCCACCCTTGCTTCAATTTAGAGCGATATGGCTTCCTCCGACCACGGCCAGAGACACATCCGGGTCCTAGAAAGAAGGCAACCCCAGACTTCCCAGATGTCAAGACTTTCAGAAAGAGACTAAATGCAACCCCCAAGTACCCATGCAACCTCCCACCTGCCACCTCAACCACTTGGCACTGGTTTTTCCTTCTCCCTAGAATATTCTTTTCCCGGGCATCCTTGTGGACTCACTCCTTCGCTTCATTAAACTTGTGTTCGTAATACCCTCACAGAGGCCACCCTGTCTGCTGTATGCAAAAGCCCCACCTTGTCTCAATCCTCCCTCTTACTCGGCTTCACTTGTCACTCATCCGTCCTGACAGTGGGTTACGTGCTCACTGGTTAGCCTGTTTGGCTACCTTCCGTCTCTCCTACTCAATCTACACTCACTACAGCAGCGGCTTTGTCTGTTTGGTTCGCTGCTGTAACTTCAGCACTAGGACAGTGCCCGGCACATAGTAGGCTCTCAACAAACGTGTGTCAGATATCATTTATACCCAGTGGTGCGCTGGGGCAGCTCACGGCAGCCTGCGAGGGTCCACTGCACACAGCTCTTCCCCAATGCCTATTACACCGTATCTTAAAATCTGCCAGGATGGGAGTGTTTACACCACAGAAACTAGCCAGTGCTATATCCCAGAAGTTTTTACCCCCGGAAAGCTGGTTTTTAAACATTTACCAGTCTATCACTGAACATCAATGAGCACGTGCTGTTGGAAGACACCTCCTTTGTTAAGAGACGTGGTTCCCATACAATTCCTCATCATTTGAGGAATCTGGGGACAAACTGTTTCAGCCCCAAGTTGTGTTGCGTCATAGGCTACCAGCTGGGTGGTCTGGGGCACACCTCCTATTTGCTCTCTACGCACTAAGTTACTGACATTAATGTGCAGATACGTTCATAATCACACTAGAGCCAGCTCATCTAAGGGGTAAGATCTTCCTTTTGCCCTAGTAATTAAAAAATGGCAATTGCTAGTCATTAACAGAGGAGGGTGGATAAATAGTTGTGATAATTTCTGCATTTCTCTTTTCAGAGAAAACAGCAATACTGTACGCAGTCATTTTCGATAAATATAGAAAAATAAGTAATTATTGCTGGAGCTATTCATTATGAACCTCTATTCCCCGCCGCACTTCTGTAAACACCATTCATTGTTTAAAATAATCATTTTGAAAGGCCAAGCCAAACTTCTCATTTCTGGATGATGGGTACCCCCTCAGATAGAGAGGCTGCAAACACACAGGGCAGCCCAAGTGCTTAGCTGGTCGTCTCAGTGCTGATGGTGAAAACGAGTATGAAAAGATCATCTTTCCAACATGGAAAAAGCCAGAAAGTAGAAAGCTCACATGTCTGTGTGTCCCAGCCAGGGGCAGCTGGAGGTTCGGAGATCTAATTAAGAAATGTGCAGGAGGTGAAAGGCTCAGGGATTGACTTTGTGTCCACTCAGCCCACAAGTGCTTCTTTCATGTCTAACCTTGATTGACCACGCTTCTCAGAAAGTCCGGCCCCGATGGCAAATAAATTCCACTGAATTCGAATGGAGCCATTAACATCCTCCTGCTCAGGTTCTGAAACATGTATTTGCTTTAAAATACACTCATCTCAGTTTTGTTAGGAGGTAGAGCCAGTTTTTTTGTCGAGGTAGATTTATCTCTGCCACTCTCCCCACTCCCGCTCGCTGCTCTCCTCCCCAGGCAAGGCTGAGCTGCTGGGGGAGGGGAGGGGAGTAGAAGTCAGGACACGGTGACTCCCATGGGCTCCACTCCTCATCAGCCAGTGGGAGAAACCTTAGCACCACTTTGACTAGCCCCAAATCCCTGCTCCCTCCTGAAGCTCACTCTTTGATCTGAATAAGTCATAGTATTAGTGACTGGAGAAAGATTATTGGTACAATATCAGAGATTTGTATCCAAGTCCTGGCTCTGGCTCGGCAAGCCTCTCTCCCTCTCTGCCTCTTAGTTTCTATTCCATTTGGGAGGATAGGTTGGACCAGTGGGGGTACCGTTCCCCTTGGGGTGAACATATGTGATGATCATGATGACCAGGGACACCATCGACATGAATGGGCTTTGGCAGGGATACCAGATGTCCTGCGATGCTCAGGACAGTCTTGCACAATGAAGAATTGCTCCACAGCCCACATGACTTTCAAAGGCCCTGCTGCACATTCCTGTATGCCTGTGATCTTTTTGGGTCACTTTGCTTCTCCAGATTTTCCTTTCCTCATCTTTAGCTGAGATGTATTGTTCTCTGGGCTCAGGCCCATTTGGACAATGTAGGAGTGCATGAGCATGATTAAAATCAATGTTCCTTCACAACAAGTATTTCTTTTTTAGGATTTATTTTTTTGTTTTAGAGAGAGAGGGAGCAAGAGCTGTGGGGGGGAGGACAGAGAGCCCTAAGCAGATGCCGTGCTGAGCACGGAGCCTGACGCGGGGCTCTATCTCACGAACCTGAGATCATGACCTGAGCTAAAACCAAGAGTCGGACGCTTAACCGATTGAGCCACCCCAGCACCCCCACAACAAAGATTTCTTGAGCTCCAACTATGTGCCAGGTACTGTGTTGGGTGCTGGGACCCAACACTGAGTCAGACATAAGTCTTGTCTGCATGGGACGGGTAGTGCAATATATTCAAATCTGTAATCCTAGAAAGGACAGAAAGGAGGTTATTCCCCCGAGGTTATCAATACTCAACCTCCATTTACTGGTTTCCCAGTGCCAGGCACTGAAGTACTACTAGGGATGCTGAGAGGAATAAAACAGATCTCCATCCTGAAAGAGCTCCGAGTTAGCAAGGGTGATGAGCAAACAGTAAACCAGTCATAAATCCTGTGTTGTGGGTTTGAACACTAACAAGATAAGAGCTCCCATTTATCACACACTTTCTGTGTGCCAGGCCTAGGAGAGGTACTTTCCATACATCACATCATTTTAGGCTCACGACCTCATGAAGGAAGCCAGCACGTGGGTGCCACCATTACAATTTCTGCCATTTCCATCCAACACCTGTTCTGTTATTTACTTGATATTTTTCTTTAATTAAACCAACCCTTAAGATATCTTAAGTAATGATATCTCTGCAATCATAAGGCTGCAATCATAAAACTAAGGTTAGGTTTATGTATATATGTATTTTTTCCTAATACCTTTATTTTTTTTAAGATTTATTTATTTATTTGAGAAAGAGAGAGAGAGAAAGCACGAGCAGGAGGGGCAGAGGAAGACAGAATCTCAAACAGACTCCACACTGAGCACAAAGCCTGACATGGGGCTTGATCCCACAACCCTGAGGTCACGACCTGAGCCAAAATCAAGAGTCGGATGCTCAACGGACTGCGTCACCAAAGCACCCCTTCCTACTACCTTTAAACAAATGCATAACAAATCAAAATTTAAAACTGTTTGGATACCACCTAAGACATCTTGTGTCTCAGACACTGGGAAATGCTGTGGATGTGAGTCAGGGTAAGGAACAGTAGCTGCTATAGAAACAATGCGGTCACGGTTGATTTTTTGCTCATGTTGTAGTCCCATGTAAGTGATTGGGGCTCAGGGATTCTCCACAAAGTCACTCACGCACCCAAGCTCCTTCCTTCTAAAGGTTCCATCCTCCTCTGGAGCCTCAAGGCCTTTCCTGGGTTCTCTGCATCCAGATGGCACGGGAAGGAAGAGAGAGTGTCACATCCCATTGGTCAGAGTTCATCCATATGACCCCACCTAACAACAGGGGATGCTGGGACATGTAGTTTGCTCCTGAGCCCAAGAGGAATGGAAAACAGGTTCAGTGAAGATCTGAAATTGCCTCTGCCACATCGAGGTAAGAATTCCTACTTTGGGGGCGCCTGGGTGGCTCACTCATTGGGCGTCTGCCTTCAGCTCGGTCATGATCCCAGGGTCCTGGGATTAAGCCCCACATAGGGCTTCCTGCTCGGCTGGAAGCCTGCTTCTCCCTCTCCCACTCCCCCTACTTGTGCTCCCTTCCTTGCTATCTCTCTCTCTCTGTCAAATAAATTAAAAAGAACAAAAAACAAAACAAAACAACAAAAAAAGAATTCCTACTCTGGAAACACTGAGACAAAGCATTTCCATTTTACAAATGAGGAAAGGAAGGTTTTAAAAAGTCAAGTGCCCTGCCCCGGGTAACAGAGGCATTAAGAGGTAAAGCTTGGGTTCAAGACCAAGCCAAAGACTGTGTCACAACCATCACTTCTGTTCTCCACAAGAACTCCCATGCTCTACCTCTGCTCAGAGCTCCCTCCTCCCCTCCAGATCTGCACATCAGTCCTTCCACAGATGTCCTCCCCTGAGTGTCCCAGAGGCACCTTTAACTAAACATGATCTGAACCCAGCCAATCATTTCTCCCCAGCCCACTCGCCTTCTCCTTCTGAATTTCCTTTTGGTAAATGAATCCACTGACCAAACCAGAAAACTAGACCTTACCCTAGAATTTTCTTGTCTCAGAATGCTTGTAACAGCAAGTAACAGAAAACCCAAACTCAAAATGGCTTATGTCATTATGATATGTCCCATCTCATAAAAACAAGCCCCCAAATGTGGCAGCTCCAGGATTGCTTGATGTGGTGGTTTTGCCTTTAGCATCAAGAACATCAAGAACCCAAGTTCCTCTGTCTTTCCAGCTGGCCACCCTCAGCCTGTTGGCTGCATCTCTTAGCCTGGTTCCAGCTAACACAAGCAGACAGCCATATCCAGAGGCAGAAAAGAAAGTCTCCCTCAACATTATCTTTTAAAGAGCAAAGAAACCCTTTGTAGGGGCACCCCCCAGTGGAGACTTCCTTCATGTCTCACTGGCCATGACTGTGTCACATGCCCATCCTAAGCCAGTCATAGGCAAGGGGAATGGAATCATTAGAATGGCTGAGATTAACAGCGATTTGCCTTCTGGGGTCACGTGAAGACCAGGCCCCTCTCATCACACTGGCCACCTGATGTCAGAGCCAAAATGGTGCTCTTGGGGCAAGAAAGATGAGGGACTGCATAGGTAACAGACAGTGTCTGCATGGTCCCTTCTTCAACATCCAACTGAGCACTGCTGTCTGCCAATTTCATCTCCTTTGTGTCTCTTTGGTTTCAAGCTTTCCTTTTGGTCCCCATAGAGGTTATCATAATTCAAAGCCTCAGTAGGTTGAACAAACTTCTACTAACCGTGAGTGGCTCTATGAGCATGTAAATAAATCCTTCTTAAATGCTAAAAATGAAACATCCTTACTCTTAAATCATTTGTATGTCAATTTGCTCCAGCAAACCTTCTCCTCATAGATATACAAAGATGCATTTTATCCCGTTTTTGTGCAAACTGTAAAAAAATAAATAAATTCCAAAAGTGAGACATCAGAATTAATGGGTTGGTACTATATTTGATGTTCTCAGTTTCCAGAAATAATTGTGACTAAAATTGCTATAGAATCTGACTTCTGAAGATGCATCAATTAACATTTTTTAAAGTGGTTCGTGGGAGAACATTTAGGGCATACATATTGGTAGCTAACCACCATTTGAAAAATTCACGATAAACATTATCACCAAAACAGAAATGTGTGCGTATTGTACATATGCAAAACCAAATTTGCGATTTTCCTACCAAAAAGCCCTTCTATCTATACTCATCTCATGCTATGATGAATGGTAATTTTATTCTTCCAGTTACCCAGATCAAAAACCTTGTGTATTAGTTATGTATTGCTGCATAACCAATTATCCCCAAACTTAACAGCTTGAAACACACACGGGTTACCCCCCAGCTGCTGTGGGTGAGGGACCCGGACATGCCGCCAGTCGGCTCACACGATGCCATCAGTGTGAGCAGCCGCTGTGATCTCATCTCCAAGCTCAGCTGGGGAAGGACCCACTCCAAGCTCATGTGGCTGTTGGCAGGATTCAGTTCTTCATGGGTTGTTGGACTGAGGACTCTGGTTCCTTGCTGGGTGTTGGTTGGGGGCTGCCCCCAGGTGCTTGTCATGTGGACCTCTCCAGCAAGGCACCTTGCTTCACTGACATGTGCACACAGAGAAGACAATAGAGAGAAACTGCATAGAGGAAGTCAACCTTGTGTCATCTAATCACAGAAGTGACAGCTCATCAACTCTGCCATATTCTGTTCATTAGAAACAAATGACAGGGTCCAGCTCAGATTCAAGAGGAGGGGAGCTACAGAGACATGAATACGAGGTGGTGTGGATCACCGGGAGCCATGTTATAAGCTGTTGGTCCCACTTTGGAATCATCCTCAATTTCCCTCCTTCTCTCACACCCTATATCCAACCCATCAGGCAACAGGACAGACTGTCCCTTCAAAGCAACAGATCCAAATGCTTCAGTTGTTTGCTCAAATGTCGCCTGTTGAGTAATATTTGATCATCCTCATTACTATTGCAACCAACCCATTAACACACACGTGTTCCCATCCTTCTTCCCTCACTTTTCTTTTTTCTTTTTTCAAGATTTTATTTATTCATTTGGGAGAGAGAGAGAGCACAAGCAAGGGGAGGAGGGGCAGAGGAAGAGGAGAAGCAGGCTCTCCACTGAACAGGGAGCCCGACCAACAATCCCCGGACCCCAAGATCATGACCTGAGCTGAAGGCAGACGCTTAACTGACTGAGCCACCTAGGCGCCCCCTCGTTTTCCTTTATAGATCGCCATCATTCTAGACATTTTTATCATTTTTAAAATTATCTCTCTCCCCACCTTGGCACATAAGCTGCATCAGGGCAGGAATTTTTATCTGTTTTGTTTGCTGCTGTATTCCCCATGCCTAAAGCAGCTCAAGAATTTTACTGAATAAATGAATGAATATTAAAATTCATGGAGATGTGTTCTTTTCTTTTAAAAGCCCAAGACAACAGGGAAAACATTATCCAAAGATTGGCAGAGATTCTGTCCTCTCTATACAAATAGGCATGGCCTCTGTTGGTTTTTCCAGGTGCTCTTGGTGGGCTCCCAGATAGCGCCCACTGTAGCTATAACTCCCTACTACATCAAAACCAGTTGGGACTGAGCAGAGGAAAGGACTTCATTTCAGCCTTGAAGGGTGGTCTCTAATTTAGCTTTGCAAACCACACTACATGGGCTCCTGGGATGAAACTACAGGGAACATTCTGCCAAGGAAGCCCTCAACTCCCAGTGCCCACCAATGGGCAGACCATGGTCATGGGTGGACAGCAATGGAAGGCAGCCCAGGACAGAAGGAACTGGGGGTATTTTTCTGCTTAAAGACCAATGGCCATGAGGCTCAAGGGGCTCTTTGTAAAGCAGAGCTTCTCAAACTTTTCCACATCAGTATCCCTCTAGGGTAGACAAAAATGAACACTCAACCCTGGGGGCTTTGGGGTCTAGTTTGAAGCTGTCCAGAAAGCCAGAAATGTATCTGCTATTCTTAATTTCCTCCTTAAAATTCACCCAGATTTCACATTTTCCTCAGTAATACAGTTGCATCTGATTTAATACAAAAATAATGCTTTAAATTACTTATAGAAGTTTCCTAAAATTTTCTACCTTCTTTTCAATCAATGAAGGCAATGTGAAAGTACCAAGGCTGTAAATTCCTGAAAATATGAGCGGAATTGAAGAGAGTAGATACTGCAGAGCAGATTCAGGACCTGGGCGATTTCTTTTCATGATACTTCAAGAATTCCGATATTCATAAATGTGTGGGTGCAGAAGGCAGATGGGGGGGAAGTCAGAGGACAAAGTGCTATGAGGGATGAAACACTGTACTACTCTTGGAGGCTCCTGTCCGGGGAGACTCTTTAACCATCCTCCTACTGAGAGAGTAAGAAGCTTGGGTCAGATGGTGGACTTTCAGATCCTGATCTCTTCTTTGGGCTGTTTTTACCTTGAAAAAAAAAAAAACAAAAAACAGTTTTCCAAAGACGTTTTCCCTGAACAAAGACGACTGATTCCTTTGTTCCTGTCTTATTACCAAGACTGTAACTTTTGGCATCTGTAAATGAACTAAGCCTCCAAAGATTCAGTCTCCACAATCAACTCCATTCATAGCTCAGATTTCATTGTCATCGTATCAATTTTGTCACATGTGGTAAAAAGAAAAGAAAAGAAAATTTGGGCTAATTCAGGCTTTTTAAAAAATCTGCTAAATGAAAAAAAAAATCTGCTAAATGAAGTAAACTTGGGAGCAAGGCTTTACCATTAGATCAACACTGAATCCACATTTTTACCCTTTGTCTTAATGTCTATTTACTCCTTCTCGAAGAATAATGATTCAAGCCTGAATTCAGTCCCTCCAAACTGGGAGTGCCTCCTCCCCTGACAAAGGCAGCAACATCTGCGCAAAAGTCAGCATTAAATTCATACCCATTTCAATACGAAGCAATGGAAAATGCGGAGTAGACGAAAAACTTTTGTTTCTGCTCTTTTCAATGTTCCACTGAGGAGCATGCGGCTCTTGATCTTGCAGTCGTGAGTTCCAGCCCCACCTCGGGTGTAAAGATATCTCAGTGTTCCACTAAACACAATGAGAAGCCACGAGAACCTTTCCGATGTGAGGTGTCCTGGTAAAATGAGACAGTGCCTGCTAGGGAGGTCAGGTGAGAAATAACCTCGCTCCAGGCCACCTTTGCTGCCCTTTTGCCTGTCACAGAATTGACCTTGCCTATGCAATATGTTGGCACCTTGTTGGCACATTTTTTCCCCTAACTAATACAAATCCAGTTGAAAATTCTTCAGCAGATATTATCTGCCACGTTGCAAACTTACACCCTTGTACGTGAGATCCTGAAGTATAGCATCTGAGCCTGGACCCTGGAGCTGGCTGCTTGCACTGGGATCCCACCAGCTCTACCAGTCTCTGGCTGCCTTAGCCCCAAAGTGCCTCAGTTTCCTTATCTGTAATCTGGGCCTAATGATAATGAGGATTCAAATGAGTTAATATGCATGAAGTGTTCATGCCTGGCAGGTAGGAAGGGCTACATGTGTGAGCTCCTACATCTCACCATGACTGAGATGCCATCGATTGTAAGAAGCACCACTGTTGTATGTACTGCTAAGAAAGTAAAAAAATGTTGCCAATTCACTATGATGCAATGCTTCCTTATCTCTGCAAATGTCTATTTTAGACTTACCAAAAGTACTTATTTAGTGGCTTACGTATATTTATCACATGTCACCCTTGGGCACACCTAAAGAGGAAAATATAGGTGAAGAAAAGTGACCAAGTTATTCTCAAAATTTTTTCAGAGTCTAAATCTTCTTAGTGATTTTCAACTCAGTGTTGTCAACGTTCATAGTTTTCAACACAAAGTTGGCCCTCCAGGCAATCGATGGCGTGAGGAAGAAGCATTTCTTTCCTGGTGCTGTGCTCGCATTCTGAGAGGAGGTGTTGGGCAAGGACAACCATGTCATGACCTTGTGTCAAAGACAATAAGACATTAATCATAAGACACATTCCAGTTGCCTAGCTGCTAAAAATGTGTGTGGAGGGGGTGGGCATTGCATCTCAGAATCAATGAAATGTGTTAATATTCCATTGTCATTATACATAGAGCAGACAAAGCTTGCTAAAATGGTTGCATCATCCAAGCCCAAGCCTTCATCGAATTGTAAAGAACTATTAACCTCGGTCAGGATCGCAATCAGTTGTGCAAATGGATCTTTTGAGCACATTCAATTTGTCATTCCACAAGGGCACGATTTTCAGCTTGGCTGTTTAATTTTGACCCAAATCAGGCGCACATAGCCTTTACCAGTTTCTCCTGGGATGTGCAGGTCCCCATCCAAGGAGTTCTGAAAGGAAAGGTCAAGTCCTTTTTTATTTGTGTGTTTGATCGTGCATTTGAGGGAGGAAGCAGCAAGCCCAGTGTTGATTCTCTTCTGGTGGCCTCTTCTCTTTATCCCCTCTGGGTTTTGCCCATCTTTCAAGAGGCATCCCTCCAAGTGTAGTGGAACTCGTGGTTCTTGTTCCAATCAGGAGGGAGTGCAATCGCCTGGAGAGTGCGGTAAAAAGGCAGACAAAAGATGCCCCCTGGGAACTGGACTAAAGCAGACTCCGGAAGTGAGACCCAAGAGTCTGCATCTTAAAGAACTGGCTCCTCCCCACGATTCTGATATAACTAAAGTTCCCGGGTCACGGCTTTAGGGGGAAAAAAAAAGGTGGTAGGAAAAAATGGGCGTGGCGGGAGGAGAACATTGGGAAACGTCCTTTCTACACAACGCATTTTCAAAAAGTGGCTCCTTACCAAAAGGTAATCTATTGACTTCATGGTGTCGTTAAAATGGAACGAAAGATGTAGGGGGAGCCATGGAAAAGGTTGGTTTATGCTTTGCGCCTCCGTCAACAACACAATCCCAGAGTATGATAAACTGGGAGACCTGCTGGCGTACCCAGTAGGACGTCAGAGCGCGGGCCAGCAGCCCTGAGATCCTGAGAAACCTGTCCCCTTTCCGTCCAACCGAAGGCTGGGACCCTCAAGATCAGAGGGGCACCGGCAAGGAAATCGGGGTCATGTGCTCACCAAGCAAGTGGTCCCTGGAAGATGGCAACCAATTGGTTCACCTGTTCAGAAATTACTACAGGAGTTCTTTTGAAGAAATAAAATAAATAAAATATAGAGTCCACTGTAGAACAGTTTAAGGGTATTTTTAACTACTTATAACCCCTACTGGGGTTAACAAAGTAATTATTTCCATTCATTAATAATGGCCTTCTAATTTTAATTCTTATAAACCCACATAATCGTTACATAGTTTTCATCACACCATATATATATATATAGTTTTATGTCTAAATTTTTCTCTTAATATTATACCGTAAACTTTCTTCATGTTTTATAGTCGCCATATAATTTTAAATCACGGCACAACATTGCTTTTTATTGATACACCACAGCTTGCTTAACCAAACTCCACGATTCTTCTAGTTGTTCACTGTTCCAGGCAAGGCTATGATGCAAATCTTTCGCATGTGGCATTTTTACACACCTACTGCTTCAGCCCATTGCCAGGTTCGTTCCCGTCCCGTGGAACAGAGAACTCTGCCTGGAGCCCCCCTCCGACAACCGCCTCCGCTCACTGGGTCATATGTCCACTCCTGAACTGATCACGGGAAGGGGATGGGGAGCGTCCAGCCGCCAACCAACCCCACCCCAGAGCGGCTGCGGCGCAGTAACTGGTGAATGAATGAATGACTTATTAAATAAGACAGCCAAGCCTAAAAGCAAGCAAAAACATAAGAGCAACTGCAAATCTCAGCCTTCTACGGTTGTCACCTTGGCTTCTGATACACTCATTGCTGCTTTCACGGGCTAAATATATGTACTGAGGACTGACAGTGGGGCGGAGAAGCCCGACCCCTGGGGAAATTATTGAACTCTGTTACATAGAAATTTATTCCTAAAGTCTCATTATGGTCTAGCTTCCCCACTTGTAATCTTCTCTTTTTTTTTTTTTTTTTTTTACCCCAGGAAGAATTATTATTAGTCACAAAAATATTAAAGAAGAGGTGTGGGGAGGAGGAGAAAAGGAAAGAAGAGATAGCCTCTGGAAGCTGGGTAAGGTGAGGAAGTGGATTCTCCCCTGAAGTCTCCAGAAAGAATGCAGCTCTATCAATACCTTGATTATAGACTTCTGGCCTCTAGAACTGCGAGAGAGTAACTCCACGCTGTTTTAAGGCACTAAGTTTGCAGGCATTTGTTACAGCAGCAGTAGGAAGCAAATACATCTGCTGTTCAGGCAAGGATGGGGAAGACACAGAGCCTAATAACAGGAGAGACATAGAAATAGCTGCTAACAGCCAACCAGGGAGGGCTTACTCCGTGCCGCGTATCTACCTACATTCAAGCTGCACGACGCCGTTATTATCTGCATGTGACGGACGTGAACCTGAGGCTCACCAAGGTTGAGTAACTTTGCCAAGGTGGCACAGCCTGGCAGTGGTTGAATCAGGATTTAGACGTGGTCCAGCCAGGTGCAGTGGGGCGTGCCTGTCGCCGGGGCTACGCGGGAGGCGGAGGCAGGAGGGTGGCCGGAGCCCCGGAGCTCTGGGCTCTACTGCACTTAGCCCGCGGGATGTCTGCGCTCCGTTCCGCATCAGTATGGCGACCTCCCAGCTGGCCTGCCTGAGGACGGTGAAGTGGCTCAGGTCAACAGCAGAGCAGGTCAGAATTTAGCCTTAGTCCCAAATCTAGCAAAGATGCTGCACAAGACTTGCCCAAAGTACACGGTGTGTGGCAGAGGCAGGACCTACCTCGGGCCTTCCAGTTGACTCCAGAGGACCCTCTTCTTAAAGTATATTTGATGAGGGGGAGGGAAACACTGCGCCTCTGCAGGGGGCCGGATCTGGTGGAGGGTGTGGTGTAAGGAGCTAGGCCCCCAAGAAGGGAAACAAGGTAGATTCTTCGGGACCGGGCTCCAGGCCCGGCTGGGGGTGTCACTACTTCCTAACCGGAGGCTTTGGGGTGCTGTTCTTGCCTCAGTGTGGATGTTGCTTCAGTGTGGGCTCCCCATCCCAGTATGGACGTAGAGTCTCCGTGCGGACGTTGTCTCTCCAGCTGCTCTTTGGAGCTTCTGACACCTCCTGGGAGCCTCGCCAGCACCTTACTCTCAAGCTTCAGCACCTCTGTCCGCAGGGAAGTCTGAGAAAGGGTTGCAAACTCCACCACCCCAGAGCTCCTGCGATCCTTGCAGGCTCTAGGCTCTAGCGCTCATCTCTCTGAAAGAACAAAATGCCCCCACAGACCTGGCTTGCTGAGCTGAGCTGCTTAGAGCCACCACTGGCCAGCGCCAAGTAACTGTGTGTTCTGAGCGCCACCTAGTGGTGCCTGGGGCCCCCAGCGTTTCTTCTCAAACCCCATCTCCCGGAAGGGGCTCCCACCTCCCTTCCTCTGAGGTTATCTCCGGGGGAGGTTTAGGTGACTTAGAGGATCTCCAGCCCTCTTGGGTTCCAGGACACTTTAGAGAAGCCCAAGGCCAGCTGGTTCCCTGAAACTGAATTTACATTGAGACTGCCCCAACCTGGGCTCTGCCTGAGGGTCCAGGATACTGGCTGTGGGTTGAAATACAGAGCAATGTTTTTTTGTCATTTACCAGCTCTGTGACCTGAATGAGTGTGGGGAAGGCATGTGGGGGACTCAGCATCTCATTTCAATGTGAGAGGAACTAACGGAGGAGAGTGAATTTTAAAAAGCTATTGAGAACACATTTTTTGACAACTTAGATAAAATGGACCAATTCCTCGAAAAACACAAAGACTATAACTCACTTAATATGAACTAGAAAATTTGAATATGCCTACAACTGTTAAGGAAATTGAATTCGTAATTTAAAAACTCCCAAAAAAGAAGTCTCCAGACCCAGATGGTTTCATTGGAATTCTACCAAATGTTTCAAAAAAAAATTAACAGTATCTCTATACATTCTCTATCAGAAAATACAAGAGGAAGAAACACTTCCAATTCACCTAGTATTACCCTGATATCAAAACCAAAGACAGTACCAAAAAAGGAAACTACAGATCAATATTCCTTGTGAATACAGACACAAAAATCATTAATGAAATATTAGCAAGTAGAATTCAGCAATATATAAAAAGAATTGTACACTATAACCAAGCAGGGTTTGTCCTAGGGATGCAAGGCTGACTCAATATTTGAAAGTCAATCAGTGGAATCCACCATATTAATAGGCTAAAGAAGAAGAGTCACATAATCATATAAATTGATGTGGGCAAAGCATTGACAAAATTCCATGGCCATTCATGTTAAAAAAAAACTCACAGAAAAATTGGAATAGAGAATTGCTTTCTCAACTTAATGAAGAACATCTACAAAAACACCCTATAGCAGGGGCATCTGGGTGGCTCAGTCGGTTGGGCGTCTGCCTTCAGCTCGGGTCATGATTCCAGGGTCCTGGGATCGAGCCCCACATCGGGTTCCCTGCTCAGTGGGAGTCTGCTTCTCCCTCTGCCTCTCCCCCTGGCTTGTGCTCTCTCTCTCTCACTCACTCTCTCTCTCTCAAATAAATAAAATCTTAAAAAGAAAACCACCATACAGCTAACATACTGTATGGTGAAAGACTGAATGTTTCCTCTTAAGATTGGGAAGAAGGCAAAGACGTCTACTCTCACCACTCTTATTCAACATAGTGTTGTAAGGTCAAGGCAATGAAGGAAGGTAAAAAAAAAAAGAAAAAAGAAAGAAAAGAAAGAAAGAAAGAAAGAAAGAAAGAAAGAAAGAAAAGGCATACAGACCAGAAAAGAGGATATATTTGCAGAAGACATGATTGTCCATGTAGAAAATCATCAAGGAGTCTATAAGATTATCCTCAAATAAGCAGGTTTAGCAAAGACACAGGGATACAAGATAAATATACAAAAATATACAAGATAAATATACAATTGTATTTCTATATACTAGCAATGAACAGATGGACATCAAAATTTTTAAAACTACTTATAATTGTTCACAAAAAAGGTGAAATACTTAGATGTAAATCTAACAAAACATGCACAGGACTTGTAGGCTGAAAAGTACAAAATATTTATGAGAGAAATCAAAGATCTAAATACACAAAGAAACATACCATGTTCATGGATTGGCAGGCTCAATATAGTAAGGTTGTCAATTCTCCCCAAATTGCTACACAGGTTTAACTCAATTCCTGTCAAATTCCCACAAGATTTTTGTAGATATAGACAAGATTATTCTAAGCTTTATATGGGAAGGCAAAAGAACCAGAATAGGTAAAATAATTTTGAAAGAGAAGAATAAAGTGGGAGGAATCCATCTATCCAATTTCAAGACTATTATAAAGCCAAAATAATCAAGGATGGGTAGTATTGGTGGAGGAATAGACACACAGATCAATGGAACAGAATAGAGAACCCAGAAATAGATCTACCCAAACATGCTCAACTGATTTTTGGCAAGTGCAAAAGTAATTCAGTGGAGGAAAGGTAGCCTTTTCAAAACATGGCATAGGGACAATGGGACATCTGTAGGCAAACAAACAAACAAACAAAATCCTTAACCTAAACCACACACTTTGTACAAAAATTAACTCTAAATTTCTCATGGACTTAAATGCTGAACATAAAACTATAAAACTTTGAGGAAAAGACAGAGGAGACAATCTATGGGATCTAGGTTTAGGCTATTTTAATTTTAAAAATACAACACACAAATATACAATAATCTGTTTCAGAGAAAGTAGGAAGCACTTTCTTTTCTTCATCTTCCCAGTTGCCCCCCTTTCCTACAGAAATGATGAAATCACATGGGAAACATTTTCAACCTAACAGCGCCCAAGTTCCATTCCCGGAGATCTGATGCATTTGGTCCAGGGTAGCGCCTGAGCATCTGCATTTTGAAAAGCTCCCAGGTGATTCCAATGTGCAGCCAGGTTGAGAACCACTTTGTGAAATGAAGAACTCCCACAAAACACCTTCAGTACAGTGATTTCCCAAGGGCGGTCCCTGATTAACCTGCAGCATCAGCCTCACTGGGAGCTTGTTAGAAATGCACATTCTCAAGCCACACTCCAGACCTGCTGAATCAGAAACAGCCATCTGTGTTTCAACAAGCCCTCCCTCCAGGGGATTCTGATGCCCACTCAAGTTGGAGAACCTCTGCCTCAGTAGGCAAATTCTGACAGACAGCAGCTGGCTCCCAAACAAGAAAATACATGTGGTTGAAAAGCAGTAAGAGCACTGTCCAGCCTCCCCGGTGATCAAAAGAAAAGCAACATAAAAACAGCAGGGAGGGGCACCTGGGTGGCTCAGTCGTTAAGCGTCTGCCTTCGGCTCAGGTCATGATCCCAGGGTCCTGGGATCGAGCCCTGCATCGGGCTCCCTGCTCGGCAGGGAGTCTGTTTCTCCCTCTCCCGCTCCCCCTGCTCGCGTTCCCTCTCTCGTTGTGTCTCTCTGTCAAATAAATAAATAAAATCTTAAAAAAAAAAAAAAAAACCAGCAGGGAAATTCCACCTGACACCTGCCGAGTGAGCAAATTTAGGAATAAATCAAACAAAAGATAATACTTTATGCTTCCCTTTTCACACAACGAGGGTACCCATCCAGTTTGTCTGGAACAGAGGGGCTTCCCAGAAGTGGGACTTTCTGTGCTAAAGTTAGGACAATTTTGTCCCCCAACCCAAGACTTAGCAGATTGGTACAATTCTTGCTCACTCTCTGTTTTCCCCCATGAGACAGTGATCCACAGGGGCAGAACCCCGTGTTTCTTGTATGATAGCCTGGTCCCTATCCTTGTACATAACAGATGCTCAATATATATTTGGAGATGGAAGGAAGAAGGGAAGGAACAGAGAGAAAGAGGGAGGGAAGGGGAGAGGAAGGAAGATAAACTTTTGCTAAGCAGTCAGTTCCTCCCTCAGTATTGCTACAGCACCAGACACACACCATGATTATCGTTCTGACCGCACCGCATTATAGCTGCATACCTGTAGGGCTTTCTCCCTCAATAAGCCATGAACTCGTCCTCCGCAGGGACTATATCCTACCCACAATGATATACTCAAAGGTGTCAGCGCTGAGAGGTTAGGAGAATGAGGGCTAAGCTCAGTCTTCCCAGGTTCAAATCCTAACTCTATGGATTATCAGCTCTGTGACCTCGGGCAAGCTAATTCACCTTTCTCTACTTCTCTACTTTCATCTGCAAAATGGGTATGAAAAGAACAGCACAGCACAGGACCTACCTCACCGGGTTGTTGTGAGAATGTTACGTGTGCCAATGCATGCAAACCATTTAGAATGGTGCCCGGAATACACAGAAGGCTCAATGCTGTTAGATATTATTATTATTAAAGGAAAGGGACCCACAAACCCCATTTGAGGGATTGAAGTTACCTTCTAGTGATCCGGAAGCGGCAGGTGGCTGTATTTTCTGGATGGTAGATAGACAGCAGTGTGACTACCTCCAGTCAGGAGGGAACTTTTCAGGGATGGGAAGATGACACAGGAAGGCTGCAAGCTATCACTAGGCTTCTCTTGCCCATGTCCCGCTTCACATGTTCCCTACTCGTTTCCCCATTTAGACCAGACACCCCAGTGTCCCTACACTTTCACTTGCATGGTCACTTGAGAGAGGCAAGGGCTCTCACCGGAGAGTCATATCTAGGTGGGTGGATCCTTTGATTCATTATGGAATCCCAAGGACTTGGTTTATAGCACAGAGTATGCATTCCAGAACTCCGTGTAAACAGACTAATTTTAATGAGTATAAATCCTTCTTTTAATCCCATTTGTCTATCAGCGTCCAGAACCACCTCACCTCTAGTTCTGCCCTTGACCATGTACTTCCCAGCTGGGTCTTTCCTGTTGAGTCATGAGTCAGTAAGCAGAATGGCCATAAACAAAGTTTTCCACTGGCATTTACCCAAAGGAGCTGGAAACCTAGGTCCTCACAAAAACCTGCACAAGAGGGGCACCTGGGTGGCTCAGTAGGTGAAGCGTCCGACTCCTGATTTCGGCTCAGGTCATGATCTCAGGGTCCCAGCACATGAGGCTGGTGTGGAGCCTGCTTAAGATTCTCTCTCTCCGGGGCGCCTGGGTGGCTCAGTTGTTAGGCATCTGCCTTCCGCTTGGGTCGTGATCCCGGGGTCCTGGGATCGAGCCCCACATCGGGCTCTCTGCTCAGCGGGAAGCCTGCTTCTCCCTCTTCCGCTCCCCCTGCTTGTGTTCCCTCTCTCGCTGTGTCTCTCTCTGTCAAATATATAAATCCTTAAAAAAAAAAAATTATCTCTCTCCCTCTGCACCCCCAACCCCACTCGTGCATGCACATGCTCCCCCCCTCTAAGAAAAACCAAAAAACAAAAAAGCAAAAAACCTACACACAAATGTTTATAGCAGTTTTATTCATAATTGTCACAACTTGGACGCTACCGAGATGTCCTTCAGCAGGTGAATGGATAAATAAACGGTAGCACATCCAGACAATGGAATATTACTCAGTGCTAAGAAAGAAATGAGCTATCAAGCCATGAAAAGACACGAGGGAGCCTCAAATGCAAATTGCTCTGCGAAAGCAGCCCTTGTGAAAAGGCTACGTTCTGGATGACTCCAATTACCTGACACCCTGGAAAAGGCAGAACTACGGAGACAGTCAGAAGACCAGAGGTTATCAGGGGCTGGGGAAGGGATGAACAGGGGGAGTACAGAGGACTTTGAGGACTGTGAAACTAATTCTGAAAAATAAAATGACTTCCTCTGTAAATTCCCCAGGGCTCCACCTCTCCCCATGGCCCCCCTGACTTGAGAGCTAGCGAGGGGAAAGAGAACACGCTGGATTAAATAGGCAAGAGCCTACGCTGTCTTTATCACTATCCTTTCTTAGGGACCGAACACGGGCGCCACGTTGTCCGGCTCCTCAGTGGCATCCACACGTGTTCTCGGCTCCGAGGCACTAAGCCCGTTGTCTTTGCGATGGACTTAACCACGCTGCTAGGCATAATGAGATCATCCATCCAGAAGAGAGGGGCCCGTGAAACCAATAAAGGCTGGATTAGCACCTGTCTCCCTCTCCTCCTGGGCCCAGAACGGATCTTCCCTTCCCTGTGTTCCCACTGAGACGTGCTACCAACTCCTGAGCAAGCTTATTTCTTTATCTGTTGCCCTTTCCTGGACCGAGAGTCTGTTAAGGACAGGGACCCCGTGCATCCATCGCTGGTTTAGCGAGCCCCCACCTGCGAGGTACTGCAGGTACGATGCTGAACACGGAAGGCAGAGATGGATAAGACACAGCCACGGCCGCTGGCGAGTGCTCGACGCGGGAGCCTCGTGTCTTGCTCATTTCTGCATCCTTGGCCTTGAGCACAGTGCCTCGCAAATAAGACATGTTTGTTGAAGGAACGGATGAAAATCCCTACATGACCCCATGTCACGTTGCAGAAAGGGCTGCCCTTGAAATCCGTTCCGAGCGCTCCTGCCATGTAGGCCTGGCACCCAGGGAGGGGCAGTGATGAGGGCAGGAAGGGTCCGAGTCACCTAAGGACAGAAGGCATCCCTTACTGTCGCAGACCAACAGCCGTGCCAGCCAGCGCAGTGTCCTGACAGCCCAGCGCTGCCCTTGGTGTGACCGCGCCATAGCTCGGAGACCTGGACAGGAAAGGTGATGACAGGGTTCTTTCTTGTCATTTGATTTCTTTTCCTTTTAACAAAAATGGGACCATATATAGTATGCGCTATTTTGTAACTGTGGGCGGAGGGTTCCCCCTCCCCCCCCCCCCGCTTAAATACATACAATGTATATATTTTTAAAAGATTTTTTTTTATTTAAGAGAGAGACAGAGAGAGTGCATGAGCAGGGGGAGGGGCAGAGGGAGACAAGCAGGCTCCCCCGTGAGTGGGGAGCCGGAAGTGGGGCTCAATCCCAGGACCCCAAGATCATGACCTGAGCTGAAACCAAGAGTTGGAGGCTTAACCGACTGAGCCCAAGCGTCCCAAAACATGTAACGAATATTTTTCCGTGTTACTAAATTTACATGTCCAGCACCAATTTTAATGGTTGCACAGTGTTCTGTTGCATGAATGCATCAGCTTTATTTAAATTATTTCCCCAGCTGGGGATATTTAGGCTATTTCCAGATTGTCATCATGAGGAATATCCTAAATTCTCCAACCTTTAGTGGAAATTCCTAGGACGGGAATTGCTGAGTCAGAGAGCATGTACATGTTGGCTTTTGACATTTATTACCGCCTACAGATTTCCCGCTGGGCGAGGATAAGCAGGCGGGCGTGAGCGTGTGTGGGCAGCTTTACCCAGCTCTGTGGCCTCATCTGAATCCCCTGGGAACAGACGCATTTCAGAATTCAGAATTTTCCAGGTTCTAGAGAAACACGGCAGTGTATCTACTCCAGGGGCTGCGTCACACCTCCAGCAGGTTCTGGGGCAGACCCACAATCCAGCTCATGACTCACATTTCCCCAGTAAAACACAGGAACATTCACAATAAGTGAGATAAATCAAAACCGCCAAGAATCTCCTGGCAGCACGTTTTGCCACTATCTATGTTTTGGAGCTAGAAGTATGATGGGGCGCCTGGGTGGCTCAGTCGGTTAAGCGTCTGCCTCCAGCTCAGGTCATGATCCCGGGGTCCTGGGATCGAGCCCCGCATCGGGCTCCCTGCTCGGCGGGGAGCCTGCTTCTCCCTCTCCCTCTGCTGCTCCCCCTGCTTGTGTGCTCTCGCTCTCTCTGTCAAATAAATAAAATCTTTAAAAAAATTAAAAAGTATGTTTAAAAAAAAGAAACCAAACTTGCAGTGTTCAGAA
Source organism: Phoca vitulina (assembly GCF_004348235.1). NCBI lineage: Eukaryota > Metazoa > Chordata > Mammalia > Carnivora > Phocidae > Phoca > Phoca vitulina. The sequence goes on along the minus strand of NW_022589722.1, from coordinate 17,511,469 downwards.
TTTTTGCAGTTCGGATTTATGGAGAAAGGAACAAGGTAGAGTCACTCTGCTGCTTTGAGAGAGAATCGGGCTTAAGCTGGGCCCAAGGAGATCATGACCGGGCCAGGTAAGGATTAAGTCCTCAGCTGGGGAACGAAGCCCATCTGCATTTGGATGCTGGCTTTCCCTACTGCAGGCAGGGGGACCCCGGGCCAATAACCAGCCCAGGCCCGATAACTTTCTGGGCCTCGTCTCTGCAGAGCTGCGGAGAAGTCCACAAGGGGTGAAAACACGCGGAAGGCTTAGCACGGACCTAACTGGTGCTGACAGAGGACAGCCGTTATTGAACTTGCCTAGGTCAGTAGCAGAGTTGAGCCGTGAAAGTTTTGCTTCTCCTGCAAGGCCAGGTGGGCCCAGGTACACACTGCGTCCCAGCCAGGCTGTCTGCTCTCACTCACCTAAGTGGAATGCCCAGAGATTTGGGCAGAAGGAAGGGCCCCAAATGGCCTTGGCCCGCCCTGGTGGCGCTGGGGTGCTCTGGGTGGGGCAGAGCCCAGGCCAGCCCCACCTGGACCTCCGCAGAGACCTATTTTGGTGTCCCAGCGTGTGGTTGTGGCAAATGAAGGCCTGGAGAGTTTGAAGCTGCAGTTCCAGGAGCAAGTCAACCAAATACCTGGGCAGGACACCAGCAGGTCTCACAAAGAGTCAAACTGTCTCCTTAAGGCCAGGGGCCGTCCAGTGGGAAGAGGTGTGAGAATGGGCAACCGTTCACTTTCCCCAAGTGCTGGGGTGCCGCGGTGGGAGGGGGAGGGAGGGTGGCTGGATTGGCGGGGGTGGGGGCCAGGGGTCTGGGCTCGGCTGCAGGGACAGAGCAGAGGGGAGGGAAGGGGCCAATGCAAGGCTTCTTTCCGCGTGTTGCGCGACCCCACAGACCAAGGGGACAGAAAAACTACACGCCTGGCTTGTTTACTAAAATTGGGGTGGGGGGGCGAGGAGAAGAGAAGGAACAGACTTGGTAATAAAGCCTGAAAAGCCCTCTGTCAAATCCCCTCTGTTGACGACGTTTTCCCAGGACAGATTATAGCACCTTGGTTGCTGGAGGCTCTTTGCACTGAGAGTTCTGAGACGAGTGTGCATTTGCCAAGAATAATTTTGCCAGGTCTGCACCGGGAGGTGGGGAGCTGGAAATTTTCAAAAGCCCCCAATCCAATGAGGCCTTTCACAGCTCACCACATAGACCCTGGAAAATAGCAAACTGGCTCATCTGTTTAGAAAGTGCTGCAGGGGTTTCTTTAAAAGACTTTAAAAATATCCTAGATGCCACTGTAGGACATTATCACAAGGGTTGCTTGCTTGCTCATAAGCCCGCTAATTGTATGCAAGAAGCACTTTCTTTTTAAATGCACCTTCCCATCTTTATCAAGAGTTACACGTGTATATTGTTTTAATCACAGTATTTTTAAATTTCATCTGTAGTTTTTTCTTTTACATTCCATAAACACTTTTCCATGTTTTTATGCTCTTCGGGGTAACTCTAATAATAGCATTTCATCCTATTCAATCCTATTCAATACCACACACAGGTTTCTCAACCAGACTATAAAAAATAGTTTTTCGCTATTATAAATAATGCTACAACGAACATCTCTGTGCCTATGTGATTTTTGCATACCGACTACTGAAATTAATGTTCAGTTATCTGTTCAACATATGTTTATTGGGTGCCTATTACGTTAGGCCCTGGGGACAAGTGAAAAAAATACACTGTCTCTGCCCCAAAGGCTAAGCATTCTGTATTTTAATAATCTGCAGATCTTTCTCGAATATAATAATCCTCTGATTTAAACATTGTGGCATTCACTGCCAAGAAGGTAGATTGGGGCCTGGGACCCACGGAGCTGGGGCTCGTCACCAACACCGCTGTCTCACCACACACCCCCCACCGCCGCCCCCAGAGCGCGCGGGAGTCACGGGGACGGACTGCGACGGCAGCTCACCTCCACAGGCACCAGGCTGAGGACACAGGCTCGGGCCATGCTGGAGCTGGCTGTTCTAACTGCAGAAGGACCTCGCCCGCCCCATCACAGGGCGCACCGCGGGCCTCTGCAGGCCTCTCCCTGTCCCCTCCCTGCCACGCACGCACCCGGGGGCCCGCCCCTGCAAAATGCTGGGATCTGGGTGCAGGGAGGGTAGAAAGTATGCTTCCTGCAGACAGGCTGACTCCAAAGGGGAGAGGATGCTCTGAGCATGCGCAGCTCCTGCTCCTGAGCCCCCGAAGCAGGTAACTCGCTCCTCTCCGGACAGAAGCCAGGAGGCTGTTTCACCTGGAGCCCCCTCCCTGCCCGCACCCCCCGCACCCCCCAACCCTGCATGGAAACTGAGGGATACAGCAAAGGCAGGGACGATGGATTCTGGCACAGATGGTCGGGAGCCCTCGGCCGCGGGCCGCTTTTGATTTATGGTTGTTAAATTCATGTACTGACCCCTTCCTGTGTGTCCAGCAGGGTGCCAACCGTTTGACAGCCCCGGCCTGTGGAATCACCTGGGTAGCCCCCGACCGGGAGCACTGCCCAGCTCTCCTTCACCCAGGAGGCCAGGTACCTTCTCTGGGCTCACACCGGGAAGGAGCCACCACTGGCCCGAATCAAAGTGGGTCTGACGGCGGGCAAAGCTGGGATTCCCAGCCTCTGGGCTCTGCGGCCTGTACCTGGTCACCCCGGCCTTCTTGAAAGTGCGCGCACTGCTTTCAGTCACTGCCCACGTTACCAAAGAGGAAGGAAAGAAAATGTGTCTTTTGGGCACACGCACGAATTCACGGGTCTGGCCGGGAAAGCCCCACGTCTCCTCCGGCCAGCTCTGCTGCTTCTCTTCGTGTGATCACCGCTAACAGCGGCCGAGCACCTAGTCCCCGTGACGACCACACGAGGGAGGGACCCATGTTACTTATCACCCCCTTCTGCTAGCTGATGAATCGAGGCCCAGAGAGGTTAAACAGCCAGCCCAAGTCACACAGCAAGTGCCTCAGCTGGGATCTGAACCCAGAAGCTGTAACTTTCACCACCTTCTCGGATTCCTTTTGGGCTGAAGATGAACAGAGCAGTCAGTCCATTCAGAGTACAGGACACAGTGGGGATGGCTCGTGGTGATTTTCCCTCCGTCCTCTCGGCATATGAACTTCTAGACTTTTCCACCGGACAGTCTCCGGGAAATGTCCATTATTTCCTACAATGGGGGCATGGGCAGCAGGGAGGGGCAGGTGATGGAAGTCTCGTGCTATTTCTGAGCCTAGACTCCTCGGTGCCTTATTCTTATACCAAAGTACTTAACCCTTCTTAGCCTCTTTATTGACCGTCCCTGATTCTAAAATGTCTCCTGCATAAAACATTCCATTTCCATAATGTGGCCTTTCTTTCTCGTGAAGACTTCTCTTCCCTGCAAATATTGACAGAGGTTTTTTTTTTTCCCCTGTTGATGAATTAACACACGCCACAGCCCAGCCGGCATTCAGGGCGCCCATGTACACCTTGAAATGTACCCGGAAGGTTTTTCACTGATTTTATTTGCAGAGAGAACTGGCGGGCCTCTGTTGCACTGAGAACAAAGAATGAACAGAACACAGAGGGATCACAAGAGGTGAGGTTTTAAAGCAAATGCTTAGAATGCTTAATGATGATCTAACTCACATCCAAACCTTCTCTAACAAATAAACAGGGGAAAGCAGACTGCTCCAGGATGGTTCGTCTTGCTTTCCCTTTTGGCAGCTCTGATATTCCGAATCATGCCTCTAGCTTGTTGTGCAGCACATTACAGAGCTCCTTCACGCACACAGTCTTCGCTGAGCCCATAACAACTGTGGGGGAGTGACGGAGCCTGGAGGAGGAAGACAGACATGAAACGAAGACCAGCTTCTCCTCTGCCTCCCTCCACTGCCTGGTGTTATCACTGCTTTGCGTGGCTAATCCACCCAATAGACTGGAAAAGCTCAAAACAAAACAAACTTCACTTTCCCAGTCTCCCTTGCAGCTCAAGGTGGCTATGGGACACAGCTCTGGCCAGGGAAAAGCAAAAGTCTGCTGGGGATTGCTAGAATAGCTGCATAAAAGGTAAAGAGGCAGTTCCACCTCTTTTACCCTCTCTTCTTACTGCCCTGAATATGCACTTGGTGCCTGGAGCTGCAGCAGCCATCTTGTGACCATGAGGGAAAGGAGAAGAGAATTGCAGAACCTTGACATCACTGAGTTGCTGCTCCAATAGCTGAAACCACCTGCCCCGGGACTTCTCCTTACGGGAGAAAAAGAAACGTCTATTTGTTTAGGTCCCTGTTAGAGGGTGTTTGTTACCTGCAGCCAAAAACACTCCTAAACTATGGAGTGCTATTTGGGTGGCTATTTGGGTGCTATTATCTCCATTATTCAGGTAAGGAAAATGAGGTCAGAGACACTGAGTGTCTTGTTCAAGGTCCCATTGCCAATCAACAGAGCATGAACTGAAGCATGAGTCTTATCCTGGCCTCTCCCTGCCATTTCACCGCTGCCTCCACGGTATGGTGGTGGAGAAATCCTACGTAGCAAAAAATCCACTGGCCATGATAGCTAGTACTCCCTTCAAGCAGTTCATATGTTTTCCTGAGTCAATGGTCCAAGCGTTTGTGTGCAGGGCTCCCTCAATCACGTTTCAGACATTAACTAGTTGGGACTTTGGTCACAGAAAGGGAAGAGTAAACTACCTTAGCTGTCAGAAGCTTTAGGATGTGTTCTTTAAGTCGGCTTGAAGTAATACTCTGCAAGCTCTCCCTCCCACTTTGGAGGCCTAGCTGAGTGCAGTCCTGGCCACCATCTAACTGGACGATGTCAGGGAACACGGACGCCAGCTGAGGGTCCAGAGGGCACCCAGTGACCCCTGGCCTCCATCCACCCGTGCAAACGCTCATGGGGTCTCACCCGCAGGGCCAACGATGCACGTTTTCCTACCAAACTCCTGCCTCTGGCCTGAGCAGGCTGATTTTCTGAATGCTTAACCCCAGCTTCCCATGTGCCCGACCCCCAGACTATAGTGGTTCTCCCTGTTCAAATGCCTCTAAGTCATCTGTATTGTATTGTCTGTCACTTATCGCAGTTGTAATTAAACACTTATTTATGCAATTATCTGTTAGAGGTCTGTTTCCCCCACTAGACTGGAAGCTCCACGTGGGCAGAGACCCTGCTAGTCTCATTCACCGACATAACCCTCAAGTCTAGCACAGGCCTTGGGCAAGAGTAGGCCCTCGATGATGCTCTTTGAATGAATAAACGAGTGGATAACTGCATGGGTTCAGCGGCTCTTTCTCCTTCCTGTGAATTCAAAACGCACCATCTCTCCAACTAACGCAGCAAGTTGACATGTTCTCTTGGCAACTGCCGTTTTCCCTCCTCTTTTTTTTTTTTTTTAAACGATTTTATTTATTTATTTGACAGAGAGAGAGAGCACAAGCAGGGGGAGTGGCAGAGGGAGAGGGAGAAGCAGGCTCCCTGCAGAGGAGGGGGAGCCCGATGCGGGACTCGATCCCAGGACCCTGAAATCATGACCTGAGCTGAAGGCAGACGCTTAACCAATAAGCCACCTAGGCACCCTTCCCTCCTCTTTTGATCTGGCTTTTGTTCTAGGCCTTGAAAGTACAGAGGTGAGTAACAGCAATAATAGCAGTTAACATTTATGAAACACTTAGTATGGGCCACGCACAGTGCTAAATGCTTTCTAACCATTACTTCATCTAATCCACATACCAAGCCTCTAAGGTAGATGCTACGTTTCCATTTTATGGGAAAGGAAAATGAGGCACAGAGAAATGCAGTCTCTTTTTTCAAAGCTACACAGCTAGTAAGTGGCAGATCAGGATTCAGTCTGGACTCAGGGCTACGGGCTCCCCACAGTGCCCTATACTGTCCCACAGATATAGCCCCAAGCATCCTGGACCTTCCAGTCTGGTTGGGGAGAAAGACATTCCTCAAATAATCCCCCCATGATCAGCGCTATAGAGGAAACTTCCAAGGGACGCTTGCTTTGATGATCCAATCTTTATTTTTTTTTAAGATTTTATTTTTTAATTTGAGTTGGGGTGGGGGGGAGCATGAGTAGGGGGCGGGACAGAGGGAGAAGAAGACTCCCTGCTGAGCAGGGAGCCCAACGTGGGGCTCGATCCCAGGACCCTGGGATCACATCCTGAGCTGAAGGCAGACACTTAACTGACTGAGCCACCCAGGCGCCCCAATAATCAAATCTCCTGAGATATGGGAAGAGCCTGTTGAGCACCAGGGTTGCTCTTTTCAATGCCCTTCTGGGTTGAAGCCACAGGGGATGTGCAGAGAAGCTCCCTGGCTGAGGTTCCCAGTCCTCAGAACACAAGGCCATGGGCAAGCTGGAAGGCTGCCAAACGAAGGCTGATGAGCTGCTGCAGCAAAACTCCTCCTGGCCTCCCTTCCTCTGGGGGCTTCTCTTGCACACCCTGCTTCCCACGTGTCTTTCTTTCCGGTCCCCATGCTGGCTCCCGACAAGACTTCAGGCCTTCCGGAGGCCCTGCCCCCTGGAATGTATCTTAGAATCTTCCCACGGGGTGTGATGTAGGGGAGACTGGGACTTAGGCTGCCCCAGTGGTGACCGACTGCCCCGATCAGTCTCCCACATTTCAGGAGGGGGTGGGGCCTCCAGTCAAAAGGCCCCACTCTGGAGAGGCCACCACACACTCTGGCGCTCTTGATCTCGGATCCATACTGGAGAGTCTGCTACTTAGCAATAACAGATGTTAGAAATAGATTTAGGTGGTGAAATTCGTGGCTAGGGAGCATCATGGAAGCTACGTGGGCTCTCCTTGGGAAAATCTGTGGTCTTCAGATATCCGCATTGGCTGACACACACTAGAGACGTGTCATCCGTGTGTGAACAGGAAATGGAGCCCAGGGCGCCCTCCTGCACGCTACCGCCATAGGCTCCGATCCTAAAGGGTGTCCAGCCACCAGTTGAGATGATTGGGTGACACTTGGCCTCAATGAGCCTTTTATCCGAGGTGCAGAGAGAGCGCCTCCAAGGACAAAGAACTGGGACTTAGCGAGCAGACCGTAGGATTGCTTTGCACCTCTTTGCTGATAAATGTCAGTCCAAGTGGTAGCATTTCTACCAGGGAACAAAGTCGGGGAGTACCGCCCCTAACATCTACCGGCCTCTGCCACCAACCAGAGGTTACCTCGCCATTTGCTTAAGGAAGCTGGCTGACGTAAGTTCACAGCATATATATATTCTACCATTCAACCCAACACTATATGCATGGGTCCTTTTAGAGTTCTGTGGTTTTTTTTTTATTTTATTTTATTTAAATTCAATTAACATACAGTGTATTATTAGTTTCAGAGGTAGAGTTCAGTGATTCATCCGTTGCATACAACCCCCAGTGCTCATCACATCACGTGCCCTCCTTAATACCCATCACCCAGGTACCCCATTTTCCCCCCAGCTCCCCTCCAGTGACCCTCAGTTTGTCTCCTAGAGTTAGGCGTCTCTTATGGTTTGCCTCCCTCTCTGGTTTCATCTTATTTTCTGTGGGGTTTTATGGGGAGTCTTGCAGACCGCTCTGGAAGCCATCCTAAAGCAAGCCTACAGCCTGGTCTCAACCCCAGCACTGTGGGCAACTTGGCCTAGATCATTCTTTGTTGTGGGAACCGTGCACTGTGGTATGTTCTGCAACATCACAGCTCTTCCACTAGATGCCAACAGCACGCCCACCCCTGCCTCCGCCCGGACCCCTGTGCCCAGCTGTGACAACCAAAAATGCCTCTAGATGCGAATGTCCCCTGGGGGCAAACTTGCCCCTCATTGAGAACCACTTCTCCTGGGGCGCCTGGGTGGCTCAGATGGTTAAGCATCTGCCTTTGGCTCAGGTCATGATCCCAGGGTCCTGGGATCGAGTCCCGCATCGGGCTCCCTGCTAGGCAGGGAGCCTGCTTCTCCCTCTGCCTCTGCCTCTCTCTCTCTCTCTCTCTGACTCTCATGAATAAATAAATAAAACATTAAAAAAAAAAAAAAAGAGAACCACTTCTCCTGAACGATTGGGTCAGAATCCAATACAGTCAACACATCCATTAATAGGAGGAAGGGCCCTTCAACTTCCCAAAGAACGGAGTCTCTGCAGAAACACGCTGGCTAAAACACAGCCCCACATCTCCACTTTCTAGTGGAGACACAAGCTTCAAAGTTACAGAAAAACTAGGTCTGATGCACACTCTAACCTTTGAATCATCCTAATGTTTGGAAAAGAACGCAATCTGAACGGGGGGCGCCTTGGAGTGCAAGCCACCAGCATCACATCCATCCCCAGCGGTCGGTGAGGTCAGAAATTCCCATCTCCCCGTGGTCAGAGCAAATCTTCCCACACTCGGGTTGCTTTGCTTTGCATGAGCATGACATTTGATCACTGTGTAAAGGTTGGCTCCACCAAAGCCACTTAGCTTTTCTGGTCCTCCAAGCTTCCTTTGGAAATCAAGGCTGGGAAGCCCTCACCTGCTCGAAGGCAGAGCGCTGGACAGAATGGGTCCTTGCAGGTTCTTCCGTCCAGCTCAGAGATCTAGGATCTTCTGCATCCTCAACTTGCTAATGCATCCAACGAGCGTTTGCCGAGAGATGCCGAGATCTGATGCCGCGGCCAGGCATGAGCTGCACATCCTTGGAGAAGTCACTCCTTCCCGACCTTCAGTTTCTGCTTCTGCAAAGTGAGTGGCTTTTAGAAGCCACAGAATTCTTTGCAAATCTGAGAAAGATTAGGCACCATCTCCCTGGAAAATAGAGATGAGCATAAAATCTTGCATGTTCACAGGTGTCTTTGAGGAGGCATGAACCCAGTCAGGAATATTCAGTTGGAAGCCTCTAAGCCTGCTTTCAATTCTGACTTCCTGGAGCCTGTTCTCTTCCTGGAACAATGCTGACCACAAGTCAGGGCCCGGATGCTGAGGGCTGGGAGGGAGCTTGACAAGGGTTGGAAGGGAACAGCAGGAGTCAGAGTGGGAAGATGGTTCTTACAGTTCTTGTTCTTTGATTACATCAAAGAGAAAATCTCAGCTGGATGCTCTAGTCTCCTCACCCCCTCCCTCTGCTACCTAATCCTCTTTATCACAGAGAGGGCCGAGGCTGAGTACCTTCAGGAGGCAATGCCAATGTCTGGTTTTCATTGCATTTTTTTCAAACTATTTGTCTTTGTTTAAGTCCAAAGGCAGAAAGTATAAATGGGATTACACAGAAATAGTCACTCAAAGTGGTTCCCCAACCCCATCCCTAGCCACCAGTTCTTCTCTCCCAGGCGATCACTATGTGTTTCTTAGGCCTTCCAGAAATATCTCATGCACTGCAGGCATATGCAATGTGCATTTTTGCATTTATTTTAAAAATTAATATCTATTTATGGCAAGTGAGGCTGGTTTCCATTTATGATTTCGATATATGGTTTTCTTTTCAGATAAATGTGTTCAGGGGCTCCTGGCTGACTCAATGGGTAGGGCATGTGACTCTTGATCTCGGGGTTTGAGTTCCAGCCCCACAATGGGTATAGAGATTACATACACACATACTATGTGTTCACATTTAAAAGAAGGGGTGGATCACTTTATTAAAGCACAGTGTTAGGTAAATGCACAGAGATGACACCCACAGATCCTGCTCCCAGCCCTGCTCTCTGCAGGGGCCAGGGACAGTCTTCCCTCCGTCTCTCGTCCGCCCGCCCACCATGACCAGTGTCAGAGGCTGGAAGGTACCTGGTTCAGATCCAGGCCTCCTGTTGGAGCAGCCCCTCCCCAGCACCCTCTCCCCTGGGAAGGAAGGGGAGCCCAGGTGGAAGGCACAGCCCCCGCCGTCACAGGAATCTGGAGGTGGCAGCCGGGCCTCCTGTCTCCTGCAGAACGTCAGAAGCCTTGGAGCCCGTTTCTACTGCTGCCCCCGTGTGATGGAGGTGCCCTGGGCCCCCACGTGTGTCTCAGTAAAGCAGCAGAGAAGTTGCAGAAACAGAGCAGTGATCCCAAACTCGTACCTGCGCAGCGTTGGTTGTCTGGCAGCGCTTAATAGTTAGGAATAAAATGTTCGTGCATTTTATTTATGCACTGATGAATTTCATTATAAATACAATTAACGCTCTCATTATTCTCAGACACAACACCTCATGAATCTAATGAACACAACTGAGAGGGAACCACCTCCCGTCACTATCCCTAACCGGATCCAGATTTTGGGAGATGCACACAGCCTCTCAAGAGGGGCCCTGAGGACGCAGAGCGTGTCCACCTCCCGTGCACAGTTTTGAGAGCTGCGCTGGATTCAAGAGCGGCGGCACGTGTTTGTCACTGCACAGAACGATTCCAAGGTGAATTTCACAGGGTCAAATGAAAACAGGCTCAGAAGTGCCTACAGCTGTCAGAGTCACTCTGTGGTGCCACGTGCCATGGGCCACTCGCAGAGTGACAGACCTGATTGTCCTATGATCCCTGGACGCTTTTTGCGCATTCATCAGCTGCAGGGATCACGGGAACTTCCGGCCCAGCTGAGCCTTGAGAACCTATCTGCGCACCTCACACAGACAATTACTCACGAGGCACAAAAAACCCCGTGTCCCAGGGGCTGCCTTCAAATAAACATGTGGGCCTCTCAGCAAGCCGTGAGAAGGTTAAGGCCATGCCACAGAAAAATGTGTGGTCTTCATACTTGGCGTACATCTACGCAGCTACGTTTTCTTTTCTTTTCTTTTTTTTTAATGGACTTTATTTCTTAGGTTTAGGTTCACAGCAAAATTGAGTGGAAGGGACAGAGATTTCCCATATAACCCCTGCCCCTAAAAACACACACACAGAGCCTCCCCCCATCTCGACACCCCCACCAGAGTGGGACATTTGCTGTAATCCATGAACCTATGATTGACATAGCACTAGCACCCAGAGTCCAAAGTTTCCACCAGGGCTCATTCTTGGTGTTGCACTTTCTATGGGTTTGGATGAATGTATAAAGACATGTGTCCACCATTATATCATCATACAGAGTAGTTTCAGTGCCCTAAAAATCTTGCTTTTATATACTGACTTTTTTTCCCCACAGAGCTATACACTATAAGCCTTTTCTCGTATCATGAAATATTCTCTGAAAAAAGTGATTGACACGGCTGTATTAGTTGGAGTATAGGCTAAGCCGCTATATCAGAGACCCCCCGCCCCCAGAGTGCTGTATCTTCAAAGAGGGATCCATGCACATATTTCTTTCCCTCTTATCCAGCAATTAGAGGTGGACAGGGTACTCTGGGCCTGCTCACCCAGGGACCTGGTTCCTTCCATCCTGTTGTTCCTCCTTTGTATTTTATTTGCTGAAGAGAGCAGATCGTCTGTCCATAGTCTGCGCACGTGCCAACGCCCAGAGGTTCTCCTAAAACATGGGATAGTAATGCCCAGCTCTTGGGCCCATCTGTAAGCGAAATGAGATAAGGCAGGACAGAGCCTCCGACGACGTGCAGCAGAGTGCGTGCATTTATTAAAGCTTCCTTCTTATTTCAGAGGCTCAGGGGAGAGCAGAGTCGATGATGGTGACCACAAGCAAAGCCCTTAGGAAGCACAGCTCTTGGAATTCTGCATGTGGCTGAGGGAAAGCCCCCACGCCTGTCTCCCAGAGCTGCCCGACCACACCCAGCAGGGAGAGCCCCGGCAGGACCAGCCCTGATCTGCTGCTGATGGCCTTTCCTTCCCTACCTTTGCTTAATGGTCCACACCCAGGATTCGCCACTAGATTCGAAAAAAAGAAATTTGTAATAAGGCGGTCATTAAACTCCATGAGCCATACAGGAGGCAAGTCAATTACATTCCTATTCATTCTCCTCTCTCTTCACTTCATGAGAAATTCATTTCACCAACTATTAGGCTCAAATTCACTACAGGAAGGAAGGCCAGGGGAGGGAGGTGCCTGTGATGCAGCCCATCACCACACCACCCCCTTGGGGGGGGGGGGGACTCATCCACAAAATCCCCTCCCCATGGGTTGTTTCCACGCTAGAGTGATGCTACAGTGGACATGGTTAGGCATGCTCCCTTATGGCCGCGTGAGAACTCTCTGGGGCTGGTGTCCCAGAGCAGGATGGCCACGTCGTGGGGTACACGGTACTGGTCGTCTCAACTCGCACAGCCTGGGAGTCCCTTCATTTGGCATCAATCAGCCTCTGATGTCGGCGGATCTCATAAGAATCCAGGGCAGATCCTAAAACCGTTATCCATTCACCTCTTAGTTCCTCGCGAGCTTGCACACCTCTGCTGTCTTGGGAGACTCTTCATGGAATAACCAGCTCAGCGTCCTCTGCCCATTTTCTTTCAGGCGCCCTGTCTTCTTGAGGGTTGGGCAGAATTCCTTGGTGTCATCGGGGTCTAAGTCCCTTGTCAGTTTTAGATGCTGGCAGTTGTCTTTTCCCAATTTTGCTGGGTCTCTAATGACCTCTTTTCCAAGTGGCCTTTTGGGTCAGAACCTGTGATGTCATCAGTCCATTCGATGTTTCTGCCTACGGTTCATGCTTTGAGACCATGGTTGACAAGTCCTTCCCTGCCTCCAGGTCATAGAGATATTTTCCTACATGACCATACACACTTCATGTTTGTACCATCCACACGCATTTAGGTCTTTCATCTGTTTCAAGGCTGCCTCTCTTAGAGGGTGTTAGACAAGGATCAGTTTCCCAGTTATACATATATACAGTTATACATATATAGTGATGGATTTTTCCCAGCATCATCTGCCAAACTGTGTGTCCTTCCCTCTTGATTTGCAAGTCCTGTAACTTTCTGGCTCTGTGGACTTATTCATTCAAGGGAATTGTTTGTGTTCAGTAACTGATAATAAGCAGGAGGCAGAAGCGGCAGCCTGCTGTTCACATAGATGGACACCAGGGGGCACACCTTCTCTTTGCGCTGCTTACAAGCCCTGGGAGCTTGGACAAATGACTGGATGCTGGACTCGGAACCTTACCTTTCTCACCGGAACAATGGGTACAACAGTCCCGAGGGTTCTTACAAAGATTAATCGAACCGCTGTATGTGAAATGCCTTGGATGTGCAGTTCTTTTGTTCTGCTTGCCTGAAGTTTCCATCAGTTAAGGCCTCTTTTCACATTTCCTCTCGGGGCCGTTTTGAGGCCTCCATTCTTCTACACACTTCTGTTGGCAAGTTGCCCCCACACCATCCCAGACATAAGAAATGCATCCCCTTCCATGTTAACTATAATGTTTGCAAATATATGGGAACCAGATCTGATTGCATTTGATTGGTTGAGATAGTATTATGGAGGCATTTAAAGATGTCTCCACTGCAATTTTTCTGTGTTGACATTTTTCCTTCATATTTTGAAGCATTTTTTTAAAGGTCTGAAATGTTTTATAAACACTAGCACTTAGCGGATAAAACAGCCCAGGCTCCTCCACCTCAGCAATATTAAATAATCTTGTGGCTCCCATTCGCCAACCTGTGTAGACATGGGCTCAGAACCCAGCACCGCCCCTCCCTCCTGAGCCCGAGCCCCACCGTCCCATCTTCCACCTGACCGACCCCACCGAGTGCCCTGCCTGGATCTCACCCGAGGACGTGTGGTCTTCTTTTCTAGTGCCAACAGCCAAGAATGCAGGCCCTGGACCAGGCCAGCTGGGTTCAAATTCTTATTCCGCCATTTACTAGCCGTGACCTTGGGCAAGTTCGTTGACCTCTGTATGCCCATTTCCTAATTTGTAAAACGGGGCAGGAATGACAGTGACCTCAGAAGCGTTGCTGTGAGGAGTATATGAAAGGAACCCCATGTGCAAAGTGCTGGGCAAGTGAGTGCCGAAGTCCCGTGTACTATGAGTACAGTTCTTTTCTGAGAAGCAGGCTTCCCCACTGGAGGCACTCACGTATTTCCGAAGCTGGCTCACTCACAAGAATCACCAGCAGGACTTGATAGAAATATAGATCCCCAGGTCGATCCTTTGAGGAATCCAATTCTGTTGGTCTGGGGTGGGGCCCTGGATTCCGGATTCAATCTCAGATCTGAATCATATAGTGTTAGGCAATTATGGAGTCTCTCTGTGCCTCAGTTTCCCCTATGTAAAATGGGGATAAGGGCTATCCAGGCTGCAGTGAGAATTAGAACAGTGTCTGTAACACCTGGCATAATGCCTGGGGCGTAGCTTCCTTCTCCGTCTCTCATCTTAGTCTCTGGCTTCCTTGGACCAGATCATTATTTCACTTTTTTGAGAATTGTTTTTATCAGTTAATTTTTTTGATAAAAACAGCTGGAGGGGCACCTGGCTGGCTCAGTTGGTAGAGCATGAGACTCTTGATCTTGGGGATGTGAGTTCAAGCCCCATGTCGAACAAAGAGCTTACTTAAATAAAATAAAATAAAATAAAATAAAATAAAATAAAATAAAAGGCTCTAAATTTTCCTAAGACCTTAACTATATCCCATAAGTATTCTTTTGTGTTATTTTCAATTATTATAGTTTTTTTCATTTAAATTCAATTAGCCAACATATAGTACATTAATCTCAGATGTAGCGTTCAACAATCTGTCAGTTCCACGTAACACCCAGTGCTCATCACATCACGCACCCTCACTAATGCCCGTCACCCAGTTACCCCATCCCCCCACCCACTACCCCTGCAACAACCCTCAGTTTATTTCCTAGAGTTAAGAGTCTCTCATGGTTTTTCTCCCTCTCTGACTTCCCAGTCAGTTTTCCCTCCCTTCCCCTATGATCCTCTGCCCTGTTTCCTATATTCCACATATGAGTGAGACCATATAATTATCTTTCTCTGATTGACTTATTTTGTTCAGCATAATACCCTCTAGTTCCATCCACATCGATGCAAATGGCAAATATTCATCCTTTCTGATGGCTGCATAATATTCCATAGTATATATACACCACATCTTCTTTATCCATTCATCTGTCGATGGACATCTCGGCTCTTTCCACAGTTTGGCTATTGTGGACATTGCTGCTATGAACATTGGGGTGCAGGTGCCCCTTTGGATCACTGCTTTGTATCTTTGGGGTAAATACCCAGTAGTGCAACTGCCGGGTCGTTGGGTAGCTCTATTTTCAACTTTTTGAGGAACCTCCATACTGTTTTCCAGAGTGGCTGCACCAGCTTGCATTCCCATCAACAATGTAGGAGAGTTCCCCTTTCTCTGCATCCCCGCCAAACTTGTTGTTTCTTGTCTTGCTAATTTTAGCCATTCTGACTGGTGTGAGGTGGTATCTCATTGTGGTTTTGATGCGTTTTTCCTCAATTATTACAGTTTTAATGACTTCTTTGATCCAGTTTTTAAAGACTGTTTCTCAAGTTCCAGGTGGGTAAGTTTTCTGGGTTATATTTTTGCTCCTGATTTATTGCGATCAGATATTATGGTTGTGATAGTACATCTCTGTGAAATGTACTAAGGTTTCTTTTATGGTTTCTAGAAATGCTTTGTGGACATAAAAGAAAAATGTGTATTTTCTATTTGTAGGGGCAGAGCTATACAAGCTCACTGATTATGTCATTCAAATATTCTACATCCTCATTATTTTGGTCTTTTTCAGTGTTTTCTATACTAGAGTCATTAAAATACTCACTTTTGTGATTTTTTTCCATATCCACATAACAGCTATACTGCTATTTAATATATTTTACTTTAAAAGGAAACCAGTATCATTTGTCTTTTCAGCTCAACATCAACACAAGCCTAGCACAGGGCACTGAAATACTTGAGAATGAATACGTTAGGGGCTGAACCGTGTCCTCCCTAAAACTCGTGTTTAAGGCTTAACCTCAGAATGTGACTATATATTTGGAGATAAGACTTTTACAGAGGTAGTTTAGGTTACATGAGGTCATACGGATGGGCCCTCATACAGTAGGACTAGTGTCCTGAGAGAAGAGGAAATTTGGGATACACAGAGACACCAGGGACCCGTGCACAGAGAAAGGCCATGAAAGGAACCAGCAAGAAGGTGGCTGTCTGCGAGTCAAGGAGAGGAGCCTCAGAAGAAATGGAACCTGCCAGCCCCTTGATCTTGGACCTGTAGCCTCCAGAACTGTGAGAAAACACAGTTTAAACCCCCCAGCCTGTTGTCTTTTGATATGGCAGCCCTAGCAAACCAATATGCAAGGAATGAAGCTTCCCTTCTCTGGGGAGACCCAGCGCAGAGGCAGGCGGTGCTCCCACCGCGGATTCACGGCCTTGCCTGGGACCCACACAGCAGGAGGACTTGCCCAGAAGCTCACGGAGCTCCGGCCGCACTCTTTGCTGAGGGATGCAGGGGTCAGGCCCCCCCGGGCAACAGCAGGAATCCTTGCCCTGGGCCCTGCTGGGGACACAGCCTAAATCCGGTCTCTAGACCTACAGCCCCTACATCACCTGTGAATCCTGCCAGGCGAACAAATGAGCTGCATTAGGCTTGTCTGGTTGAAGTGCCCGGCCGGAAGCTAGGGATTGAGCCTTACGCCCATCTCCTCTGGCCCCTGGAGTCCTTTTTGGAAGACTAGACTTTCCCTTGCTTTCCAGTCAAGCCAGCTCTGAGAACAGTTCAAGCAGGCGGTAGGAAATTTATACCAAACTGCAGAATGGCACCCTGCCATGTCCCTCAGCGTCTACGGCTCTCACCTCCATCACAGCCACCACCCCATCCTTCCCGTGGCAACTGCCATTTCAGGCTCCCTCTGTCTCTTGCTCTGACCTGCAGTTGCCCACGAATCCATCTCTCCAACTCCTTCCCGTTCTTCATTCTGACCAAACCACGTAATAGCAACAGTTGGTTTTTCCACATGCCTTCTCTCCACATAGGAAGGTGGTATTGCAAGCACCTTAGGTTTCTCAACCTCACAGACACCCTTGGGGGGTACACTTAACACCCCCATTTGACAGACAAGGGAACTGAGGCAGAGCGAGGTTAAGCAACAGGTAACGTGGCCAAGCGGTGGCACAGCCTCGATTCAAAGTGTGCGGCCTTGGTGGGGGCGGGGTAGGACGTCCATCTGCCCAGAGCCTGACTGCCCGTCGGCTGCTCGGGGCCGGGGTGAGGAGCACGAGGAGCCGAGGGGGGCAGAATTCGAGTCCCGGAGCTGGGCCAGGGCTGGTCCCGCTCTTAGGAGGCCCTGAGTGGGCGGGCCTCCCTCACCTCACCCCCACCCCGGCCCTGCACTTGTGTTCCTTCCCTGCTCCCCCAGGCCCCAGAATGACGTCTGCTGGGGACCTTCCACAGGCTGCTTACGACTCACCTCTCGGTCTTCCCGTCTTTCATTTTGTCTCCACGTCGTGTCTGCTTGTCTGCCTGCGATGTCCTTTCCCAGCCCCACGTCTGTGGATCTAACACCTGCCATCCCTCGCCACACAGAGGGTCCCCAGGGATCCTCCCACCCTGCTCTGTTCTCCTGTGGGGCCACTGCTGGTTTCCAGCAGAGCTTTCCTCTTTGCTCTCTGTGCTCATGCCCCGGGGTCTCATCATTCTCGGACTTGAAACCTCCTCCACTCTGGGCTGACGCTCTGACAGTCAACACTCTATCCTAAGCCGCAGACCTGCCTACTCGACACCTCGACTCGGCTGTCTACTAGGCATCTCCAACTCGGTCCCCAATGCCCGAGCATCTGATAAGACCCCAGGGACCACCCTCCTCCCAGTCCTCCCATTTTGGGTGAAACAGCACCTCCAGCCTCAATCCTTCCAGTTGCTGAAGCCCAAAGTGTCGGAGTTGTCCGGAGCTTCCCTCCCTCCCACCCCACAGCCTCCAACATTGAATCCCATTGGTTCTCCTCTCAATTTATGTTCAAATAGGACTTACTCATCACAGCTACTGCTACCACTCTGGACTCAGGCATCATCTTCTCTCCCCTGGATTGCTCAGCAACCCACCTTGCCCAGTGGCCCTCCACCCAGCCACCATCGTGCTCCTGATAATCTGTAAGTGGGGTCTTGCTCCTCCTCTGCTCAGAGCCCTCCCTTGGCTCCCAGTGGTGGCCAGTTCCTCTAACCAATAAAAGCCTACAGGATCTGCCCCTCTCTCTGTTCTCTGACCTTGACTCTTAATTCTCCCCCCTCCCCAGCTCACTCGAGTACACCCTGCTTAGTTATCCCCCCAACATTGCAGTCATACGCTGCCTCAGGGCCTTTACACTTGCTGATGTCTCTGCTGGAATGCTCTTTGCCTCAATACCTTCCTCACGTTCTCTGAGTCTTCAGTCAAATGTCACCTTCTCAGTGGGGTCTTCCCTGACCAACTTAGTTAAAATCCCACTCCCCGTGCCCCACACCCCATCCCCTTCTCTGCTTAGATTTTTCTCCTTGGCACTTATCACCAGTGAACGTTCTATACAATTGACTTAATTATTTTTGCCTGTTTCCCTTAACTATGGTGTCAGGATTATTGATAATTTGTTTACTGCTGAATGGCATTTTTAAAAAGATATTATTTATTTGAGAGACAGAGAGAGAGCATGAGCAGAAGGGAGGAGCAGAGGGAGAGGGACAAACAGGCTCCCCACTGAGCATGGAGCCTGACGCTGGGCTTGATCCCAGGACCCCAGGATCATGACCTGAGCTGAAAGCAGATGCTTAACTCACTGAGCCACCCAGGGGCCCTGCACAGCAATTTTTAAAGAAATGAAGGAATAACTGTGTACACTCAACCACCCTACCTGACCACACACACCTTCAGAGTTTTAGTCCGAGTTCTCTAGAGAAACTAGACCCATAGGATGTATGTAGAGGAAAAGATTTCTTATAAGAAATTGGCTCGTGCCATTATGGAGGCCGAGAAGTCCCACGATCTGCCGTGAGCAAGCCGGAGAGACCTGAGAAAGCTGGTGGTATAGTTCAGTCCGAGTCCAAAGGTCTGAGAACCAGGAGCACCAAGGACAGGAGAAGACGGATATCCCAGCTGAAGCAGTCGGGTAGAACAAGCTGAATTCTCCCTTCTACCAAGGCCTTCAATGGATTGGACGGTGCCCACCCACACAGGGAGAGCAAACTGCTGTTCCGAGTCCACGGATTCGCTGCTGATCTCCTTCAGAAACACCCTCCCACCACACCCAGAAATAATGTTTAGCCAAATATCTGGGCATCCCATGATTCAGTCAAGTTGACACATAAAGTAACCATCATCGTGGTTATTCACTTCGTATCCACTGTGCCTTCCTTGGATGTAAGGAGCATTCAATTGTGTCTGTCTCTTCATTCGTTCAGCAAACACTCAGCCAGGATTTTCGCTTTTGCAATTATTAGGCAGGCTCTACCTCACTGTCCTGACATACGAGGTTCCCCCATCATACGCGCAGGGAAGGCAGCACCATAGGCTCCCATGCCCCGTTGCAGGTCCATCGGCATGCGCTGCTGCATACCTACTATGCGCCGGCCACGGGGCCAAGGACCTATCCGTCTGCAGGCTTTTTCTGAGTCAACACATGCTTCCGTGCCCGTCAGTTTCCCTGTAATCAAGAGAGTGCTTACATGGCCAGTGTTGTTGGGCATGTGGAAAACTACACAGGAGACGCTGGGAAGAACAAAGCAGCACCGCGCTGTGGGAAAGCACAAAGTTGGAAGCCAGAGTGGCTTCTGGTCCCAGCTCTGTGCTGAGCTGTTTAACCTTGACCTTGATGTTGAGGAGGCAGCTTCACATTCAGCCTGTTTCTGCACCTGTAATCGGACTTGCAGGAGCTGACCTCCCTTTCCAATCTCAAATACTATGGAATAGTGCCTGAGAGGCAAACGGCTGTAGTAAGGCTGTTCATGGTGAGGTCCCATGCACAGCTGGCCCCGGGGGTCCAGAAACACCCCAGGAGTGCCCAGAGGACGGTGTATGGTGCTACCGCTACAGAGCATTAGCAAGAAAGGTTCTGCAGGAAAACACTGTTTCCTTGCAGTGGAATTTCAAATTCAAAAACTTAAAAAGAAAAAGCTCTTTTCTTTTTCTAAATAAAAAAATCTTATGAAACATTAAAAGTTGAGTGATCTGATTTCAAGTGGGTTCAAGGGAAGAGACCTGGCCTGTCGTTCTATGACCTCCCTCTCCAACTCCCATCATCTAATGCTGTGTCACAAATTACCCCAAAACTTAAGTTTATGTTTTGCCCATTCCTGGATCTCCTATCAGGGATGGAATCGTGGTAAGTGATGGTCAGGAAAGGCCTTGCGCTGTTCGGGCACACCTCCTAGATACTGCGGGGGTCCGGTTCCAAGCCACTGAGATACGGTGACTATCACAATACAGTGAATCAATAAATTTTTGGTTTCTCGGTGCATGTAAGTTATGTTCACACTATACTGTAAGTATGCAATAGCATTATGTCAGAAAGAAAACAAAGTACACACCTAAATTAAAAAACATTTTATTGATAAAACAGCTATCATCTGAGCTTTCAGCGAGTCATAATCTTTTTGCTGGTGGAGGGTCTTGCCTCCATGTTGGCTGCTGATTGATCAGGATGGTGGTTGCTGAAGGTTGGGGTGGCTGTGGGGATTTCTTAAGATACTGAAGTTTGCTGCATCAGTTGACTCCTGCCTTCACAAATGATTTCTTTGTAGCATGAGATGTTGTCAGGTAGCATTTTTTTATTTTTATTTATTTTTTAAAGATTTTATTTATTTATTTGAAAGAGAGAGAGAACGAGCAGTGGGGAGGGGCAGAGGGAGAGAGAGAGAGAGAAGCAGACTCCCTACTGAGCAGGGAGCCTGATGTGGGGCTCGATCCCAGGACCCTGGGATCATGACCTGAGCCGAAGGCTGACACTTAACCGACTGAGCCACCCAGGCGCCCCTGCATTTTTTTTTTTTTTTTTTTAGAGAGAGAGCACACACATGGGGGTGGGAAGGAGCAGAGGGAGAAGGAGAGAGAAAATCCCAAGCAGCCTTCATGCCCAGCACAGAGCCCACTGGGGGGCTCAATCTCATGACCCTGAGACCATGACCTGAAACCAAGAGTCGGATGCTTAACCAACTGAACCACCCAGGAACCCCTATCTGGTAGCTCTTTACCCTCAGGAGAACTTCCAAAATTAGGAGTCAATTCTCTCAAACTCTGCCACTGTGTTATTACCTAAGTTTATGTGATATTCCAAATGCTTTGTTGTCACTTCAACAGTCTTCACAGCATCTTCACAGGGAGTAGATTCTGTTTCAAGAAACAACTTTTTTAAGCCTCTGAGAGTCCCATGTTGGGAATCTGCGCTCAGCAGGGAGTCTGCTTGTCCCTCTCCCTCTGCCCCTCCCCCAGCTCCTGCTCTCTCTCAAATAAATAAATCTTTTAAAAAAAGAAACCTTTAGTTCCTAGGTGCCCCTTCCTGACCCCACCTCCATTCTTACCCCTTCCTAGGCAACCACCAGCTTACACTCCATATTCCTCATTTTGAATTTTCATTCTCTTGCTTTCCCTTATGGTTCTATGCCAATTTCATCTCTAAACATACATACATATAGCTTCATTTTGCCTGTTTGTGTATGCAGTGGAGTCACACTGTACATATTCCTTCATGACTTTTTCACTCATTTTGTTGCTGTAGTCTTATTACATGGAGACACCACAATTCCTGTGTCCATTGTTGTCTGACGGCTCTTGGGGCTGTTCCCAGGTTTTGGCTTTTGCTGTTCCTAACAGCACCCTGAATATTCTCGTACGTGCCTTCTGGTGCATAGATGTACACTTGTGCTGGGTATGTATCTGAGTGTGGAGCAGCTTGGTAACAGGACATGCACGTTTAACTTGGTACTGGGTAATGTCAAACTGTTTCCCAAAGTGACTGTACCAATTAATTTACACTCCTGTCAGCAATAAATAAATGTTCCATTTGCGCCACATCCTTGCCAACATTTGGCTGCTGTCAGACTCGAAATCTGCTACGTGGCTGAAATGCAATGGTATCTCAAAGCAGTTTAATGTGTCTTTTTCCTCACTGCTGAGGTGGACTGTTTTTATGTTCCTGCCCTTTCTACTCTCATTAACATTTGAATCAAAGGTTCCCCAGGTAAAAGGAAGAGATTAACAGGCTCCCTAAAGTGGCCATCTCTGACAGGCCCTGATCCAGGGCTAAGGCTCCACCAGCCAAGGCAATTACAGGAATGTTCCGGGTGCCTCTGCAGCGCACCTGCTCTCGTGCACTCACAGGGCCTTGTCCTAGAAGCTGGGGGGCAGAGGTGGAGAACCCTGACCACCGAGAGGTAGAGACAGACCACAAGTCACATATACCATCTCCATGCGGAGTAAACCGAAGTGCTCTAAGAAAACACTGAGTACCACGGAGTGTATGACACAATCCTTGGTGGAGGCAATCCAGAGCAGGGAGGTCAGGAGAAGAGTGCATTTGGAGCACAGAGCAGGTGCGCGCAGATGAGCAAATGAAAGCAGAGGTCTGCAGGTGACAGGCCTGCTGTCTGGCAGGAGACTATGGGCCTATTTAGAGGCCTCTGGAAAATGCGGAGGGCTTGGGGCGAGGGAAGTTTGAACAATAACATCCTGGCCACAGCCTGGCAAGAAACTGGCCGTGTAAAAACCAGTCGGGAAAAGTGCTAAAACAACGCAGACGAAGTACTGATCAGTCGTGCCCACAACACTGCACCGCAGCATATGAAAAGCCGGGAGTCCCCCCGATGGGCCAGCAGCTCTGAAAGCTCCCATTCGCCAGAGGGGGACGGGAGGCCGAATGGAAAGGTGGCGAAGAGCGGGGCCCGGGGAAGTCACGGCCCTAGGCCTCGCTTCAAATACTTGCTCCATCACTGTCTAGCTGTGCCATCCCGAGCAAGGACTCCCAGCTCAGCCTGTTTCTCCATCTACAGCCGGGTGGGGACAGGAGCACTTCCCGAGAGAGCGGCCTGAGGACGAAGGACGGAGGACGGAGGATGAAGGCGGCCAGCGCCGGGCACAGGCTGCGGCGAAGACGCAGCTGGCTAGCACTGCTAGCACTCTGCAATCACTCGGGGTGGAGCAGGAAGATTTTGGAAAGGTTTCTGGTTAAGGAGTAACACAAAATAGGAGTTTCTGCTCAACAACCGATGCCTAAGAAAATGAGGTGCACGTGGGTGACGAAAAGGCGCAGGGCAGGCAGCATTCATTAAGCGCTGACTGAAGAAGGGCTGCGCGTGCCTGACCCGGCCTGGCCGGCAGCGGCAAGAACCAGTCGGTCCACCCCCAGAGGGGAAGGGGGGAGCACACACCCACACACCGCTCTGTGGGCAGAGGCGCACAGCCATGGGCACCCGGAATGCTGGGAGGGAGCCTGGGCGGGGGGGGGTTACTGCCCTAAAGATCAAGACCGAGCGGTCAAATCAGGATAAGCTGAAAAATGGAATCCGAAAAGCCAACAACACAAAAACGTAAAGCTCAGCGACCCCCATGAAGCTTTTTTTTTTTTTTTTAAGATTTTTTATTTATTTATTTGACAGAGACACAGCGAGAGAGGGAACACAAGCAGGGGGAGCGGGAGAGGGAGAAGCAGGCTTCCCGCGGAGCAGGGAGCCCGATGCAGGGCTCGCATGACCTGAGCCAAAGGCAGACGCTTAACGACTGAGCCACCCAGGCGCCCCTCCATGAAGCTTCTTTAGCAGCGAGTGCTCATCATCGTCAACACGAAACCCAAACTCTTCAGCACTCGTGAGAAGAATCCCGAGACCGCCACTCAGTAAGAAGGCACACAGGGTGGATATGAATACCTTTTAATGTTTCACATTGTTTTTTTTTCCAGAAGATATATAACAAAATACATAGAATTTAATATGAATCTCAGTACAGTGGGCAATTACAGAACCTAAATAGGACAAGTCGATAAAGTATAATCCTTCTTGTGGGGGCCGAACATCCCATTCCACTAAGAAGAGAGAATCACAACATGATTAGGCACAAACATATCACACTGCCTATTGTTCTAACTTCTGAGACTGGCAGGCTTGGAGGAAAAAACTATTAAAAAAATAAATAAAACTGAACACAGTCAACTGCCTCAGTTTCCCCCCGTTCTCCTTTCCCGTGGTCTTCATAGAACCGCGTGGGTGAGGGCGTGAGGCAGAGCCGTGTGGGGCAGGTTTAGGCGCTCGGCTGACTAAGTGCCAGGCAGACGCAGAAGCTCCCTGAGGTGACCAAGAAATGTACTGCGGATCAGCCACTCAGCGTTGCTGCTGAGAATCCGGGCTGAGGGGAGGGGTGACCTGCTGGCGGGAGGCCCGACTGCCACAGCACAGGTTTCAAATCCAACTTCAAGAGAGACAAGGTGGCCCGCACGTAATGCTGGAGTAGTCAGCACATGCACGCAGAGATCTAGAACTGCGGAGCTCATCCCTCTCTGTCACACTACAAGTCGGAATGCTAATGGGGCATGAACACTCCTGCCACAATTCCGCCAGGACCAGTCATTCACTCAACAGAAAAAGTCAAAACCATTTGGTTTTTAAATGAAAATCCTTCACATCCACCTGTGGTCAAAAATAATAACTTAGGACATTAATAGCTTCCTTAAAAAAGCAATTACCACAAAAGAGTTAAATCATAAGTGTGGGAAGACCTATTTTCCTATGAATGTAGCTCGTAGGAACGGACAGATACAAAGCACACGTGAAAAGTAAGGCCGTGATAGTCTGTGTTTTTAGCTTAAAGCTAAAGTTACCCCAAAAAAAGGTATTACAGAAGTTAAATGTTTCTTACTGCAAAAGAGCTCACTTAGACCAACACAATAAACTATATAAAGGACAACATTTATTGTTTTTCCCCATTTAAGGTGCCCCTCTGCCTCCCTGACGAGTCCTGGTGGGAATCCTCCTCTAGTGCGAATTCCACGCACCGGAGGATTACTTCCAACAGGCTGGCCAAGGAGCCTAAACACAATTACAACTGTATAGTCGGTGATGTAGCACATGGAGCAAATGTGGCCAGATTCAACCGTAACTGTACTTGTTCTGGACACAGAACTCATCAGGGAGACCCTGCTCAACGGTCACAGAGAACAGGATACGGGAATCCTGGGACAGTTCTCTTGCGCGCGACAAGCCCATGCAGCCTCCAAGGGACCATGTACCAGGCGCCTTACTTGCATACTCTAGCCAAGACTTACTTTTGGACAAAAACCGACTACTAACATGTCTTATCTCTAGTCTCATTTACCTCGGAGGAAAAAAGAATCAACGTTAGAAAGCTTAACAGTGAGAATCAGCAAACCCAGAAAGGGAAGGTCATGCTCAAACTGCTCGACAGCTGTTCCATCACTGCCCACCACACGGGCTTGAGGCCAGTGACTTCATGGACGCACCGCGCCGATGCACTGCCGAATGTCAGTTCCAGTCCGTCACGGTGACCCCAGTGGGATGCTGCCTGCCTTCCATTCACCACCTCCTACCCGGGAGATCCAAAGGGGCCTTGGGTGCTGTGAGCACAGGACATGCATGTGCCAAAGCCCAAGACCCTTCCTAAAACTTCCCCTTGGATTTGGGCAAGGAAACAGGGCAGTGGTTTGGAGTGCTGGCGGCAGCATCCACACTGGGGTTTAACCTCAGCAGCCGGCCTGGAGGATGCTTCCCCCAGAGCGCTTGGTCACCGACAGAGTCGTGAATACCTGCGGGGAGGAGAGAGCAGGAGATTTTCAGACACCCGAGCAGATGAATTAACAGCGAGCAGTGCAGATAACACCATACCTACCTATCAAGAGTGACTTAGAGGACTACTTAAAACGAATACAACAGAAAAGTAATATGACCAAGGATATCACCACTTCTCCAGATAAAAGGGGAAAAACATTTTAAAACCAAGGTAAAAGAGAAAAAAATTGAGCTTATATCAACTTTATTACCATGAGGGTGATTAAAGCATTAAATGTATCACCCAGGCTGCTTGTCAATTCTCTAAAAGAAATGCATGGTGAAATATTCTGGATACGCAGAAAGGTATAAAGTACACTGTTACAAACACCCATGTGCCTACTCAGCTTGGGGATTACAAACGTGGTTAGAGCCCCCCCTCAATCAGTGCTTACCAGTCCTCTACATTTCCTGCATATCTTCTGTGCGCTTTTAAAAACTTTACCTCTGAACAGCAAAGTGATATATGTACCCCTTACACCTGCTTCCTTGGCTCCATCCTGCATTTCTGTACCTCATTCACCCATATGGGTACAACTCTGCACTGAACAGTATTCAATTAACTACAGTCTACGATATACACTGTATATTACAGAACCCAATTATTCCAACGGTGAATACATATGACAAATTACATATCCAGGCTCCTATATTACTAATACGCTATTTGCAATATGCTCTAGGACATTCCAGCAGTCGCCTTGCACCCACAGCTAGAGGTACAATTGCTGGGTTGGAGGGTTATGTGTCACTTCTATGTGACTGGATTCCCAAGGTCCCAGACCAACGGATACTCTCATCCGCAGTGACTGATGAGTCCACCTCCTGTCACATCCCTGCAAACATCTGGTGCTTGTGGACTTAGAGCCTTAACATCTTCAGGTGGCTGTTTTACTGTCTACTACTCAAGAGCATCTATTCACAAGAACAATGATTCTTCAGTGAACAAAGTCTACTCACAGATTAAAATACACAGAAATTATACTGATCTTAATATGGCAGATTTAGGGTAAAAGCCCAAGAATCTCATTTTTAGCACAAGTCCCAACTGATTCATTCTAACACAGGCTTGTCTTATAGTAGAATTTCTTGTGGACACCAGC
Source organism: Phoca vitulina (assembly GCF_004348235.1). NCBI lineage: Eukaryota > Metazoa > Chordata > Mammalia > Carnivora > Phocidae > Phoca > Phoca vitulina. The sequence goes on along the minus strand of NW_022589722.1, from coordinate 17,484,794 downwards.
GCAGGCAATGCACTGCGAATTATGGGCAAAATCCAAAGTCTAGAAGTCTACTGCATGGTAAACTAACCAGCAGTTGCTTATCTTCGTAGTTTTACCAAATAGGAAGCCTACTATCAAGATTTTTAAAAACGTATATTCCGGGCGCCTGGGTGGCTCAGTTGGTTAAGCGACTGCCTTCGGCTCAGGTCGTGATCCTGGAGTCCCGGGATCGAGTCCCGCATCGGGCTCCCTGTTCAGCAGGGAGTCTGCTTCTCCCTCTGACCCTCCTCCCTCTCATGCTCTCTGTCTCTCATTCTCTCTCTCTCAGATGAATAAATAAAATCTTAAAAAAAAAAAAAAACGTATATTCCTACACATTTAGAAACAGATTTTCATTCCTGATCTAATGGAGTGATCGGTACCAAACCAGCTCCTTGGACAAAACTCATGAAACTACTTTAGACACCAGACAACAGGCAATCGCTTAAAAAAGAGAAACAAGGTGGCCTTCAACAGTCCTGGCTTTCTACGCAGAAGCATCTAAAAGACCCTGGCGCAGCCCAGAGAGAACACAGACATCTCGGGGACTTGGGAGAAATAGAGTGGAGACTGGGGAGGCTGAGGTGGCTGGGATTTGTGGGGCCAAATTCCCAAGAGGAGGCAGCCACCCAGAGAAAGAGCTGTCCCCTCATCTCTGCCTGAATACCAAGCTGTGCAATCAGGCCGGGGGTGGGGGGGCAGGACCCCAGGAGGCCAGAGAAGTACCATCAAAGCTGAACCAGTACCAGAACTCACTCAGGGCCGGGAAATGTTCCCGTTCGCACCAACTGCAGTCAAGGGACTTCTCTGAGCCCCTGGAGCCATCAGGAGAGACCCCAGAAAGCCACATCTAAAAACAGGGCTAGGCATTACTAGCCCCAGAGTAAAAGCTACTCTAGACCACCCTAACAAAGCTTAAAAACAAGCTTCCAAAGGATCAAATGATCCACCAGGACATTAAGTGTCTACCACAAGAAAACTCCGTCCTATTTAAAGGAAGACAACAAAACCCAGATACTTGGCACAGATTCAAAGTGCTAAATGGGGGGGGGGGGGGGGGGAAGAAACCTGTCAACCTAGAATTCTACAGTCAACAAAAACTTCCTTCCATGAAGAAAGCAAAAAGAAGACATTTCAGACAAACAAAAGCTAAGCGACATTGTCACTAGCACAGCCACATTACCAAAAATGTTACCGAAGTTCTTCCAGCTCCAGGAAATGCAACCAGCCTACATCACCTGCCACCCGGGGCTAGCCCACTCTTCTAAGCCCCTCCTCCTGGCAGGCTGGGCCCTGGATCCCACCCCTCACGTTCTTATTTCATGTATCACCTGAACCCACCCCTTTTTATTCTTGACCTTGCCTTTTCCATTATTCTTCCTTCTTGGCTTTTAAACAGGCTCACCCTGCATTAATCCCCCCAAAATTCTCCCTCGACCTTATGATCACCTCTACCACCACCGTCTCTTATCCTCTTTACAGACTAAATCTTAGGCTGTTGGTACTCATGGTCTATTCTGATTCCTCATTTCACTGAAATCTGGCTTCGGTCCCTGCCACACCTGTGGGTCATCGGGAATCTTCTGGCTGCCGAACCCAGAGGGCACCTTGCAGTCTTCCCTTCACACAACCCTCTGTAGCACTTCTTGTCATCTGCCTCACCTCCCTTTTAACAACTCTTTCCTCTTCTTGTCCCACAAGAAGGACCGTGGCTACTCCCACCATGGCACGGAGCTGTGCTGAGCACCCATCTCCCCCAGCTCGTGGCCGCTGAGCCCCTGGGCGGGCAGGCTGTGCGGCCCAGGGCCTGCTGTCCACTCCAGCATGCTGCACCCGTGCTATCACTGAGGCCGGGAGGCGCTGCCCCAGGCCTCCACCCCAGCTCTGCCCCTCAGACACCCTCGCGCTACCCGTCTCATTCAGTCTGCCTCTCCCTCTTAAGCACCATCTCTCCAGCCACTGTGTCCCTCCTGAACTCTCCACCAGCAAGACCTAACCAACACCTCTTCCTGGATGACACTTCAAACTCACCCTGTCCAAGACTGCACCTGCCCCCTCCCTCTCCCTGAATCCAGCTCCGCTCAGTGAGGGCCACTGCCAGGCCACGCATCTGCAATGAATGCTTCTTCCGTCTCCAGGCCTGCTGAGAAGCAATCAATTATGAGGTCTTACATAGCTTCTTTTCTGTCATATCTGATCTCTCTTTATGTTAACACTGATACTTAATTCATGTCTTACAACTCTGACCGAACTACTGGGAGGTTTTTGCTAGTTTCCAAAACACAGTGCCCCATGAGGACCTTCTGTGTGGACCACACATTATACACTTTCACCCTATTAGATGTGAGGGGCCCAGGGCTTGCTTTGGCCAGGGACATGTATGGGAAGTAGGATGCGTCGCTTCTGAAACCCGTGAGCACGGGTTTAG